>NC_086353.1:4773548-5118048 GCF_036324505.1 Eleginops maclovinus
ATATGTCATGCCATAGTCATGCAGTCCCAAAACAAAACCCTCAACATCAGTGTTTGACCTTTTTTTAAGTTGTCCCTGTGTGTGATGTTGCCTGGAGCACTTTCAGCAGCTTGTGGTTGTTTTTCTCAGAACTAAACGTCTATAACAAGCGCTCATCGGTTCTGTGCCCAGCTCTGCTCATTGAGACAGATGTTAATGTCCCGTGAAGGCAAGTGCCGCTGCATCATCAGTAAATACACGGCTCCTGTCAGCTGGGGCGCCTCGCTGGTCCATTGTGAATCAATGAAGTCTCAAATAGGAGAAAGTTATAAATCACCCGAGGCTACAAGACTAAGCAAACTGGAATCACAAAATGAGATTAATTGCCAATGAATGACAGGGCTGAGATGTATTACGGGCTCCAAGGCAAAACGCTTACCTGTTTCACATTTCATTTAATTTCCAACTCTAATATACTGAGCGTGATATCATTCATAAAACTTAATTGAACATAATTCAATTTTTTTATTTAAGCCCGGACAGTCAGGATAAAAGTTAAATAATTTTGTAAGAGAAAAGGTGATTATCCATAAATATTAATAGTTTGTTGAACCACTAGAGGGACCTTATAGTCTGAATCACTCCTCTAATATTTGGACCTCTCCTCTTCATTGAATATTGGCAACTATAGACTTCCCAGTGTTATGTGTAATAGGCTTGTCACTGAGAATTATTGTCACTGGCCCCATTTACTGCCTAGGAGGAGGCAAAGAGAGGAGTGTGTCTGAATCATTTAAGAGCCACTATCCTGTAATGTTATCTCGACTGTTAACTTTTACTCCTACAGCTTCAGACCGGGATGGAAAGAGAGCTGTCTAGATTTCATTTCACAAATAAATGTCAAGCCTACTTGTGCATGTGGCAAAGTTCATCCTCCTCTCAACCTTAGATTAAGTCAGAATGCATAATGTAACAACATCCTTAGAGTACTTCTGTGACATAGATACATCTACGTAACATTCGCGGCTCTTTTGGCTAGCGCTCTGACACATTGTACGTGATAGGCTAAGGGGCGGGACGTCTCTAAGCGACTGACCAATCACAACAGAGCCGGCCAGCTAACCATACAGAGCGAACTGGGCTCTGGTTTCAGACAGAGGGTGAAAAGAGGTGCTGCAGCTCTCAACATGAAAATGAACATAATAGGGCCCCTTTAAAAGTGGTGTGTATCTGATATGAATGATACAAAATAGTCCCTCAAAAGCAGCTTTATGTAGTCAACAGCATGACCACTTATTTTCTAAATGAGATAATCTAATTGACTCATTTTATTTTATTAAAACAAAAACAAAAATGTCTTTTAAATGAGCTATAGTTTGTTTGGTATCTCTCGCCTGTGTGCATCATGAACTACAGTTTGTCTATCTTTCTAATTTATGGTGTCCATCTAGCATCAGAGCATTTTTTTTCTGGCTACACACTTGGATTTAATGTAGTAACAAGCACGTGGAGCATGTGGAATCTGCTCTGAAACAAATGAATGTGAGTCTCCGTTGTATGAGGACATAAATTCTGCATGCCTGATGACAGGAAAGAGCAGGTGCTGGCTACAAATCACAAGATATCTAACTTAACTCTCAATCTGTGTGTGTTGGTGAGTGTATTTGTGTGTGAGAGAGTTTACTCTTAACTGAATGATGTGATAAAGCAGAGCACATACAGGCTGACCTAACCTTGCTTACATCAAAGGACGAAAAGGTGTATAAGAAAGTTTTATAACTCGCTTATTCAACATGTGTCATTATATTTTGCATGGATTCACTGAGCTGCTGCAATTAGAAAAGTCAGAGAATCGCCAAATCAGAAGGCCTTCACCCCTCTTTTGAATAGGGATCAACACTCTCTCTCATTTCTAAGGGCGATCTTCAGAGTTCAAAATAAAAAAAGTAGACAATGTTTCAAATGCATTGTAAAGAGGCCTCATTCTGCTCATTTTCAGGTTGATATTAGTATTTCTTGCATCTCCTGTGAGTGCGGTTTTGTTTTGGGACTGCATGACAACTATGGCATGACATATTCACATTTCAATTTGGGTATTTTGGTATTGACTCTGATAGAGTATTTTGAAATGAGTGGACGAAAGAGATAAAATATTTTTACAAGCTACCTGCTATTTAGGAGCCCTATTAAGCTCATTTTCAGGTTTGTATTCTGTTCCTCTCCTGTGACATGTCTCCATGCTTTAATGTTCAAAAAGCTCTTTATCTTTCTCATACTGCCTGTGCTGCAGCACCTCTTTCACCCTCTGTCTGAAACCAGAGCCCAGTCTGCTCTGATTGGTTAGCTGGCCTGCTGTGTTGTGATTGGTCAACTACTTAGAGGTGTCCCGCCCCTTAGCCTATTATGTAAAATGTGTTTGAGCGCTAGCAAGTAGAAGCACAAGTGTTACATAGTGATGCCATTATGTATTGAAAGTAAATAAAGGAGTTCAATGAAGGCGTTTCAGGCATATGGGGGGGGGGGGGGAGCATAATTAGGGCCCCTTTAAATGGTGATAATATGAGCACAGGTCACAGTGGAGATACAAATGTCTTGCCCTCAAATTGAAAGCATATTGAGGATTATAACAGCCATCGAAGTAGGCTATAAACTGAGGGTTATTCCAACATATTGACCCAGGGAAATATTCATTGAACATCGACCTATAGGAAAGAGAACATAAAATCATTTGAAGAGTCTCTTTAATGTGTAACACTAAGAGGATATTGAGCTGGGGTACATTGAATTCTGGGGACATAGATATGCTCCCGGGAATCACGGATGCCTGAACAACATTTTTATAGAAATCCATTCGCTAGTTGATAAATGACAGTGTAGCCATTGAGATGGAGAATACACAGACACAGACAAAGTAAACTCTAGAGTTATTCTGCTAGCATTGCTAAAAACAAACCCTGCACTTTACAGGCCAATACGCCCACAGTAGTGAGACCTCTAGTGTCATTTAGTAGCGCTTATATTTTGATGAACCGTCCTGGTAGTGGATTGAGAAATCTGTGTCTGTTATATAATACTCTACAGTCGGGACCAGAATATTCATAGACATTTAAGAAAACAAGTTCTGTTTAAGGTCAGTCCAAAGCCCAGAATCATTCCTAATATAGTTTAGAGAGAGTGCCAGATGCTACGGTGTAACTACCCAGGTATACACAAGCTGCGATAATAAGACTGGACGTGATATACAGAGACGAGCTGGCAGCGGTAGCCACTCTTAGGAAATCTTGCCAAAGAAGCTGACTGCAGCTCTAGGCCAGCATATTTTACCTTTATAAGGACAACTCGCTCTCCTTCTGCCTCCCGCCTCAATCACATGAATCTGTTGGACAGTAAAACACTGTGAAGTAATGGCAATGCTGAATCCAGGCAGGAGGGGAAGGCTGCTGGTCTTAGTTTACAGAGCGCTGCAGCATGCCTTTTACACAAATCGTTTCAATCTCTGGTGGTTTTCAATACCCTCAATGTCATTCTGTCTTTCAAATAGAAAAAAATAGGGATGAGCAGCATTTGGAAATAGAGTTTTAAATTCAATAGTTTGGGCTATCCTGAAGGCGAGAGGTGTATTCTGAAGACATACTTCATGAATGCTGCTCTCGGGATTTTTTGTCACGGATACGTTGCTGAAGTAGTCTTTTTGTGGAAGTAAAAAAGGAGCAGTTAAGAGAGCACGTATTAAGGGAAACCAAGAGACTTCACTCAATGTAGTATACAAAACATCTACAAAAAATGACTTAAAGAGGACATATTATACTCATTTTCGGGTTCATAATAGTATTTTGTTCCTCTACCGTGACTTGTTTAGATGCTTTCATGTTCAAAAAGCTCTTTATTTGTCTCATACTGCCTGTGCTGCAGCACCTCTTTTCACCCTCTATCTGAAACCAGAGCCCAGTCTGCTCTGATTGGTTAGCCTCTGTTGTGAATGGTCTACCACTTAGAGATGTCCCTCCCCTTATATTATCACAGACAATGTATTGGAGTACTAGCCAATAGAAGCGTGAGTGTTACATACTGATGGCATTATGTTACAGAAGTAAACAAAGGAGTCAGGCAGCATGCAAAATTCACATCCCCATGCTAACCCTTGGCTTTATTTAATTGTGCCTGTGTATGTGTTTTTCTTCAAAGAGTAATCCTGCATTTGTTGTCCAGAGACAAAAAAAAATGTCTCTTAGTCTCCCTGGTTCAAGTCTGATAGCACCAAAAGAACCCGATATCAACAATTTACTTCTGTTGCTGAACAAACTAAAGATGGATTTGACGCTCTGAATGGAGATTATACGTAATAGGAATGCAGGAGATCCATAGAGGTTGTAGTTTTCTGTGGCAGACAATTCCAGGGTGCAGCAGTTGACTGTCCAGCAGATGCAGAGAGCGTGGCAGGCCTAAAGCACATCTAGGGAGGGAGTGTGTATGGTAGTTTCTCACACAGATGGGCAACCTTAGTTAGGTCAGCAGAAGGCAGAAAAACAATGTCTGTGTGATTTTTAGTTGATGCTACATGATATAACGGGTGAAGAAAGTGAGTAATAAAAGATGCTGTTAGACGCTGTCTTCATCTTGTTATTATTCTTATGTGAACTCTTATCTGTACTGTCCTGTGATTCACTCTTATTGTGTCTGCATTAACTCCTGACTTTCCCTATGGGGAGCAATACATGCCCACCTTACTTTATGTTGTTTTTTATTACATAACATTTGGCCTTGAATGTGTTTGGATTACAGCTGGAAAATGGCCAAAGGGAAGACTTAGTATTTTAAAAAAAGATGTAAATCAGAGTTTATATTCTCACCTGGCAGGTCAGAGAAGAGTAGGATGCACTCATTGAAGCCATTGGCCAAGAGACGGTCCCTGAGCTGCTGCAGTATGGCCACGCCAATACAGAAGGGGAAAGAGGAGTTTCCCAGCAGCAGTGTGTCCCACAGGTGGAAGATCTTGTGCAGCGGAAACACATCTGTATGGCAAGGTACAAAAATACACACAACAAAAGGGAGAAATTACAAAAAGACTGAATAAGAGAGTGCCTAAAAAGACATATCCCCTCGAGGGATGCACAATAGGATTCTGCAAGCGGGACAGTAGCAACACATACATAGTGAGATAGAGGGAACCAGTTTTTACATAATGAGTGTCATTTGCATGTGCTAGAGCATTTACTTAACATGGCTTTAAAATGGGACACTCGCCAGGCAGTATTGTGCATTGGCAAGATTGCTCAGAGGGAAATTTGGTGTGGGGGAAGTAGCTGGGAAAATGTTTTTTGGGTGGGTGTTGTTTAAGAAATGACAGGAAGAACATCAGGGGGCTGAGGAGCTTTAGTGCGAGGAACCTGCACAAGTTATTTCAAGCCAACTAAAGCCACATCCTGATAATGTGTCCCACTGCAGCTCTCATTTCACTCATATTACCTTTAGTATACACAGAATTAATGTTTCGTCCCTGTTCAGATTCATGCACGAGAACCAGTGCCGTCTGCCTGTTTATATAATCCCGTGGTTTGTTATGGTGGATGCTGGGCAGCAGATTTGTGTGCTTGCAGCGTGTATGTGTGTGTGTGTGGGAGGTTGTGCAGTGTGAATTCGGTAAGGCTAAGGAAGCAGGGGTGGTTGGAAAATGCCTCAGAGGTTGCACTCCACATTAGCATTCAGCTGGGCGGGCTGGTGCATGTGAATGACAGGCAGTGTGCGTGTGTGCGTGTGGGGTGTGTGTGTGTGTGTGTGTTGTGAATTGAAGATGACCCTCCAACCTTGTCTCATATTGGATTGGGGACATTAGCAGTCAGAGGGGCACACCTGAATACTGGACTCACACACTGCCTCAGGGTGAGGATAAGGGGTAAAGGGGTCACACCACCTCAAACTCTACACCAAATGATTGGTCTGAGGGTGTGTATGTGTGTGTGTGTGTGTGTGTCACAAAACACCTCACTGCAAAGCGCTGATCAAGATAAATTTGGCTACAATTAATGTAAATGAAAGGTTGTGTTCTGTAAATCAGCTGACTAGCAAAGTTTAAAGCAACAATCCAAAATTACATTAAGAAGGTAAAACGTTATTCAAACAGTTGTACCGTATGATGGATCTGTACCAACAAATCTCAGGGGTTAATGGCACATTATTTAATTTGTAACACTGATCTGTGACCCTTGCTTGTATGGTCATATTTCAGCTGTGGAAGATAAAAGCGTACTGTATGGCTGCTATCAGATGGCATACTGCATGTTCAGAACCAGCCAAAAGAGGATTAAACCCTGTCTCTGCTACTGACAAAGATAAAATGCTTCTCACACGATCACAGATTTCCCCAATTAATCAAAGAAACTGACATTATCGCTGGAATCTGTACTGTTTATCATGGGTGGGGGAAATAATTGATACAGCATAGTATCGTTATAGTCAGTGTTCGAACTATGCCGAGATTTTCGGGGGGTCCCATTTTTCTCCCGGGGGGGGGGGGGGGGCGCTTGCTCTTGCACTTGACTGATATTTTAGAGACCCCCCAACATTTCCCAAATCATGTTTTCGGGGGATCTCGTGTCAGTTTCAGGGGGTCTCGGATCCCCCGAGTCCCCCCGTAGTTCGGACACTGGTTATAGTATCGTATCATGGGGATGTTGGTGATTCCGACCACTACTGGTTATTACTGTATTCCCTCACTGTGTTTGTGCAGTAAAAAAGAAAGCTCTCAGAATGTTGAGTTTTTCAGAAATTCTCAGAATTTCAACTTTTTATTTTTTGAATTAAATGTTTTTTACTCATTTTGACTTTATGATACTGGTTTTTAGGGGTGGGGGAAATAATCAATACATCATAGTATTGCAATACTTTGCGTGGCAAATATTGTATCAATACAAGGACACCAAGCATCAATATTTTATTATATAAACTATTCATTCAGATTCACAAATCTAAATTAAAGTTTTTGGTAACAATTGCTTTTTCAATCCACTAGATGGTACTGAGCTTTTTCTTGTGTAGTCATGGCCATGGGTAAAGTCAGTGGGATTGGCAGGAAGATAGTCAAAACAAAGATGGAGTCAGTGGAGAAAGAAATCAAAAATGCGCCATATCGCGATAAATTGGATCGCAATACTTAGCATATCGTAGAATCACAATATCATTTCCTGGCATCGTGGTATCGTGGGGACCCTGGTGATTCCCACCCCTACTATTTTATCATCATCAAATCTTTGGCAAGTTTCATTATGTAGACATCATCAACATCCACAAATGATCACAGAACTGTGGGCCGCTAACACATTTGACCACCGTAACCTAGGCTGATTGTAATGAATGACACCTAAACTAACTCTAACTTCAGTAAACCGAAATATTTTATTCCGTGTACAAATTCTGAGGATGACAAAACACCATACAATACGAAGCAGTCCGAGCCAAAATCCCAAACTCTTACAAATGTCCTGAATAGAGCACTTATCAACACTCTCACAATACAAGCTTGTAAGTCTCACCAGAAGCCGAACGCTTTACAAATGTAGCACTCACTGCGGGGCTATTGTAATGGATTCTATTAGAGAAGTGCTTTTTGCTTATTCTCAACAACCAGTGCTGCATGCATAAACACATCTTGGTACAGTGAATAGCTCGGCCGGAAAGGTCCTTGTTAGCCTTTTTTCTACATAAAAACAACCTTTAAGCATTTAATTTGACCTCTACATCCACAGGTGCCCTTCCGAATTATATTAGGGAAAGATTTATTAGCAGGGAGTGGTACACAATTTAAGAGCACTCACGTTCATAAAAATGAAGAAGTCTAATAAATACGGGCATAATAAGTTATATAAATCACTCCCTCCTCAAGGTTCTCCTGAGGAAGGGGCGCTTGCCAGTAAGTGTTGATGTACTCTTCTAATGTGTTGAATCCATATTTACTAAAGGCCGTTTATTTATACCATCCTGGAAGAGAGCGGCTGAAATTGATTTTGTCTGGCACATCCAACCAAAGGACCTACATATACTGAAGTTCTCCCTTCCTATTGTTACCTCAAAAATCTTTCTCACAAACTGTGGGTTAGAATAAGTAATCTGCGTATTCAGATGACTGTAAAATCATTGCAATGTGATCAATAATTTAGAAAAAAGCTGTGTGATCACAACTATCCCAACTCCCACAATGGCATTATAATTCACAACATATCTCAGGCACAACTGGGTGTAACTTTTCCAGCTAAGTGCATTAAAAGTCTTCTGAGTCAGTATTTGGATGAAGAGAATGGTGCGAACTGACCCACAGGGAGCGCAATAATAAGCCTGAAAGTCTACATCTCAGTTCTGCCGCTCTGTGTAGTCTCAGAGACGTGACACTCGGTACAGACATGTATCTGCATACAAAAGATCTTTGCCTTTAAACACAACAGTATAATGTCCACCATTCATTTCTTGCTGGCATTTTGGATTTGGGGAATCATTTCTCTTTAAACAATGTTGTGCAACACAAGACAGCATGTGGAGACCAAAGATTAATTACATTACATATCATCACCTTACTTATATTTGATTTCATAGCAGGCTCCATCGAGGATATTTTATCAGCTGGTCAGTTTAAAATGGTAATGGACAAAGTATTCAGATAATTGAGCTAGAAATTACACTATAAATTAAACATAAGATGATATGTAAATGTTATGTCATGGTTATCCTGCATTAATATTAAAAAGAAAACATTAATTATAGAGTTAGTTGAGAAGGAGATAGTTTAAATTGCTTTATAAACAGTCCTTTAGGAGTTTTATCCTAATACAATGCATCATACGCTTTGCATTTAACATCTCTGCAACTAGCTGCATGGAAATGTAGTGGAGAAGAAGTAGGACGTAACAGCAAATGGATATAAATAAGTAGAAATGTAGTCACTTTTCATTAATGGTTTGAAAAGACTGAACCTGAATTTGTTGATATGTGTGTCAGTTGTCATGCACCCCGTTCAGACCATCAATGACATCTGAGAAAAACCTTTTCCTCTGATGTAGACTCTAAGATGTAGTTAAAAGCTCAGAAAAAGCTAGGAGCCTTGGATCTGAAGTTAACATGTTTTTGGCCCAAATATTTAGGATGTTTGCAGCTGGTACTTTCTGATCTTTTCCCACAAGGACGATACAAAGCGCTGCAAGCAGATGTCTTATAAGCTTTATGTTGGTATTTTGAAATATTTTCATTTAAATACAGCATAGATAAATGAGAGATGTGAAAAACTGAGGTGATGTTGGACTGAGCAACCCTTCAGAGCTGGAATGAATTAGCAGCTGGAATAAAGGTCACATGAACAAAAGCCTTCAGAACTGGTCCGTATTGTGCCCACTGACCTTTTCAGAGTCTTTTATCTATACTCTAATGGAAACAGACTCAGAATACCCTCTGAAAGTTTTCGCTAAGTGCCACATCATGTTCACATCGTGAGTATAAAGAAAAACGACTTACGTGTAAACATGGTCAGGAACCATGGAATGGCATAAAGCTGTGTGGAAACAAAAACACACATAGAAGAACTTAAATGAGATAATGTAGCATTCATTTGTATAAAATATTCACTATGTCGGAACAAATGGCCGAGAGCTGAAAGTGAAATAAATGAACTGCTTCCTCACTGGAGAGCTTTCTTTAAGGAGTGCTCACACACGGCTGCACATCCCCCCGGTTTGTGAGAAACAGAAACAGCAATAAAGAGCAAACTGCTGAGTTTGGTTATTAGTCGACGAGGAGAAAGCTAACAATGAATGTCATTATACACGTCGTGTCATCTATCCTTCTTTTTCTCCAACTTCTACTCCATTACACACTTTCCCCGGAGGAAATGCATAAAATTGGAATTAAAGACCCCACACACACACACACTCCATCATTAGCCACCTGCTACAACACCTGCCAAACGCTGGCAACCATCACTCACGCTCTGTTATATTTACTAGGAAAAGGTCTGCAGCAGAGTGTGCAGGGATACCAGAGCTTATCTCAGTCAGTTAATTGATAGCTAATTGCGTAGGAGCTGGTGACTGTCTAGAAGACCCCCTCTGCCCAGGAGTAATGACCAGGAGACAGAGCCATTGCACCAAGTCTCTGCCTCAATTTCAACAGCTCCACAGCACTGCGAATCCAGCCAGATTGGATTAGTGTAGGTGTAAATGGAAGACCCAGGAGAGCAGATGTGGCCAAATTGAGAATGGCCTGAATTAAAGCGCTGGTCCACGTGCAATCTGACTCTGTGCCGATGGCTCCAGGCATTGCTGGATCCAACCCTGCACCATTTCCTAAGATTACATGTGGTTACTGCATCCTTGCACAAGACAAACTGCATTGAGCCATGTTTCGATATGGGGAATCAAATCCATTTCTTACTGCAGTGACATTTCGTTTTTAGGGCCGATGGATTTATTGCCTCTGTAAAACAACATTTTTTAATGTTTTTATGAAGTTCACAGAGGGAAAAAAAAGGGATTTATGGTCTGTAAAAACTCTAATTACTGGGATCGACATCAAGCATGAAAGCTGTAACAACAAAGCCTGTTCCAATATCTTCCTGGCCTAACAATGAAAGCAAGAGAATAAAAGTGCCCTTTGAAAGGCAAGTCAATGCTGGTAGTCGTGTACATGCAGTACGTGTCAGGTCAGCATCAAAACAGCATGATCTTCTTTGAAAGTCTACAAAAACAGATGATATTGGAAGAATCACAAAGGGACATCTGTTCCGGGAAAGGCAACACAAGTTACATTTAGGCACTAAGCCAAAGCATCTTCTCTAATTGTATTTTCCCTACACATTGTAAAGTATGACAGACAGGCTACAGTTTTATCGCCTCACTTGCTCCACTTTAGGAAAAGGAGCTGCGGTATTGTAAAGGCAAGAGGAAGGAGGAAGAGGCTTTAATCCCTGACTCCTCCATGACAGAGACCCCACTTTTCATCAGATAATGTCCCAGCGGCCGATCCACAGGCGACACACATTCATCAGCGCTCTAACCGAAACCCCAGAGAGGGTAGACACTTTAACCTTGTCACTGTCTGAGCAGAGCTGTAAGGGGGGAAGCGAAGGGCAGGAAGAAGTGGCACAGAGTAAGAGAAATAATGTAAGGCTGGCAGAGGACAATCATTAAGTGTGCCTCGCAGACATTAGTCGCTGCATAAATCATCGCCAGTGGACTATAGGGAGAGCATGACCCCAGCCACAAATTCTGGAAAGGATGATGGAAACAAAAAGTGTCAATGACAATGAAAGGATGTACACAGTGATCTATGGATGGTCATTCTCTTTGGCCCTGGTGCAGAGAGAGAAAATCCTGGAATAATTTCCTTGACTTTCCATTATAAGTAAACCTGCAGCATTACTGCTATCCTAGTTTGCCCTCCACTGCGGTCTGCTGTCGTCAGTGTGACAGGGCACTTGCTCTCTTGGTAACTTACATCTGGGATGAAGCCAATCTCATTTAGATGGTTGCTTAGCTCTGGGTCGTGGAAGGCAATCATTTGGGAGAAGACAGTCAAGTACTCTGAAAAACAGATAAAAGGGCGAGAGGTCTATACATTGTAAAGCTTGAGTGCTCGAAACCTCAAATCGAGAGTCGTCTCATCCAAGCACAGTCAATACTAAGAACCAGGGATGGAAATGAACTAAGTAAATGTATGCAAGAACTGCATTTAAGTATATTTTTGGTGGACTTTACTTGATTATCTAGCATTTTATGCTACTTTACACTTATACTCTACAACATTTTGGCTTAAAAATATTGTACTTTTTACTCCACTACATTTATTTGACAACACAAGTTACTAGTTATTAGGTCTGTATATTATTCAGAGAATGGCCACTTTGGATATTTTGTATACTTCATGATTGGTACTTAGGTATATTTCTGCCAATACTTTAGTACTTTTACTTAATTAACATTTTGAATGCAGGGCTTTTACTTGTAACAGAGTATTTCTACACTGCTGAAAGTCTTCCACCGCTACGAAGAACGTTAACGAAGATGTAAACATACACTCACTTGATGAAAATTATTAGATTTAGTATATTAATCATTAAGCAATGATGTCTCAGTTCAGAAATCATTAAAAGCTATTTGCTGCCTTATGACAAAGAGACTGAGCAGGGAATTGGAAATGATATGATCTTGTTTTTTGGTGCGTTTTTAATAACCGTAAGACAGAAATCATCACAAAGAGACAAAGCCAAAAGGTTGCAGGTAGACTGCTAATCCACTGAAACCCTGGAAACTGACTTGTCATGCCCAGTGGAAGCCCTATAACGCTGTGCTCCCATTCTTCACAGCGTAAATGAACACAGGGGCTCAGTACAGATGGATAAACATTAGCCGGCTCTCCGGGGCATCATGCAGTTGATAGAAATGATAATAGCCACATTCCCCCACAGAGTTCAAGAGGTGTAGCTGTTGTCACATAAGAATTGCTTTTGACATTGCTCTGCAGGCTTTTGCAGTTTCATTTGTTTCCCTTTATCTAAATGATGTGGCTCAGCTGCAAACTCCATTAGGACGGCCTGAAATTAGTTTTCACAGCTTAGAAACAACATGTAGCCAGAATTTAATCAACATCGAGCTGACGGCCCGATGCTCTGCGCCAGCCGATGATAATTTGTTTTTGAACTTAGCCGTGTACTCTGACCATATTAATACTTATTACTTAACTTGCAGTGGCAGTTGACTATATTAACTCAAAAACCCTCGAGTGAGAACAAGTGAGATAGAGACATGGAGTGTATACGTGTGTAGTTTATATCAGTGAAAACTAATAAAGAAAAGCTGTACAATGCAACGCTGTATTACTGTGCAAAAAACAGCAGGGCAGTATGACAGGTCCACACAACAGGTGTTTATACTAGTATACCTCACCTTGAATGACATGAGAGTTGTCCTTCAGGAAGAAGTTGTACAAGTACTTTGGGATGAAGGCGGACATGCAGGCATAGGCCAGCGCTGTGAAAAGATACGTATGAAAGGAAGTCAAATACTGGCACTTAGTAGTGATAACAGTAGAGTATTTGAACTGAAATCCCTACCTTCGTTATTGAAATTCAAGTAGAGGAACGGGGCACAAAGTGAATCCAAACCTGAAGTAATGCAAAGGAAATCAAAAAGAAATGTATAATGCAATATAATGACTTTACAAGATGTGACATGAGCACCATCTAGTGTCTGGTCATGAATATTACAATGAGAAATAGTGCAAATGAAGGAGAGGGAGAAGAATTCAGAAGGAAAAACAAAAAAGGAGACAAAAATAAATAAAACACATTGAGTGAGACAGCAAAATACTGACCCTGCCAGTAGACCAGATCGGGGTGAGAGACCACCCAGGCTTTCAACACACGCCTGAACTTGATGTGACCCTGAGGAGACGACAGCAGCTCATCGTACTGGTGGCAGCGCGGGATATCCACCTCAATCTGTAGTTATACAGAAAAGAATGAAGCTAAATTCACTCTAAAAGTGTAAACGTTTTACATATGTATGGTGAAAAATAAGTACCTGTCTGTCAGTTGGTATGGGAGTATCCTTGTCAGTGCTCTCATATTTAGCTTGAATGTCTCCCTGTGGAAGAAAATAATAGGATAAGCATTTTGAAACTGCACCTCATCTCAACACAGGACTACATTATCTCCTACCTCAATGCCTAGCAGTGCTGCCCACACCAGACCTCGAACAAGAGGGGGGATATCCACTCTGGCCTCTTTCCACACCAAATTCTTCTTGTACGGATACGCCTGAGGGTCAACATATGAGAAAGAAAAGTTTGGATGCTTGGAAGTGGGTTTGAGATACTTTTCCATAGTCAGTGTGTTACCTACAGTGAACCCCAGTTTGGAGAAACAGACATGGAAGCAATGCAATACACTGATGTGTACAGCGGAACACCAAAAGTAGTCATAGATAAAAAAGATTCATTCAAAATGTTTTCCTACCACTACTTAAATTGCAGTTAAACACATATATGCTCTCACCAAAGACATTGCTCTCCTTTGACAACACAAAAACTGTTTTACGTCACAAACAGCGGAGTTAATGGTCTTTCCCCAACATGATTGGTTTTTAAGTTTGATATTGTGAAACTTTTGTAAATCCAGACTAACCCTTTCACCATAATCCCACAATAACACAAACCAAGTAGTCAACAGAGCCAGTGGTAAACCAGCAACCCAGGTGTTGTGCGAGGTCAAATTACAGGTTTTATGACGTAGTCTGGTGGCCCTGGTGAGACCATAGGAACATTTTAAGTACCCTGCCCATAATAAGCGCTGTCTGAAAGCAATGGAAAGCAGTCAAAATATTCTAAATCTAGCATATGGACATATTTTGAGAAGGTCTTTCTTTCTGCAGCCCCGTCCACAGGAGTACTTCTCTGCTTGTCCTTCTGTCTGCTGCTCCAAACTGGGGTTGTGCACACCGCAATTTACTTCAGGACACATGCCGTAAATATGGATAAGTATCGGATTCAACCCAACTTCGAAACAACCCAAACTTTCCCTTCAAACAGAATATATATGACCCAGCTTTGATTGGAAAGTAACCTTGTTAAATGATAATTGTTACAAATCCAGAAATTGAGTTGAAACAATCACCAGACTCTGACATATCTAGGTTTTTGGTGTAATTGGGAAAGACATGCTAATGAGAGTATCATCCAATGTGTGTGTATGTGTGTGTGTGTAGGAATTAGTATGGAGCCCAGACCTTGAGCAGCCTGTCAAAGAGGATGATGCGGATGAGCTGGTACTCCGTGTCTCTCTCTCGGATGATAAGTGGGAGCCTGACGGTGGTCGACAGCTCATTGCTGCTGTTGGACTGGGGCAGACTTGACTGTCTGAAGTAAAGGAAATATGACATTACCCGAGCCAAAATAAATGATAGGGGTGACATGAGAAGTTGTGACAGGGGAGGAGAGGGCGAAAGAGGCAATTTAAAGATAAAAATTGCTTACTCGTCTTCCAGTAGAGGGTAATAGGCTTCCCTGCTACATCCTTCAATCTCTGGAAAAAGGGATAGAGAGGCATAAAAAAACATAAGATGGATTCACAATTACAGTTTGATTCTGTTCAAGGGAGCATTTTGACCTCCTATAACATAGATAAAGCACCCACAATAAACCATGCAACATTTGACGATCAACCACATTAAAAACGGTTGGTATATTGGACAGAAAAAATCTAGGAAGAGTTTTCAGCTGGTGTGAAAAACAAACATTCATTCAACTTGAAATATTGCAAAGGTTAATGAGTACTATGTTATTAAAGGTTGTTCTTGCCTTTGTAACAATACAAGTTCATAGAGAGTCTTTAGATTTGATAGTTTGCTTTGAAAAAGGGAATATATTTGAAAAAAGGACCCCAAACTCAGCTCAGTACATACATTTAGAGAATACTGTTCATGTCTGATGATGACTGGTTTTTATTTACTGGTCTTACATTTCCTAGTTGGCACAGAGACAATGTCACTGTTGTGTCGTCAAGCAAGAAACTCCGATCTCTTCTCTGTCCAAACGACTCCCCGTCTTCCAGGACAAAACTTTAAGAAAAGCAGAAACAGAGAGTGTTTGAATATCACCTAAAGCTATCAAATGCATTCATCACTGCATGTGTGTGTGTGTGTGTGTGTGTGTGTGTGTGTGTGTGTGTGTGTGTGTGTGTGTGTGTGTGTGTGTGTGTGTGTGTGTGTGTGTGTGTTATGTACTTTGCAAGTGTGCAGATTGGAGGTTTGGATTGTATGATCCCCTTGTTGGTCAGCTCCTTCTCCAGGTCTCCCCCCGCCAGACACCACAGATGGTACACCTCATTTATGGCGCGCTCCGACAGGTAGTCCTCATCATCGTCTAAAAACAATCAGACACACGGAATAGTAAACACCTCCCAGACGCACAGGTGGCACCAGAGCACACACAATTAAAAGATCACCTTTATATCAAGTTTAATATCCTCTCCTGACATGTTTACTCGAATTGCAAAGGAATATTGTTTGAAAAAAACGTATAATAATAATATATCCCTATCCCCCAAAAACTGGTTTACAGTGTCACCTTTCGTATTTTAACCTGCCTATTTTCAGCTGGGCTTTACAAATATTATGTGTTATAGAATTGAAATGGAAATAAGATATCAAATGGCTCCTTAACTATGAAAATAAATTCTCACAGGACACCACTTAAAGTATCGATCTGCTGCTGTCTCGAGCACTCCTGCTAGCATGCTTAATTTGACCAACCTTAACACAACCAACTCAGCTTTAGAAATGTATTTTTTTATCTTTTAGTCAATGGAAGAAAGTTTTGACAGAAGGATTTTGTGTAAAGTGTGTCAGTCTGCAAAGTTCTGTGTATTTGGGGCAGACCTTTGCAAAGGTCACTGATGTCCTCTGGGAGCTCCAGATGCGCACAGCGGAGGGAAGAAGAGAAAAGACTAACGGGCTTCTTGAAGGGCGTATAGAGGCAAGAGACGCCATCAAAAACGGGGTCTCTCAGCAGCTCTGCAGGGGTCGGCCTGAGGACAAAGACATGGTCATGACAGCAAAATATCCACAAACAGGGAGTGTATATTCACTGACGATTATTTTAATTAAAAGTCAAAGAAACTGTTCATCGCAGTTTCAGGCAAAAAAATATTTGGTGTGTTTTGGCATAATTTTACTTTTTGCTTTTAGCATGCTGGACTCCTTTGTGACGTATTTGTAGGAAGTCTTTAATAACCCAAATATTTTGGAAACTAAACGGCTAATGTCCTACAACAAGATCATTCTTTTAAAGGCTGTGTTTACCTTTTGGATGGAAGAAATGTCAGGCACTTCGTTAATAACTCGAGGACATTCTCAGGCAGCTCCTGTAAAAAGACTTTATTAACTACAGTACACAACAAAGATACATCATTCTAACAATACAATATTTAAATCAACCGTAGCAGTATAGAAAACTTTAAATCCAGTACAGATTCTTTGGTTTATTTTCAAAAAGTATTGTTTTGGTATTAGTAGCTTCACTCAGGTATTGTTTTAAACTGTATTTATAGCCACTACACACTTTCAGAATGATCTGACACCCTTATGGTTTGTATCTTCTACCAAGTTCTTCTGTTTCGGTTGGGTTCATTTGTTATTGTTTGTCTGTCTGTCAGCAGCATTACAGAACAGGCTTCAGTTTATTGAATTTGGGGAAAGGGAGTAGCATGGGCCAAGGAAGAACCCATTACATTTAGCAGCTGACTCACAGGGTGGATACGACAGACATTACAAGTGCCCTTCTCATTTAAAATAAATATATATATATATATAAAATACTGCCATACAAGTACTGCAAACTAATTCCCTGTTAATGGCTAATACCTATCTCCCTTAAAACACCATTAAAAATGTCTTTACATGAGGATTATCTAATTGACTTATATCGAGGCAGCCAAAGGATTTTGACTTTACCTTAATGGCATCGAGACAGCCGTGTTCCTCGGCAAGGACAGTGACAATGTCGTCCATGCAACCTGAGAATGACAAACGTGTCACAGCGTGATTATAATTAAGCTTAAGAGTATATTGCTAAGTAATTAGAATAATAGTGTCCTTTTTACTCACCCAAGGTTAGAATGAATTTCAGTCTCTCACTTATCTCAATATTCTGCAGCAGTCGTCTACCCTGTAATTAAGTCACAGCATCAGAATTAATAGGTGACACTATCCATAAAGTGGGAGTTCAGGCAAACCCGTAATGATATATTGTATTGATGACTTTTTTCTGTGTGAAGAGGGTTATGAAGGTTTCTTACTGCACATAATTCAAACAGCAAAACCCCAAGAGACCAGACATCAGTCTTGGACCCTGAAGGCAGAGGAGCTTCATCATGGGAAGAGTCACTCAGGTGGAAGGAGCCTTGAGCGATCACCTCTGGAGCAAGGTATGATGGGTACCTGGGGTCATGTTCACAGAGCAGATGAAAACATCACTGTGACACCTCCAAAAAAACATTTGTTTCAGATACAGTTTTCTGTCATAGAAATACAAACAGTGCAGTGTTGAAACATGCCACCATAGTTCTTCATCCATTAGTAAGCTTTGTTTAAGTCATTTTATACAACGTCCTTTTCATATTATGTCTAATAGGACAAATTAATATAGGATGTTCTTCCAACTACTGTATGATTGACAAGAAATAATCATAATAATAAAGAAATTAAAGAAAAACACACAATAATAATTTAGTAATTCATTCATTTTTTGTGTTATTTTCCTTGACTTACACACAGAAAATGCATCAATATGGAACAATATCTGAAGGATGGGTCGTCGCAGTACACAATCTAAAGTAGTTATGTGTTCATTACCTTGCTAAAGGGAACTGAGTCAGCGCTCAGAAGTGGCGATACTAATTCAGCTCCCAGACAACACTCCTTGAATTGTTTGTACAGGGATTTGAACCAACAAGCACAGGGTTCCTAAAGCCAAGTCCCTGTAGACTGAGCTACAGCCACCCACAGGGTTATGATATTGCACTCCTTTTAATCATTAAATGATGTTTGTTGCATAGATGTTTCACACATTTATCCCATTTTCCATCCAGATGTTTTACTGAAAGTCATTCCTTTTCAACCTGCACAAGGATATTACAAAGAGATACTTGACAGGGCACAGGGGCTTTTGGATTAGGATAAAAGTCCAGCAATCTGTTACAGTTTCAAAAGCAGGAAGCTCTTTTGATGAACCAAAATATGGTTTCTATGAAAAAAGCACGGTTCATTATGCATCAATGTTATGGTCAATTGTTTTCTTCATGATTTGACTAACAGCAAACAGATACAAGTGATCCTTTGACCCTAAACAGACAGCTCACATAGCTCAGTCCCAGCAGTTGAGCAGTACCAGAGCACTAATGGACCTTTCCTTGTGATGAATGAGGAGAAAACGACATACCCAATGGGAAAATCTACATCGGCTCCATGATCAGTCATGTGATAAAGGCCAAACTTTGCCAGCTTGACATTCCCCTACAAAGAAAAAACAATATGTTTGAGTGACAGTGTTACTTTCAAGCACATACTGGACAGACTTCAGTCAGTAAAAGTTAGATGTACATTAAACAACTTTACCTTGCAGTCCATCAGCACATTGTGTGCGCTGAGGGCTCTGTGCACCATGCCATGTTTGTTCATAAACTCCAGACCTTCAAGGACCTCATAGGCTACCTGCAACACCTTCTCTGTGCTATTACAGACAAAAACCCAGCAGTGTGTCAAGCAGAGTTGTAATGAAGACACAATCAAGATTTCAGTATCATTTTAGACACTTAAGTATTAGACATTTATACTGAAACATATTATGCAAACATATCATCAGCCTGAGGTCAAGCTCCACCCAACTGAAAAACAGCTTTTTCCACCAGGCTGTCAGGAGGCTGAACTCTTTCCCCCTCTATCTCACCTCTCCACCCTGCTGAGCCAGTAGATGGCATGCATTATATAACCCTACCCTTCTTATATAAAATATTGTATTACCAGTACAAGGTTTTAACAAAACTGCTCACCAGTGATAACAAAGGTAGAAACCTAAATGTGTTCACTGCATACAATGTATTATAATTACTTTTAAAAAGTTACTTTTTACATTTGTAAACGCAATCTCACCTGGCTTTTTTCCCCTGTTTTGGGAAATCACTTAAACTGCTTTCAAAGTGTTCAGCAACAACAATCAGTCGTTCTGTAAGGCAACAAGAAGAAATACAATCAAAAACATGTAACTCTGTTGATATGTATTTATACTGAGTGTATTTATTTTAAACTTGTACAATAAACCGTCAGTACAAACACATCTGATCTTATTCAGCCAACATGCTTTCTGACATTAAACAAGAAGACAATCACCATCTTAATAAATACCTGGTTCAATTTGAAATGCACAAAGAGAATGCAGAATGTTTTGGTTAAGCTCAATGACAGAATAAAACCCCTCAGAGTACAGGCTTTGAAATATAATTATATCCCTTGCAAATGACAAAAAAGAAAGTCATACCATGTTTTCCTCTGGAGATGTCCACATATTGGCAGAGTCTGGGATGAGTGACGGTTTTGAGGATTTGGAAACGTCCCAGGATCTTGATAGAGTTTGGGGTGAGAGGGAGGCCATTGCTCCCACAGACATCATGAGGAAGAGCTGAGGCAAAGAAGGTGAAGGCTCCCAGCTGGGCGTCTTTCAGGGGCCTCATCTTGCAACTGGTTGTTAGCTCTGATAATGGGAAGGAGATGCTAAATTAATTAAAGTGGCCACATAATTAGTTAAATCTGTTTAATGATCTGCAATTCAACACAAAAGCTCTGGCATTTATTCTAAAGTAAAATAAAGTTTAAAAAAGGTCTCATCATTTGTTGCATAATATCTTGAGCTAATTAATAATCTTTTTTAAATGCAAAAAGTGCAGATTATTAGGAGTGCAGTGCAGTAAAACACTACAATTGAATAGCTTTAACTTCAATGCTCAAAATGGGCATTAGGCATTACAAAAGCTGAATTTATGGCAGAACAGTTTATTTGATGATTTCATTTAAGTGTACAAGGGCACTTAAAGAAAGTAGCCATTGAAGCTATATCTAAGACCGAGGGGGACATAGTGATCATCAATACTACTATGGTAAATCATATGTTCATTTAAGCCTTGTACATGTTAATGTTAACGCTGGCTAATGCAAAACCCTTATTGGAACAAGGAAGACATATGTGACAAAGAAAATATGTCTATGTCAACTTCAGAAAACCGATGCTTCAGAATAACCCACTGTTTGAATGTGACAGTTAGCTTAGTTAAAATCATAACATCCGCTTTGGCTCGATAGTAAACAAACGATGTCATGTGGAAAACACCCGATACAAAAGTATAACAATACTCACGTTTAATGCAAACCCTGCATTGCCATGTCAGCAGAATCAACTTGGAGTTATTGATAAAATGATTTGAAATCTTTTAAATGAATTCGTTTCCTGCCTCCGCGATGTGATGAGAACAGCTGACTGAACGTGATCGTCGACGTAATATTTGTGCGACAAAGTTCGACAAAACAGTGCACCAACAAAAACGTGTTTACTAAATTAAAACACATGTATTCCAACACCTTAACAAAGTAGTTGTTCAATCCTTTTTGTTCTTATTTTTTGAAAAGTTGTTTTATAATTGCAGTAATTACACACAGGCAATCCCCGTTGCCTCCTTATATTCTGCGACGACCTTCGATCTAAAGAACAATTTGCCAATGTAAAAGCTACATCCGCATACCATAGAGATCTACTAAAGGGTGCCTGAATCAGCCTCTACGATGCTAGCTGCCTGTCTGTTAGTTAGCTGATGTAACGTCAGCAGGACTAGCCGCTGTCAAGCCCCCTCCTCCACCTGGAACGTGCTGAAGTTGCTGCCCAGAGTTAATGTGAGTTTCATACATCTCTGTATTTATATTTCAATGCCTTAACTAACTGATCGTAAGCCGTTCATTACGTTTAACAGTCTAACAGTCGTGCTAGTAGCTTACTGGTGCTAGCTTCATGAGCGATAGCATGAAGGCAAGTTGGTTTTCCCACAGTGTAGTTGAAGATACCAGTTCAATGTGGGCTGAACCGGCTACAGGCTTAATGGTTTTATTTCACGTTTACTAATGTTAAGTACATTTGTGTTCCATTCCCTACAAATCACATTTAATTCAAGCTTTTTCGATTAGCATGTATTGCTCCAATATATGAAAAGATGGTTGTTTTATTAATGTGATTTGTAAATGATTGTATGTACTAATTTCAGTTTTATGGTATGTATAAAGAGTAGGTAATGTTATCAGGAGCAAGTAATAAAATACAGGTAACTCTACAGATAATACACTGTAATCGCATGATTGTAGTGTGTGTGTGTGTAGTGTGTGTGTGTGTGTGTGTGTGTGTGTGTGTGTGTGTGTGTGTGTGTGTGTGTGTGTATGAGTACCTACAACAATTATTATGTTATTATCTTTTCTATTCTTATCAATTAATCTGCTGTCTGTGATCAGTTAGTATATCTGGTGCTGAAGTCTACTCATTGCATAGTTTGTGAAGTTTAAATGTGTAGATCCCTCTAATGCCTTAAGGTGGTGCTGGCTTCCTGCTTTCTCTGCGTGTATGATGGTCTGGTTAGCAGACAGGTAGGGAAGCATCCTGGTACCCTTTATTTGTACTGTGGGAATAAAGCATGAAAAGAGGAAACACTTGTATCCTGGTGGGTCTCATACAGGCGACATACAAGAGCAAGATGGTGGTAAAGTGTAACAGATTAGATTCAAACCACCTGTTCAGTCTGTGTTTAGCTTTTCAATATTAGCTTTGATATTTTAATTTGAAAGGGGATGTAGACATAAAGTGTTTGTCTAGGCTAATAAAAGCTGTATGACTAAGCTATCCAGTCGTGACTATTTTTAGAAGACTGTTAATGCAGATGCCTTCTCCAGTTAGACAACAGCTGTTCCCCGGCACAGTGCAGTAAACCTGTCCAATGTTTACAGTTGCACATTTGTAGACGAATCTAGACATTTAGGTTTTCATACAGTGTAGACAGGTAATTTAGACATCCTGAAGGCTGCTGAGAGTTTGTGTCACTTTAACATTGTAAACACATTTGCTTATTTCCATCTGAAATCCAAAGCTGAAATGACCATGTCATGTTTACAGCTGCCGACCTTACCTCGGCCCCAGAATCTCTTTCTAGGGGTTATCCAAATGAGATCTGCCTTTTTGTGGCTCTTGTCATTACTCCAACACTGGGCCTGTTTAAATCAATTTATTTTCTCCAAAAGCAATGCTTTGATCCTTGATTTTATCAACTCCAGCTCTTTTGTGTTTCTAATTTCCTCATCCTTTAACATTTTGTTTTCATCTCGGGCCAGCTGTTGTTTTCCAGCGCCTCCCTGTAATATGTGGAAGAGGTTTTCTTCTCCATGCCTCGGCCTCGTAAAATCCTTCTTTTCCTCTTTCTGCAAGAAGTAATTTGCCCAGCTCAAAATGATAAAGGAACACTACCCTGTTTGGGACGTGTGGCCCAAGAGCGGATAATCCCTTTTGAACTTAATATCCAAAACTAAATGCAAATTCTGTTGGTGTTCAGTGTGGTTTAAAGGATAAACTACATAAATGTCACTTTGTACTACTTGTTACTATGAAAGAAAAAGGAAGCTGCAATCATTTGATTGTTTTTTCTTTTTCTTGTTTGAAGTTCTGAATCAAAATTAGCAGAAGAAAAGCATGAATATCTCCCAGCACGCAAGGTCAGATTTAGTTACTTTTGGCAACGTCCCAAATCTACATTATATAATGAATAATATATATATATATATATATATACAGTGGGGCAAAAAAGTATTTAGTCAGCCACCAATTGTGCAAGTTCTCCCATTTAAAAAGATGAGAGAGGCCTGTAATTTTTATCATAGGTATACCTCAACTATGAGAGACAGGATGAGAAAAGAAAATCCAGGAAATCACATTGTAGGATTTTTAAATAATTTATTTTCAAATGATTGTGGAAAATAAGTATTTGGTCAATAACAAAAGTTCATCTCAATACTTTGTTATATACCCTTTGTTGGCAATGACAGAGGTCAAACGTTTTCTGTAAGTCTTCACAAGGTTTTCACACACTGTTGCTGGTATTTTGGCCCATTCCTCCATGCAGATCTCCTCTAAAGCACTGATGTTTTGGGGCTGTCGCTGGGCAACACGGACTTTCAACTCCCTCCAAAGATTTTCTATGGGGTTGAGATCTGGAGACTGGCTAGGCCACTCCAGGACCTTGAAATGCTTCTTACGAAGCCACTCCTTCGTTGCCCTGGCGGTGTGTTTGGGATCATTGTCATGCTGAAAGACCCAGCCACGCTTCATCTTCAGTGCCCTTGCTGATGGAAGGAGGTTTTCACTCAAAATCTCACGATACATGGCCCCATTCATTCTTTCCTTTACACGGATCAGTCGTCCTGGTCCCTTTGCAGAAAAACAGCCCCAGAGCATGATGTTTCCACCCCCATGCTTCACAGTAGGTATGGTGTTCTTTGGATGCAACTCTGCATTCTTTCTCCTCCAAACACGACGAGTTGAGTTTTTACCAAAAAGTTCTATTTTGGTTTCATCTGACCATATGACATTCTCCCAATCCTCTTCTGGATCATCCAAATGCCCTCTAGCAAACTTCAGACGGGCCTGGACATGTACTGGCTTAAGCAGGGGGACACGTCTGGAACTGCAGGATTTAAGTCCCTGGCGGCGTAGTGTGTTACTGATGGTAGCCTCTGTTACTTTGGTCCCAGCTCTCTGCAGGTCATTCACTAGGTCCCCCCGTGTGGTTCTGGGATTTTTGCTCACCGTTCTTGTGATCATTTTGACCCCACGGGGTGAGATCTTGCGTGGATCCCCAGATCGAGGGAGATTAGCAGTGGTCTTGTATGTCTTCCATTTTCTAATAATTGCTCCCACAGTTGATTTCTTCACACCAAGCTGCTTACCTATTGCAGATTCAGTTTTCCCAGCCTGGTGCAGGTCTACAATTTTGTCTCTGGTCTCCTTTGACAGCTCTTTGGTCTTGGCCATAGTGGAGTTTGGAGTATGACTGTTTGAGGTTGTGGACAGGTGTCTTTTATACTGATAACGAGTTCAAAAAGGTGCCATTAATACAGGTAACGAGTGGAGGACAGAGGAGCCTCTTAAAGAAGAAGTTACAGGTCTGTGAGAGCCAGAAATCTTGCTTGTTTGTAGGTGACCAAATACTTATTTTACAGAGGAATTTACCAATTAATTCATTAAAAATCCTACAATGTGATTTTCTGGATTTTTTTTCTCATTTTGTCTCTCATAGTTGAAGTGTACCTATGGTAAAAATTACAGGCCTCTCTCATCTTTTTAAATGGGAGAACTTGCACAATTGGTGGCTGACTAAATACTTTTTTGCCCCACTGTATATATATAATGATATGTTTCAGAAAATAGGAAACCCCTGTACAATGTAATGCTGTCATAAATGGCAGCCCACTAAAACAAACCACCTTGATAATTAAGAAGTTCAGTTTTGTTGAGACTGTCAGACAGAGGTTGACTTAACTCAGTGGTCATTTTAGAAGCTGTAGTTTGTGGTGGCGTTGTACTGGAATGCAAACCTTGTAACTCCAAACATGTTCAGCATAGTATTTACCATCTCTTTTTTTACAAGTTCATTGTCACTTGAAAAAAACTCAAAGTAACATTGAACAGGGTAACTTTATACGTCTTCGAGGCTTTTTTGCCTCCTTTTACAACTAAAGCAAAGACCTCAACGGATTGTATTTCACCAAGTCGGAATATATTCAATTCAATATTATTGTTCAGCTTCTGCATTTAGTTTTTTGTAGTGTTTCGATTGCTTGATTGTCTTTTTGTCCGCTAGGTCATTTGCTCGCTCGCTGTTCAAGATGTCAAGTCACAATCCTTTGTTGAGGCTGGAGAAGCGAGCATCCGAGGCAGACCAGATCATCGAGTACCTCAAACAACAAGTCCTGCTGCTGAAGGAGAAAGCCAGTGAGACACACACACACACAAACACACTTTTACAAGGCCATTCATTCAGCCCCAGTCTTACAAAATATATATGTATTTATTATAGGACAAGATAGCACACATGTGTCTGTATAAGCTATATTCCTGTTCAAGAAGTCCTTCTGCTGTGCTATGGTGTAGTACATGATAAATATCTGTATTGGCTGTAGGAGGGATATCATTTCTGGCTTTAGAGCTGCTTTCCTTCAGGATTCATGGTCTCCCCATTTTTGGGAAACTACCACTTAAATTTACAAGGATTGTCACTCTGGGGGTAATTCCATGGTATTTTAAGGCAGAACTCAGGAAAAAAAAGGAGGTTGAACCAGCCAAATATATCTCTAGTAGGTTATATATTTGGTGTACTTATTACTCTAAAAAGGTGTAATGAGGGGTAGAGTTTCTATATCTGTTTCAACTGTTAAAAGTATATAGCTCCATTTTAATTTTCTCCATGATCTGCAAAATGCAAGCAGTATTATTATAAAAGGGTAAAAAAAAGAGTGTTTTTTTAAATGTAATTTAATGCTTCAGATCTGTTTTCAAAGTCAAAACTTGGATTAATGTACAAATCATTGCTACCTACTTCTAAATGGAGTCACTATAGATTCAAAAGTCGCTTTATTACAACCAATATTGTATTTTTCTACTTTAGAATGTCTTAAAATGTCCTGTGGGAGAGTGAAAACTCTTCCCAGTGCTGAGAGCTGACATTATTGTGCCTTTCTGCAGTCGTCCAGGCCAGTGTCAGAGAAGAGAAGAAGCTGATGGTGGAGAACACCAAACTGAAGAATGACATTGAAGATCTAAAAAAGCAGCTGCTGGAGAAAGAAAAGAAGAGGGGAGGTATGCTGGGTTTAATTTCCCAAAAATAAAACGTGCTTTTTATGTTTGTTTGCTTTTCAAAACATCTTGATGTCCAGTTAAGAAGCGGTTGTGTGACATTAAAGACATATGATGCCAGTTGTTCTTTATTATAGCATTGTTTGTTTGCTATCAATGAAAACATCTAGTGCATTCTCGCTTCAGTCCGTTATAACCGGATCTCTTTTTGCTTTTATTATAAGCAGCCATAGTGCTTAAAGAACCCCCATTACCATGATGAGGACAACATGCCTGTCAGCTATTTCTGTGTCTGATAAGTTGACACCAACAACTCTGATCATTTACAAACATGTAATGTTTTCCAGGAAGAACACTGCAGTCACAAGGGGTGGCGCTGGAGAAATAAGCTCATTTAAAAGGGCTCGATATATTTGTGTTGGTACGTAGAAGGAATGTGTTTCAATACAGCCGAGACAAACATTGAAACTAATTGGGATGTTTATTTTTGGCGTTTCTTTCCAATGTCTATAAAGTGGCATTAAATAGCTTATTCAAAACATGGATAAAAATAAATCACTCTGAAAGGAATGTCAGTATGCATTGCTGATTGAGTCTATGGAAACAAACAATTCAAATATCATAGGGACTTTGTAAACACTTCTGACGCCAAGGCATAAGAACTGTAACAACTCAAGTCAAATTTGCTCCAACACAATTTTAACGTAGAACACAAGTCCGTTCGTAAACAGGCATTGTTCCAACCCACTGAAGTTAAAGCTGCATGTCATTCTATTGGCTAACATTGGTTGTCATATTATCACCTCATCAAGTTCTTACTGCAGACATGAGCGCAAATTGTCAAGCAAACATGGATTTACATTCAATTGGCATTCTGGCCACGTGGAGAAATTTCAGTACAATATTTTCTCTCCTTTAAGCTCTGCTTTGGCCTCCACCAACACCTAATTTATCTCTTCAGCTGATAAAAGTATCATTGTTTTCTGCAGCAAGTCGGGTTCAGGGTCAGAAAGCAACACTGAGCGCTGTAAGAGGATTATAAAAAACGTAAGAAAAGGGGACTTATAGGGGATCATTTTCTGTGGGTTTTCACTTTTAGCGATCCCTTTCTCATTACATATTGTCACTTTATTAATTGGTTATACAAAAGATGCGTCTTTAATTAATTTCAAGTCAATTTCCCAATGTTTTGAAGGATATATGCATAAAAAGTGCATTAATCTTATATTCTATAACCTCTAAGCATCTATACTTAAGGAGAATGTCGAGGGTATAAGAGGTTGTTACCCATAATTCCAAGGTAAACCGGAAAGGTCCTGATCTCAAGTCTTAACATAGAATTAAGGTAATTAAAAGCATCACGGGCGACGGTGGTATGCCTGCAGACCAATGTTTTTCAGACACAGGCACTAGATTCAGCAGGCATTCAAAAATCAGGCGCCTTAAATGAGGGGTTATTCCTTTCTGGAGAGTTTTTGAGGGACATTGTTCCCTCCTTTAGGGCTCCATGTCCTTGTTTCTATCAACTGGAACACTGTGTCATTTTCCCATCCAAACTGTTTGCATCAGGGGAGCGGTCCTCCCACTTGGTGTGTAAATAGAGCTTCCTCTGTGTTGATGCAACCAGCTCTGTGTGTGAAAAGGGGCAACTCGAAACAGTTGACCTTGTGTATTTGGTATGAAAAGGATCTCCTTCACAGCTACATTCATAATGTTTCATATTTTCACAAGACATTTTGGAAACTGTATGTGAGATAGTTGAGGAAACGTCTCAACGTATTAGTAATCATTTATTTCTACTGACTTATTGGCTTTTTTTTTCCCTC
This sequence comes from Eleginops maclovinus, assembly GCF_036324505.1. Taxonomy (NCBI): domain Eukaryota; kingdom Metazoa; phylum Chordata; class Actinopteri; order Perciformes; family Eleginopidae; genus Eleginops; species Eleginops maclovinus. Next base: position 4,801,811 of record NC_086353.1, read on the forward strand.
CTGTAGTGCTGGCAGTGCCCATGCCATCGGGCGACAACAGTGTAGAATGTTCGAAACCCACCCCTCCCAAACCCTCTGTATCAGCACCTGCTTCCTCCCCTGCTGCTGCTGTCCAGAGCCCCCCTCCAAAAGATGAGGGTAAAAAGAAGAAGCCAGAGAAAAAACAATGTATATCGGAGTTGGCCCCTTCTTATATCTAGACCAGAGAGCCTTTGTGCTTTACACTTCTGCATTATACTGTATGTAGACAGTGTATAATGGAACCACATGCTAGCAGAAATCATGTGTAACAAACCTTGTCCGACAAAAAAAGCAACCATACCTATGCAAAGATACTTTTTTTCATGCATCGACAAACATTTGACATTAGCGTGTTTAAAGAAGTTGACACTGTTGCAGCAATGACTTTGGTGGCACAGTTTAAAGAGAAGGAAAGGGGAAACTACTGCTGCTTTTTGTTTGTTTGCATGGATCCATAACTCTGACACAAATCAATTAATTTACTTTAATCTTAGACTGTATATATTCTATATATACAGTCTATGGCTGCTCCTCATAAGAAGTACTGTGCTGCCCATAGGAGTAAAAGCATAGTGCCCCTTTAAAAACCCCCTCTAGATATGTAATTTAGGAACATTTGTGTCATGTATTTCCTTATTAGTTTTTGCAAGATGGACAATATTAAAGCTGTAAAGGGACCTCTGATCCCTGCAGGATAGTCTTTGTATTTATTTTTTCTTTGAACAGTTTTCAGTTTGACAGATGCTGTGCTCTGTCTCTGAAAACTCAATTGAACTTCTTCAAACACATTTTCCACTTGAATTCCAAATATCAGGTGATGATGGATGTAAGGCAGGAATATCGGCCTCCTAATCAGTTCAAGATCTCTGAGCCTCAGAATGAAGATGTTATTTGAAGTTTCATTTGTTATGAAGTTTCAGGATTTACAAGCTACATTTTTCACAATGCGTTCTTGTCTAATGTCACCAGTAATCGAATTCAATTTGCGAATGATTTAATGTTTGGTGGATGCGTGTCATAAAACCAAAGTGTCCCTGTGTGTCAAATAAAGCATTTTACATTGATTACACAGTAAACAAGAACATCCATGCCACAGAATCTCAATTAATTTGCAGTAAATCACTCAAATATTTAGATTTATTTTCAGTAATTACCTATCTGGAATACTGAGAAAAACAGTCTGCCATAGAGGGAATAATTACCACTGGATGTGTTTACCAGGATTTGAACAAGATATGAAACACTGACAAATTCATGGCTGTTTCAGAACTTACACCCAGATGTTAGCGAGGTAATGACAGTCACTTATTTCTCTTTATAAGGTGTTCAGACATTTATATAACGGTGTTCCCCCTCCTCACAGTCATCATTTGTTAGTCTGCAAACCCATGAGTAACTTAGTGTAGTCGGTAATGTCTTACACCGATTTGCTGTCATCGCATCAGAGCCTTGATCACACGGAGAATAAATGTTAAATAATAAAGACAGAGGTTGGAATTTAAATTAGTCAGAGCTGGTTTTGGCTCAGAGCAATGATTTAGGACTCTGTGATCATTTGATCACTGCAACCCAGTGGAACGAATGTGAAAGCGGAACCAGGCGAGTGAAAGGTACCTCGTCTCTCGGGAGGAAGCGTCTGCTATTCTGCTTTGTTATAGGATCACTCAGCCAAAAGTAGGTATTGTCATTTAGTCAAGGTATGAGGACCCACATTTCTTGGAAGACGTGGAAAAGAAAGTCTATTCCTTTATTTTCTTATATAGTGACGGCTGACTTGAAACGTGTGCTCCTACATGCAACCCCGAGGCCTGTCATTGGTTGGTTTTGTTTTCATTCATGGGAGGAAATTAAGTCAGATTCCAGACAGATGCCCGGTATTGTTTCAGCTATGATTTGTTTTTCATAATTTCCCACACAATATCACGCACATTTAGAAGTAAAAGCATGACATTTCTCACAGATGCCTCTGTGCAGCAAACCTTACCGACACGTGATGGATGGCTACTGTCGGACTTTCTGTGTGGACACTTCCAAATCAAACAAACCATTACACCAACATTGTTTTTAAATAGCACAGATTAAATTCAAAGAAACATATTTTGTGAAGTGCGTAGTGTAACCTTATTTGCCTTCTGTGTATTCCAGGAGGAGAGAAAGCAGAGAAGAAGCCGGCAGCTCCCAGCCAAGAAGACGCCAAGGTGGACGTGTCTCGTCTGGATATGCGTGTCGGACGTATCATCACCGCAGAGAAGCACCCGGATGCAGACAGCCTGTATGTGGAGCAGGTGGATGTGGGAGAAGCTGTTCCACGGACAGTGGTCAGCGGGCTGGTCAAGCACATACCTCTGGAGCAGGTACAGTACAACTGGTGTGGCTGAAACTATTCAAACGCATTTGTTAAGTAGGGCTGTAAAGGATGAAGAAAAATCACATATTATCAAATGACAAATATTATTTTACCAAATACCTTGATGTCGATGTTGTGACGAAAGTACATTGTTAATAATTCATCAGCAGTAATGTGGGTTTAATGACTTAACAGATAAAGTCAAATGTGAACACTCTGGTATGATCATAAGAAAATGACATTAATCCTATTTAATCCGGCCTTTTAAAACCAGGAAAAGACAACACAGTATCCATAATACAAGACAATATCTAGTGTCATATCAAGAAATGGATATAATACCTATACAATATCAAGTGGCATTGTCTGAGTACAATTTGCAGGGTGGGATAAAGACATTTTTTGGATTACTCAACAGATGTTGGTTTCCGAAACCTGGTCACATGATGACTTGGCCACAGAATCCAGAATATGTGTCGAGATTTCCCAACATTCACTGATTTTTAGATTGAATTTTGAATTATTGTAGATTCCAGGTCGCAAAAATGAACATCTGCATTCTCCTACAGTATCTGCTTGCGGTGAGGAAAATGTAGCCTTCAAGACAAATTAGATTTTCATATTAGCTTTATGTCTCCCCGCAGAGACTCTGTTTAAGAGTTGTTTTCACTAGACACACAAGCAGCGCTGTATACACATGTATTCATTTAGGGCTCACCAGGGTCTTAATAAAGCTTTATTGGTCCATTTAAAGTTCCTTCTTAGGTACACTCTGAGCTGACAGTGCTGCTTAGAAACTGCACATTTCTAGTTGGTGATCTCCATGGCATAGTGGTGTTTATTTTGCTTCCACGTTTATGATTTGCTTTTGGAGCACACTTATTTATACATCAGTTGCTTTAATGGCCGTCAGTATATCGGAGTTGGCCCCTTCTTATATCTAGACCAGAGAGCCTTTGTGCTTTACACTTCTGCATTATACTGTATGTAGACAGTGTATAATGGAACCACATGCTAGCAGAAATCATGTGTAACAAACCTTGTCCGACAAAAAAAGCAACCATACCTATGCAAAGATACTTTTTTTCATGCATCGACAAACATTTGACATTAGCGTGTTTAAAGAAGTTGACACTGTTGCAGCAATGACTTTGGTGGCACAGTTTAAAGAGAAGGAAAGGGGAAACTACTGCTGCTTTTTGTTTGTTTGCATGGATCCATAACTCTGACACAAATCAATTAATTTACTTTAATCTTAACTTTCTTATTTTTAGGATCTATTATTTTATTTCTGTCAGACGAGTGAAATATCTGAGTATTTGTTTTATGGATTTAATGGCAGTAAGTGTCTGTACTTCCAGGATAAATAATAAGTTGTGATAAAATGTCTGAGACAATCATAAAGTAAATGTTAAGCAGCCACAGTGCACATTAAGAATGGCTCAAGTCAAACAGTTTGTTTTGTAGAGACTGTTACAGAACTGAGATGAAAAAAGAGAAACTACTACTAAAACCCCGACCTAGCAACACGAGTGACTTCAGATTTATGAATGTCTTCGAGGATGCACCTCCAAAACAGACTGGTATACATCATCTAGAGGAATGCTGGATTCTCATTTCCTCAGCTTTGCCAGAAACCGCTTCTGGCCATCTTTTAAATGTTGGTAAGCCGCAGAGGTCTCCAGACTCGCTTTTAAACTTTTTCCTGCTCGCCCCCTTTGATTTGGTTAAACCTCTGACAACGCCATTCTAAGTCACGAAATTGGAATTATTGTTTATATTGGATTATGAAGCTCTCTGTCCGACCACATCAGTTAAAGGTGTTTTTTTTAGCTTGAGTAAATTGGGTGTAATTTGTTTTTCTTCTGTATTGTCCAGGGCATGAGTAAACTATGTATTTAATCTTCTGTCCCCTGTGCAGATGCAAAACCGCATGGCAGTCCTGATGTGTAACCTGAAGCCAGCAAAGATGAGAGGAGTGGTGTCCCAGGCCATGGTGATGTGTGCCAGCTCCCCAGACAAGGTGGAAATCCTTGACCCCCCAAGTGGAGCAGTGCCAGGGGACAGAGTTACCTTCCAAGCCTTCCCAGGTACCAAGACAAGATTACTCTACACTCAAAAACAGATGAATTATTTGCAAAATGTTACTGCAGGCGCTTAAACAAAAAAAAAAATGCATCTAAAAACAGTCTCAAAATGAATCTGCTGCTGAGATCTTCCAGAAAATAGTTTCTCTCGAGTATTGTGTGTGTATGTGTAAACAACAGTATAAATAGCAATGGATTACATGACATTCCTGCTGCTTTCCCTTTGTCTTTCCCTGGTAAAAAAATAAAATATACCCTTGTCAGTGTCTAATCGCACAAATGATCCTGTAGAAAATCACCTGGTGTCCAAAGCTGCCTTTAAAATAAAAGCACAGACATCTACTAACTACGTGAACAATGACACTAAGTAACGATCCCTTTACTATAATCAATAACAGCAAGCAAATAAATGTTGAAATATCACATTGGGCCATAATTCCTGATTATAATTGAATACCTCCAACGTTTACAACCATTTCCCACCGTACAGACACCAGGGACGACGCTTCCTCAGCCCTGAATCAATGATTGTCATGGGATTGATTCCACTGTTAAAATTTCCCAGGCTAGTTTTCCACAAAATCCCTCCTATTTTAGGAAATTAAGGCTGCTGTTTAACCTTCTCGCTGCCAGAAACAACACCAATCACGATGCGTTCTCATCCCCACTAAGGCTCTCATTAGAGGACCCCCTGGTTCTGTTTGGTGGTGGCTTAATGGCCTGTGACGGCTTAATCAACGCTCGTTGCTAGGAATGTAGCCTGCCCCTTTTTAAATCGTCAGTCGGAAGGATAAGTGTCCTAATTGTCTTGTTAAATCCAGCTAATATAAATTAGCTTGGAAAAATCAACATGTGAACTCCCGATTTATTTACACATCAACTAGACCATACAGAGAGTCAAGGTCCTTCCTGTGAAGACACAACCTATCAATGTGGTCCAAAATCCAAGACTGTCGCCACCAGGCTGGTGTGGTTGGGATTTAAGTGTCTCTAGTTTTAAAACGTACATGTATAAGAGTTAAAGATGGATATTGGTAGTGAGCAGAGTATTTAGTTTGTTTTGCTCGTATTCTTTAGAGGAGAATAAATGGGAGTTTGGTTCCCTGTTAAATAAAAGTGAAGAGTAGGACATGATGAAGTTGGATCTGTGGTCAAAGTACACAGAGCCCAGCTGAGGCTTTCATCCCTGCATGTCCTGGCCACTTGAAAAGCTGTTTGATTCATGAAGGATCTCTGAGGCTGCACTTATTTTTATGGATACTAGATTTAAACCATCCTCTGAAAACTTGATTGTTTTGTGGTGGTGTCATTCTTTGTAACAGTAAAACATGATGCTGTTTTCTGAACCTATACGTTGAATGCGTTTTTCCCACCAAAGCACAGAGGTTCAGATTAAATCACAGCATATCCACTGCCTGTGTGAGAACATGGTTGTAATTTTGCTAGATTTCCCCAACTAATGGGGCACAGTACCTCTTGTTGAACTTTCTCAGACAGAGTTTTCAAGTTGCTCATCAAAACCTCCTTCATGCTTCTGATCAAAACTGATCGTGGCCACTCTTGGGTCGTAAACCGGCAGCAATCGCAGTGTTAGGAAATGAAACACATTCATACCCTGAGATGGTTATGTAGAGAGGAAAAATCTGACACCAGACAGAAGCCACCCAGTACCGGCTGTGATTTATAACATACGACGGGTAACATCAAAAGCAAAGGCTTCGTGAAGTGAGAAACTCACTAAATTGTTTTCTCTGGAAGCCTATTTCAAGAATATGGCTTAAAACACATTTTCATAAAAGCTAATAGAACATGATAGAAAGTCAGGCTATTCATGATTCACATGGGAGGAATAAACGTGGAATTGGCCCGATAAACCACAGTCATTTGCTCACAATTTGTATCGGCTGTAGCTCAGATTGTATCACTGTAAGCTTTCAATGAAAAATCCATGATCTTTATAATCCAATAAAAGTCCTTTAGCGTGAAGAGATTAAAACAGGAGGTTATGCAAGGACGTGACGCATCACAAAAAGTTTATAAAACATCAGTTCTTGATCTATAAATTCTGCTTGCGTGATGGATGAGCCAACAACAGAGGAGTTTCTAATGCATCAAACACACGTCTTGCCTGCAGGTGATCCAGACAAAGAGCTGAACCCCAAAAAGAAGGTGTGGGAGCAGATTCAGCCGGACCTGCGCACGGACGACCAGTGTGTTGCAACGTACAAGGGATCCGCCTTTGAAGTCGCCGGCAAGGGAGTGTGCAAAGCCCAGACCATGAGCAACAGTGGAATCAAATGAAATAACAGAGCTGCTTGAAATAGCTCCGTGTTTACATGGCAATCCTCTGCAGGGATGACGACGGGGGTGTTGAGAAACAGGATGGTGATTAACGAAAGTAAATGCTTCGAAGATGTTCAATAAAGGGATTTGGAAATTAAAACATACTTTCAAAGTGTCTCAAGAATCTGTCCTACAACAATCTGTTGGTTTTTTTTGACCACTGGAATTTACAGAGTCATGGTCTATAAAGTTAAAATCCAATTGTGTTTCTGCTTCAAATTTCCAGTTTCGTCTTCTCTCCGGAGGCACTTTAGTATGATTGTGGTTTGATTTTTGAGGTTCTAAAGGACATTATGTACTGGACTTGAGGGAAGTTCATTTGTTTCTACTTCATCTAGTCCCGGTCATTTTAATGAGCAGAATATGAAACGGGGATGTTTTACTACAAAGCCTCGGGAAAATGGATCGGGTTCTCGAGCTCTTTGCAGAAGCTATTTAGACGTTTCTCATTCCCAGCTCTCCGATCTGGCCCGCTGTCAGTATCCCAATGTGGGCTGTGTGATGCCAGTGCAATGTGTTTTATTGTCCCCTTGAAAGGAAAAGTCTGCCCACCTCCGGAAGTATCTGACTACACAGGGGAAACACAGAGAGCTGTGCAGCAGAGCCTATAATGTTACATCAACAGTAATTAAGGCCATTCTCTTTACAAAAACATCTGTCATGGGTCAAATCCTGCCATCGTGCAGAGCATACTGGGTCTTATGCTTAAAAAAACGTTGGTTTAATGTCTCTTTCTTTGTAGAAAAAGTCCCGTGCATGTGCTGAGAAAATACAACACCAATAAAACTGCAGATAGAGGAAATTAAAAAGATATAAATAACAGTCTTCATCTCCCGATATTTTGCAGCATGTGCAGAATTAAGTCAAACCATGACATCTGCCCTTTTCTAACACAGGATAACTTTTAACAGTCCGTCAACTTTTGTGTAAACAGGCTCTAGTTGAACAAACAAATCTTGGCAAAAGATAGAGAAAGCAGCTGTTAAAATTCAACTGCAGTCTTTATAGTCATTGTCTGCAGATGATACAACTGTCAACATAGCAGAGGCTTTAACTCGACCTGTGAACGGATCATTTGAACATACGTAAACCTGCAGCTCTAAACTGCTGCTGCTCTTAAATGTGTTCGGGTGCAGATCATGTTAAAGGGACCCTGATGGGATTTTTTGTCTGTTTTCCAACACCTAACCAGTTAAATTGAACAGTGTGCTTTGGTGGTTATATGGTTTTCAATAGTGTAATCCATCCTTCTCAGCACCTGTATTTAACTACTTTAGAGACCTTCAAATAGAAGAGCCTCTCATTTTCAGGTGACATCATTTTTGATTTTCACCAAATGAATTCTCACCTGAACCACAGACATATTCCTTGGTATGTTGTGAGCACAATAAGGGATGAAGTCTGAGATAAAAACTCACTCCAGGATATTTGGAGTCAGACGTTTGCACACATTTCCTAGTTGAATCCTTCGCTGTAACTGCTTTACACTGTGTGAAGCAGATACCTTTTTGTGCTAACAGAACATTTTCCCATTTTCTGTCCATATTGGCATTTTTCTGATCACTACATCTACATTTCTCTATTGGGATTTCACATTTAAGTGATCTTTAATCAGTAATTGGAGTTACTGGGGCCCAAATGACTGAACATCCACTTTCCCAATGCTCTGTCATTAGAAATACATCGAAACTTTGCCAGGCATTTTTGATATTTTCTTGTCAGTGCCAGAAGCTAAATTAAAGAAGACCTGTAGGTGTTGCTGCCTCTCTTTATCCGCCAGATCATAATGATCTAAGCAAAGAAAAACAACTCTTCTAGCAGGCCTTTAATAAAGGTGGACAGATACTGAAACGACACCTTCAGGCCTGAGAAAACGTTTTGGAAAAACCCAATGACTCTTATGATGTGAAACTGAAAACAGAACCAGGTTGGGTTGTAACTATGACTAATAGGCAGACATAATATTATTTTTCTCTCCACGTTGGGTTCAAATGCCACAAAGAGTGACCCGGCAGCCAGAACACCATGAAACAGCATGAGGAATATATTTCTCATTTCTGACGCCAAGTCAGTTTGTGGCATGGCGTGAAAAGTCAAATGACGACAGGTCTTTAAGAGGGAATGCAAAACTCTGGGAGGAAAGTCATGATTCATGTTGGACAGCTTGGTTTGGACAGCTTGATTTGCATTTTAATATCGCAAGATCTGATTTGGTGTGAATTAAGACATTGTGGGTTTCTTGATTGCTCCAAGACCTTTTGGATGAGGGTAGGGTCCTGTCAACTTGATGAATGTGTTATTGTTTTTTTCCACTTTTTTCCCCAACCCTGTTTTGAAAAATGATGTGTTTACTGTGAGGCTTTACATTCCCCCATGCATGTTGACATGGACTGATGGACAACAGTGTTTTTAATGTATCCAACGCTATATCAAAGACACCGCTTTAATTAGGATACTGTAGCCTGATCCTTTTAGCACAGTCTTTGATCTTTAAATGCATCGCGTTACTTTTAAGACAATAAATAATTGTATTTTTTCCTAATAGGTAAATGTTAAGCTCAAAGTAACATGTGGGATGATATAATGTATCACTAAGAGAGCAAAGAGGCTTATCACTTTTTATGAGGCTAACTTTTCTGTTATCACCAAGTACATTACTATTGTGTCGTCATCTACAACTAATAATTAAATGCTCACAAATATCTGCAAACCAAGGTTATGGCTTTAATAAGACTTTTACCCTGGAATAACACATCTTCTTTCCCATTTTAGAGGTGTATTTCAGTGATTAAAGCTGATTATGGCCAGAGGAACTCCACAAGAATGCTGTCAGAATCCAACCCAAGCTGTTTCAGCTAGCATGTTACCCACTGTCCATTTATTCATATCATAAACATGTTTTTGGAGTTGTTTCTGGTCATGTGATTAATGTAATAGTCTTATATTTTCTCTCTTTGTGACTCTCTTCTGAGGTATATCAATCAGAAAGTCAAAACTTCCCCTCACATGTATCCTTTGGCTAGATACTTAATCCCAAGTGGCTCTCAATGGCATGAGAGGTGAGGTGGCGCATTGTATGGCAGACTCTGAATGAACGCATGCAAATGGATTAAGGCAGACTTGTATATAGAAGTATTTTGAGGGGGTCGTAAAAATGCGAAAAGTGCATTTTAAAAGTCCATTTACCATTTACGATGTTTTTTGGACCCCAACAGCTATATGTATCTGGGTAATACGCTTCCTCGGGGAGAAACTCAAATGTAAAGTCAAGTGGTGAGTAGTAAGACCAAAACATTGGGCTAGGCTTTATAGCCAGAGGTTGAATAGCCAGGTCTAGCTGCAGAGGTGGGTGATACTATGCAGTGGTTTTCGTCACTGCGTGGGACCTCTTTTCAGTCATTTTTGCATGTACTTAGATGGATTTAGGTGATTGTACTCTGTGCTGTTTACGATTAAGAATCCAACTGATGGAGTATAAATGACAGCGATTGAGTGAATGTGTCACAACATCTTGTATTACTGTTTATATCTTCATCTTAAAAGCCACTCTCTTATTTAATCCTACATTTAAACTCCTCAGTTTAGGCCTGATTGATACCCTGGATTCACTGAATCACCACAAATCATGGAATAATTTACTACTTTAAATCCTTTGATTTGATTGATTGTGAAAACACACCATTGAATTGAGTCCAAGTCTAATCTGTTCATTCAGAAAGATGGTGTTTAAAAATCTAAATACTCACAAATAAACATTTTTGTGACAGACAGAGCAGCATGATACCCTCTAGATCCTTCCACACTCAGTCATGGGTTAGGTGGTTATTACATAATGGAAATGGGAATCAGAGTTTGATTAAGATTGTCAAACAAACCAGCCTACAAATTAAAACAATCAACAGCTTGGATAATAGCAGTATGGGCAGAAAGATGTTTTCATGTGTTGGCTGAAGTTGAAAGAGCAGATCCTCTGTGTGTGGTTTCATGCTTCACCAGTGTTCACAATGAACAAAGTTAACTAAGCTTCCCTTTCAACTGGAGGAAATCTATTATCCATATCCCTTCTTATTATTTATTTTAGAGCACTGCCTTCATACGAGCCAACTTTTCTGTATCTCGTCTGAGGGAAGTGAGTATTTTGATTGAAATCCGAAGAGCAAATGAATTTTCAGCTGGTAGCATTAATAGCAGACTCCTGCATACTGTCCTCACTTATAAATAATTGAGGTGACTTATTTTGTCATTGAACCTCAACTCCGCAGGCAACAAAAGACATCCACGGGAATAACATAATATTTAATTCTTGGGGAGCAGCCCCCTATAACATAATACTTTATTATTTAGGAAACAGCTGTGAGCGCTCCTTAGTCTGTGCCATGTTTTCTGACAGGTCCAATAAGATGTTCATTTTTTAAATTGAAATAGCAAACCTATAATTACATTTTAGGGGGAAATATTAGTGATAAAAGAGATTACTGCGAAAGAACACTATGCACCAAAATGATGACTTGTGGTACGGCTCTCATTCAAAATGGTGATACAATTAGCACATAAAAAACAGCACTGATATTTTAAAGTTAGTTGTCCTTTAAATCAGATCACACCTCACTAATGGCGTTGCCCAGATCTCATGAAAACATGTATTTAAAGATGATACAGATAGTAAAATGTAATGATCAACATCATTTCTCACAACAAAATCTAAGAAATAAAAGGCCTGTTTATAACACCCTTATCTTATAGTCTTTCTTTATGAAAAGCAGAGCTCTTACGACCTTCCACACTAAGTTCAGCACTCCATTTCTTGAATGAGGCAAGGTTGAAAGTCAAAAAAGACAGTACGTTTATTGTTTTCTGTGTTTCTCTAATGTTACATTTTGCTTTGTCTGTGTGTCTATTTCTATGGTTGCTTATTAATCTTCCAATTACCTTTCTTGGGACTATATTTCCGTCAGACTTCCATCCATTTCCGCACTAGATTTGGCTTCTATATAGATGTTTTTACAGTTGAAATACCATACTGGCTACGTGTTTATTCCACTTCAACACTGTAGGTCTTTGAGCAGCAATTTTGACTCGTGGTGGTATAGGAAAAGCACAGGTGTGACTTATAACTTTAACACTGGCTCGATTCTATTAAATCACCTCATAAGCATGTGACAGTGAGCCAGCATACATGATACAAAGAAGCTGAAACTGAAGCAGCTAAATGAATTCAGCCATCATTAACTTTGTACCTGTGCTTTTCTTACTCTGACATGTCAAAATGTGCTGACGAGCTGAATGACTCAAAACAAAGGGTAAAACCAAATGCAACCATAGGGTCTTTGTTTCCAGGGATAATTGTGACAGTGAACATGAACAGAAACCTCTGAACAGGAAGTGCATTGTACCTCTGAGACACCTTGAGAGTTGCCGTGCTGACCACAGGAGGGCAGAACCCCACCACTGCATTAGCATCCCCGTGCACAGAGAATAGGCTTTGTGTTTCCCTGAAGAGTTAAACGGGCCTGATTGAGCTGACCTTTAGTGTGATGAATTGTCTTTTTTCCCTCTGTTGACATTCAAGCCAATGAAGTGACAGAAGGAAAGTTCAACTCATGGGGAATCATTCAGTGCAGCAGCGATGTATAAGAGGATGCAGAGGAGGAGGAAGTATTATATGACTGTATGATTATCCTTCTGAGGAAACGCTTTGTTTGTGCTTATCTGATCCATTTGTGATACTGATCCATACCGGGCTGCTTCATCCCACCATACATTTCTTATCAATGCACAAAGTGATGAAAGGCTTTATTGGAAACAGAAATTTGAGTTTTGAAAAATCTATCAGAACAGAGTAAATAAGGATGTGGTTAGCCTCCCTAATTACTAGACCTGTTGCCAAAGAATGAAAAAAGGAAAGGCAGCTCAGACATGTGTTTCCAGTTGCACCATTCGCTCTCACAACCTCATTTGTCTTAACGGAGATGGCTGAGAAATAGTATAGCTCTAAATGTGTATTAAGGGCTATGTTTGTCGGCACGGATCGTGGATCAGCTAGGTTACCTGTTCCAAGCCAAAAATAAAATCGCTCACAGAAAAGGGACCCTAGACTCATGTCTGGGGCAGCGACTCTGACACGCTGCTCAGGGTTTATCATCTTGATGAGCTCATTCATCTTTCAGCATTCTACAGGCCTGCGGAGATACTTCCACATGCCAGAGAAGATAAGACAATTGACAGAGAGCGTCTCCAGTGAGACTCAGGCGTCCTCTCAGACAGCTCTGGTTTGTTTTAATTTTCCACGACACTAATGAGTCAGTCTGAGTGTGTCTTTAGGCCTCGTGGAGTGGGAGGAGGGAAGTTCCCTGGGGGGTAACTTTTGAGGTGAGGACCATAATTAGAATCAAACAAGGACACCACTGTCCCCTGCATCCACAGGTGAAACCCAAGACAACAAGGAAGGGAGATGTGAATGGGAGCCTTTTGGACAAATTAAGTCTTGAAGGCCTTTTTGTTGTTTTGGTTTATATCTTCTTGCCTATTATAGCATCACGACTGGTATGCCTCCATTTAGGACAGTGGGTTCTTGGGTATGATGGAGAGTGACAGTCAGAAGTGTAGGGTAGGGGTAACTTTATACCTTGGAAATTGGTGAACACAATTATTTGATTTACAGAGCGAGAGTCGGACTGTGAGCTCTTGTTTCGCTGTGGTTGTTGTCTTATAATGCATTGTTGTTCAGGGGATGAGATCAGTTTCCCTTTTTCTGAGCTCCGTCAGGGATTTAGCTTGAGTCCAACTCACATGAAAGCAGATGGAGTGAACATACAGTCGATTACCATATGCGGTCAATTGATATTGTGATATTAGTGAAAAGCACCATGTAATGCCGCTTTGTCTTGAATAACATGTGGTGCACTCAGCGGAGCAGCTGTTTTAAGTATAAACAACAAAGACGTGCATTATTGGTGCCCACAGTCCTAACTGTAGATGCCACATTGGATATAATGTTCCTGTTTTAATGACTGTTGATTTGGTTAATTTGCCCCTAGCATTTTGGGGGGAAAACCCCTTGTTCATGGACAGGAGGAGAAGTGCTGATGTGGGGCTTTGGCATCCTGGCACTGAATCACCAAATAACAACATGTGCACACAATCAAACTGTAAGCTGCACTGAGGCCAGGGTAACCTTTTATATTGTATGTGCAATATGCTGACAAACTGGGTGTTTTTTACATTTGGTATAGCACGCTCCATATTGTCATGTGAAAATCAGGTTGATTTTCCCAATTCAGTGGTGTGTTATTAATATTATGACACCATTAAGCGGTTCAGATGTGGAGCAGGTGATTCCAGTATTTAATATATCTGCTTTTCAGCTGCTTTCGGCTCCGCAGCTCTGAGATCTGCCAAAGTATTTAGCGGAGCACTCCAACACACTCTGCATCACTCCAGTAACACAACATCAGACAATGGAAATAGTGACTGTTATGACTTCAGTGTCTCCTAATACTCAGACCAAAGGGCTCAACTCCAGACCCTCAAAAAACACACCTGAACCAGGCCGCTGACTCACCACTGAGTGTGTGTGTGTCCTGGTTAAAAATGCTTCTCAGAAGCCAAGAGGGGCATGGTGGGCTCTGATGACACCCCTGAGTGGAAAAACACATGAGCTATGACTGTGCCTGGCCTGATCTCTCACTCAGTGTTAAGGCAACAGACTTTTAGTGAAAAATCTCATCACTTGCTGCCCTGAAGCCTTTTTCTTTGAGACGGATACATCTGCTTGATGCTCAGTGCTGTGAGTGTGTTCAGTTTGTTTGTGACGGACTGTAATGTCAATCGTATGAAGGTCGATTAACGTCTTTCACATCCAGCAGCTGTTTAATGGATTTCTGTGAAACGTTGTGAACACATTAAGAAGATGATTCCCAATCACAATGGTGTCCTTTGACCTTTCCTCTAGTGCCATCTTCATGTCAAAGTTTTCACTTATCCAGAAAAGACATCTCAACCTCTTCCAGATGGATTGGCTCAAGATTTCGAGCTGACTTTGATGGAATTTATTGAGTAAAACTATTGGATGAATTTGGTCTTCAAAACTACAGGATGGACTGTCATGGAATTTAAAATACACATTCATGTCATTGAAGTTATTTAGTTCCTTACACATACACAAGATTAATTCCCATCATACCTAGCTGTATTTTGTGTTTTAATTAGCAATGGTAGGATACTCAAAATATGTTGGCTTAAACTAAGTTTGCGACAGATTAAACCTACTAAATATAAGCATGATAGCTTGGCATGTTAGCATACTGAAGTTAGCATTTATCACAATGCACCACTGTGCCAAACTTCAGCCTGACAGAGCTGCTAGCACGGCTGCAGACTCTCAATTTTATTTCACAACTGTGAAGCCCACAAGTGGCGTGCCAAACAACCACAGCTACTCAGTCAACCTCACAGTCTGAAGTGCAACCATGCAATTTAGGGTTTACCATGATAAATCTCAGGCCCTGAATGCAGTATAGTGACCCTCAGTTTAAAACCCTGTCAGTCAGGTCTGCTATCATCCAGCAGTTGATTGAGAGATACGCTCAGTGTCACGTAGCAGTATAAAGCCGTCCCCTTCACTGATGTTATCTCACAGGAGGCCTCAGATTATGTTACAGGAGTAAACAAAAAGTCACAGGGATAAATGGAGCTTCATACAGGCTCTTTCTTCCACATAATGACAAAGAAGTACAAATCATTTACCCTGATAAACAGACGATTACTGGCTCGCCATCAGATATAAATTAAATATGCTTGCATAATCAATTCTGAACTGGAGAGCGTTGTTGCTATATTTAGCTGGAGGGAGAAGGAGGGAACGCTTTCATGGTTGTTATCCTTCCCCTTTTTTTTAAAGGATTCATACCACTTTGTGGGAAGTTATTGACATATGATCTAAGGCTTTTGCATGCGTGACCAAATGTTTAGGATTATGTCACCGAGGCAAAGCCAGGCACTTAAGAACTGAGCTGTCCAATGTGCTGAATCCTCAGAGAAAGATGATGCGTGAGGCGGAAAACATACAGAATGCCATTGCACAACAAAGATAAACAAAAGTAATCCCGGGTTGCATTTAGGTACAACTTTTCTAAACTGGTCGATTGTAGGTTGAGAGGATTCCGTTTTATCAGTATTATTAAGTACTTTAATTATTTATTAGTATTCTTTGTTCTTATGATCACACGTTCACCTCTTCTTTTATTTCTCTATAACTCCTCACGCATTTGATACACTTTATACATTGTCTATACATGTTGTGTGTACTGTGTGTGTAATTGCCAGTTGTTGGGTTTGTGTGTGTGTGTGTGTGTGTGTGTGTGTGTGTATGTGTGTGAAGAATAGATTGCATGGGAATCCTGCCTTTTTTTCTCATAGTGGAACTGAAAGGATGTCCACTAAAGAATCCCATCCGCCTGTCCCGTGGAGACGCTTAGATAAACACACAGCTAAAATAGGAGGGGAGTCAGGTTGCACCATGAGGTATTGGTAAGAGAAAGGAGAAGCCAAAAGCATTGTGAAAGCATTGTAGTCGCTCTATTTTCTATCCCAGGTAAAAAGAAATCCCTCTTTGCAGACCGGACACCCATAATTTCTCAAACAAACACAAAAAAAACATCTTTCAAAGCCTCAAAACAAAAGGCTGGAGACCTGATATAATAATTGGAGTTGGGTGAGTATAGTGGGTTTGTCTCAGGAGTCACTCATGGCCCGAGGAGACAGCTGGACCGAAGAGGCTTCTGCATGGAGCCTTTGGCCAAGT
This sequence comes from Eleginops maclovinus, assembly GCF_036324505.1. Classification (NCBI taxonomy): domain Eukaryota; kingdom Metazoa; phylum Chordata; class Actinopteri; order Perciformes; family Eleginopidae; genus Eleginops; species Eleginops maclovinus. Next base: position 4,818,411 of record NC_086353.1, read on the forward strand.
GTATCAGTTGATGGTCAATGGGGTCGTGACATGAAAAGGAAACTATGAAAAGTTAGGGGTCACTTACTAGATCTATCATCACTCAGCATTTGAATTTCACCTGAGGACTCGGTGGACGCTGAGACTGCCACTGACTGAAGGCTGAATCACTGTTTGAATCACTAAGAAAGCTCTGCTCTGCAACATTTCACATCTGGGAGTTTGTTTTTTTAGCTGACCTGCCAAGTTACTGCCACAGACTTTGATTTACACCAAATGTATCTATTGTGTTTTTCAAAGTTGTTGAAGGAGACAAAAGTGGGAGGCAACAAGCACAATGGTTTTGATCGGGCTCCGCCTGATACATTAAAATAAGCCTTTTTAAATGTTCCAGTAAAATTCCCCCTCTGAATCACACACTCGTCTTTGGAAACCAGACAAAAACTACCAATAACTTTAGTGAAAGGGTTTTGGTGGGGCGGACCTGCACATGTCCTCCAAGCCTTTCAAAACAATTCAGGCTTTCAAAAAGATTTATATTCTTTGTATCCTCTTCCAGAGATGTTCGGAAAGTCAGTGAAATCATACGCGAAACAAAAATAGAGAGCCCAAATATAATGAAGGAAGAGCAAATATACGGGCGTGGATTTCAAGGTTTTTTATGCCAATGTTTTGGAGCCGAATCAAGTCGACTACAAAGCAATGAATGAGCTGAAGGTCAACGCTCTGACAGACATGAGCCTTTTGATATTCACACTTTTATGATGAGGATTGTGGAAAGACAATAAGCAAAGTATAGTGTAACTTGAGGATGTTTTGAAACAGTACATTTGTTTTTCTGAAATATTTTACTATTAAGGTGTCTAATTGACTAAATGACATGTTAAAACAATTCATACATATGTAATAATTACAAATATAAGCAATTAAGTTATTGAATGAGTTAACAGTATTGGTCATTTGATCATCAACGCTGTACTACACAATGAGTTTTTGGTGATCCAGTTCAAGAACAATACCAAAACAAAGGAAAAGTGAAGAAAAAAAAAACCCAAACCACGATTGGTTACTGATGACTCCTGATGAAGAGACCCCAAATATGCAGACCGTCTGACAGTATGATCAGCCAGGGTTGATTTTCACCTCAGGCAACAACAGCGGAACAAAATCTGAGACAATTGTTGGTGCTGCGAACCAAACATGAATTCATTAACATGGTTGATTTTTAATCCCCATCATGCTTTAATGAGGACGCAGTGAAACAGATATCTGAACACGTGCACAGTATAAGTTTGCATCATCTGACTCAACAGTAATCACGTCTGTCTGGTATGCTGTGCCAAAGGGAAGGAAAGCAATCACTCCGCATGGTTATGCATGGGTAAAATTACTCAACGGAAACACCAAAGATCATTAATAATACGCAGAGGTCTGTACGTATGAAAAACACCTCACTGGACCTTTCTTCCAAACAAAACAGAAAAGGGCTCAATCATGCGAATGGTTCGGGTCTCATTATTCATCTCAGTCCAATGTGTGGCAGAGTATTACGTCTGTGAATCTCTTTTATGTCACATTTGACGAGTATTCCTAATGACCCAGAAGATGCACATGCTTGATTTTGCATCCATTTGTTTCAGAAAATATTACTTCACAGTCATCATGGGTACTCAACATGGTGTATCATGAACATGTATCGTGTGAAATGTCTTGAGGGAGAAAGAGTTGTTAATACGTTATGACAGTGTAGGATATGGTTTCTGATAAAGGATCAGCTAACCTGCCAAGGACTACATCTCTGCAGCAGAACACATGCAGGCCTCTGCTGAGCTGTGTTGTTTCTGGGTCTGTACCACGGGGTGTCTATAAGATTTCTCAATGAGCCTTAATTTATTATGAAACACAGGATTTTTAAAAGAGAAGGACCTGTGTGTGCTAAAGTGTCATAATATGCCCACTTAACGTCATGTTCTATTTCCCAAAAAGAAAACAGAAAGCTCTTTTTTTGTTATCTTCTCTTTTATGTAACAGAGTACAGTGTAGACATAGAAGGCAGTCGGGTTGGGTGGATTTTTTAAGCGGGGGTCATGCAAAAAGTTCACAGCAAAATATTTTTGTGTCAGAATAACTGTGCTAAAGTAAATGAGCATGTCATTTCAGAAACTCGATTAAAACCTACCATCATGCACTGCAGCTGATTGAAGCAGCATGTCCACCCATAAATAAAGCTTAAATACATCAAAAAGACTTCCTTCATGCAGCCACTCAGGCATATCAGTCGACTTGCTGCATATTGTGCTGAGTTCAAACAAAACGGGACCCCTACAGGGAGAAGAACTTCTGATTATTATAAATCACTTCTTCTGACAAGCACCATGACCTCTGATGATTCATACAGGCACTTGCTGTGGGTTAAGACAGATAGAGAACAAAAGAAGAAACACAGGCACATGAAAAGCTTTACGTACATTGAGTAATGAAGCATGCATACTGGTCCAAATCATAAAAGCTGCGTGGTGCCGTTATATCGATAGTACATGTCCTCCTATTAATCTCCATGTTACCTTTGATGGTTGATTTTTTTTTCTTAAGGTTATTGGCTATTGAAACCATTTTTTTGATGATACATAGAAAAATAATACGTGTTACATGAAAATTTGAATATTTTAGGTGAAGTTTTCCACGGGTTAAGTAGCCCACACAGGACCTCGCTCCATATCAGTTATGGTAAATGAATCTGGGTGGTAGCAGTTAATCAAAAAAGTGAGTGGGACGTCACCTCAAGTGTCTGTGAGAAAACCTCCCAGCGAGCCGTTGATAAATGACGGGTTGGCAGCCAGTTTCGCGGCTGTGTGTGTAAGTGTGTGCATCTGTATTTGTGTTCATGTGTTTGTGTGTAAGAGAGATGAGGAAATCGTGGCCAGGCACTTTAATGTGTGCATATAGGCATTGCTGTAAAAGGGAGTTAGAGGCCAATGCAAACCTGTGGGTGAGTGTGTGTGTGTGTGTGTGTGTGTGTGTGTGTGTGTGTGTGTGTGTGTGTGTGTGTGTGTGTGTGTGTGTGTGTGTGTGTGTGTGTGTGTGTGTGTGTGTGTGTGTGTGTGTGTGTGTGTGTGTGTGTGTGTGTGTGTGTTTTCTATTCAAGTGGAGGAATGGGTGGGAGGGGGAGCTGTCTTTTTAAATGGCTAGAGAGGGGAAGGATGTCTCCAGCCTTGACTCTGGCGTCCCTTTGTTGTTCCTGAAAACAAAACAAAAAGAGAGGAGGACAAGGGGAGAGAGGGAGAAAAAACGGAAGAAAAAAAGAGGAGCATGAGGGAGCAGATGAGAGGAGGGAGGGAGGGAGAGCAGAAGTTAAAGCCAGTCACTGACAACAATGCAGTCTGCTCGGTGACAGAGACATGATGTCACGTTAGTGGAGTCCCTGGTGTGGGGGTGGGAGGAAGAGCAGCCTGGGTGGGGCCATACCTCTGTCCTCCCTCTCCCCATGTGTGTCTCTCCTTTTTTTTTTTTTTTTTGTGAATGAATCTTGGGAAGCATAATGAGCCCGGCTCGCAGCTCCACTTCCGCACACCCGTCATTTGAAACAGTGAGATTTCCAGGTCGTTCATTCATGCCCTGGTCCCCACTGAGCACGCTGCTCAGATAGAGAGAGGGAAGCCTGATAAAGGATCGCCCTCGAGGGACAGAGAGTGTGTGTGTTCGTGTGTGTTTGTGCATTTGGGAGAGGCAGGAGAAGAGGTTGTTAATCTGAGTTCATATCACAAACCTTATCTACCGCTGCAGGTTAAAGCAAACTTCAGGAAAAACAGGTTATAGAAGAATAACATACTGTAAGTGTTTATTTGGATGTCACTCAGTCCATTTTAAAACTGTTTCACAGACAGATCAAATGTGTAGTCATTCAGTATTTTATTATTTTGTCTTTTTATTCAGTTTCTCAGGTTTCTGTTTTCCCATCAACTACTTCATACAGTCATTAAAGTTTCCATATAGAATCTACCCAACTTCAAACCGTATTTCAGCTTTCAAGTCTCATCTCAGTATTTGATTTATTATCTAAATCCATCTTTTTTTCACCCCTGGCCACCATCACATCCTAAGTTTAAAGGGTACGAAACAAAGATGTCCACTTCACCCTCCACATCCCTCTCTCCACGGTATTTATAGAACCATTAGCTTTCTAATTGTATAAAGATAGAAACATTCACAAAGTCTTAATTAATGGTTTGTATAATATTGTTGTGTGGTCTTGTCCTTTCGGCGCTCCCTGTTCATGCTCTGCTATTTCCTGTCTTATAAACACCCACAGCTTGCTGTTATTCCTCAGGAAACTACTCAGCTTGATTAGCAACGCTGCACACGTTTCGATTGAGTCCAAACACATTCAATGCGTGTGCAGAAACACCTGAGTTGCCCCTAATGTATAAGAAAGACAGATTAGCTGGCAGGAGTTTAGCTCAATTAATACAATTATTGAGCTGTAAGACAGGATCTCCCCATGGTACAGAAATTCCTGCCTTTTAATGAATTTGCTGCAGCCAGGAGTGAAGAGAACAGAGAAACATGTTGGGATTGAAACCACCCATCAAGCAACCTTCAGTAAATGCAGCACAGCCTTGGATAAGCTCTCCAGGAGGAATTGACTCAGAAACAATTTCAGTAACATTCAGCAATGTTCTCATCTGCCCTCTCCAATTTGTGCAACATAAATTACCTTAGGGTAAGCGTCCATTACTGCGTTACAGCAGGGACTGAAAACGAATGTGAACAGTCTGCTCAATTAGGGGTAATGCCGTGAAGAAGACGTTTAGCAAAGGCCAGGGCATCTCATGGTGTAAATAAATAGCAGAAATGAGCTTGCATGACTTTAGGACCGTGCGTGTGTTTCTCTCACTGTCTTGATTGCTTACAGAGTCAGTTTGTTCCAGCTTGTTGCAGAGCTGAAGACTAAATCAGCTGGTAGCGGCTGCCTGGAATATTCAACTATCTGCACCATATAGCTGAGGGAGGGACCCTAAGAATGATTGCTATAGGTTAGGAAATAATAGAAAGATAGATGGACAGAGAACCAAGAGATCAAGGACATAAGGATGGGCAAAAAGAGAAAGGATCTGTGAATCCACCATGGGAAGGTTCCAGTAATTGTTATACTTTATTATCTAGCAAGAGGAAATTGTACCCTTTGCCACCCACAAGCACTCAATGGTAACTATCAAGTTAAACTGCCAAAGTGAGACGTTGTGACAAAGCCTCCTTTTAGAGATGAGGGATGACAGTGAGATGGGGACGGGGTGGGGGTTAAAGCTTGTCCCTCGGGAGTAGGAGGGGCAGTGTCACCGTTTGGAGCTGTTGAAAGGAGCACAATGACGCCCGGTATCAAGTTTGCCTGTTTGACAAATGGATCTCCTGCTGTGATCGTGGCGAGTGCAAGAGCCCTATCTGTGAACAACAACAGCGGATGGAAATACATGCGTTGCGTCTTTTCTTAAAATGTTTACAAGCAAACATGTACAAAAGTATGCTTAGAGCAAGGTAAAGGAATTGCACTGCCATTTAAATTGATAACAAAAGGAAATGACCAATGGTGATTGAGCAACAAAGCAAGTCACCTCCTTAACAAACATAATCATCATTGCTCTAGACTTCCAGGGGGCCATGGTAAAATAAACACAGGCTGTGGTTGTTTGCAGTCAGTCACACTCAATGTCCCAAAAAAATAGAGACGTCAAACAGAAAGACGGATGTCGTCACCCCCCCTGCAAATGAACAACCTTGTAGCTGTCTGAGATGAAGTGTTGCAGTACACAATTATATGAGACTTGTTTTTGTGAGTTCCAGATACAAAAATAAATGCATCGCCCTCCAAAACTAGGCCAAATCTGTGTGAATCTTTAACTTTTTGGCTGATTTGATAACACAGGTTTTAAAGGGGCCCCCATTATGCAAAGTTTTGTTCCTCTACTGTGACATGTGTACATGCTTTAATTTTCAAAAAGCTCTTTATTTTTTCTCATACTGGCTGTGCTGCAGCACCTCTTTTCACCCTCTGTCTGAAACCAGAGCTCAGTCTGCTCTGGTTGGTTAGCTCTGTTGTGATTGGACAACTGCTACGAGATGTCCCGCCCCTTATCCTATCACGTACAATGGGTCGGAGCACTAGTTGGAGCACACAAGTGCGAGTGTTACATTGTTACAACCATGTCACTATGTTATAGAAGTCTTTTAGACAGTGAGTGGGTAAGGGATAAGCCCAAAAAGCATAATAGGGTCCCTTTAATTAACACCCAAGAAATGCCTTACACAGAAATACAGTTAATTCTTATGATTTTATATGATTTTTACTTTTATTTTTAGTAACTTAGATGTGTAGCAATGGTTATTTTTTTAACTCATGTAGTCCAGTTTCAAACCCGGACACATAAAGTAGACATCTTCACCTGCAACTCAAGAAACCATGCTTACTAGCATAGGGCGTACACCACAGCGCATTAGACCTCACATTGTGTTTTTTTCAGGTTTTTTATACTGGAGAAGAAACACACGCAGGTACTAAAGAGTGATTTAGGGAGGTCAACATCAACAAACTGTTTCTGAGCACTACTACAAGACAGCTTCTCACCACACACAGGCTCACGTTTTCATGCCCAACACCAAACCACTTTTGACATATCTGGCCTTGAAGTCGGCATAACCCTCACCTATGTACAAAAAAAAGCAGCCTTTGAACTGAGAGAGCGCTATCCTCCACTTACTCTGGCCAATAAAACCACACACAAATCTTCGATCGAGGCCCTGTAAATCAGGGTGAGCACTGATCAAAGCGGGGCTGTGAATCTTACATGACATATCCTGCATTCCATGCTAAACACATTCACATGCTGCACTCAAAAGCATAGTACTTGTTTGTTGACCCCATATCCATTTCCAGCCCAGCACGTTCATTTCATTTGAGGCTGAATTCATCTGACCAATCCCTCGAGTAAGATCTCCAAACAGCATGAAACTTGTTCTCGGTACAAGCATGGAGATTGGTCACACTTTGTCAGAATTTGTGATACTGTGTGTGTGTGTGTGTGTGTGTGTGTGTGTGTGTGTGTGTGTGTGTGTGTGTGTGTGTGTGTGTGTGTGTGTGTGTGTGTGTGTGTGTGTGTGTGTGTGTGTGTGTGTGTGTGTGTGTGTGTGTGTGTGTGATTGTGTGTGTGCGTGTGTGTGTTGTTTAAGCAGATTTTGGTTTGGACCACAGTTTGGAGTTTGTTGGACTGATATGACCAGTAGCGTGTGTCAGCTTGATTCAAACATTGGTGACATTGTCGTCTTTAATCTTTCTGTCCTTGATAAGAACAAATTGGAACACTGCTCGAAATTCCTTAAATCCATCCTCTAGGCATTGCAGGCCTGCCGAGCTTTTAGTTTCTCCACATGTTGAAGCAGTTTCGGTCCAAAGCTGAAGAGAAACTGGAACTTTCGGGTTCCGATCCAGAGGAAAGAAAACCTCATGCACGTTGTCACTATTATGATAACTAAAAATCCAGTATGGGTTTGGCTTTTATTGCCATAATACACCAGCCCCAGGTGTTTGCAGAGTTAACGCCTCGACCAAAGAGGTGAGTCCATGATTGAGTGAAGAGATAACACTGGAAATGTTTTTAGACCGTTATAAAATTGGAAAAGCGAGTTAAGAAAAGTGCTCACAAAAGTCATTGTTGTTTAAAATCACACACTGCAGGTTTCAAGTCCATTTTGCGGACTTTGGCGAACGGTATTATGTGGTAATGGAAAGCCTGACCAGCAACCATTATAGGGGCGGCAGGGCTCAGCGAAGGTTTCATTGTCAGTCATCAAAAGAAGGCAGATGATCACCTTTCCACCGCAGTCTCCCCCTGTTATTTAAGAGTTGTACTATAGCAATAGGCAGGTTGTTTTTTAGGCGGGAACATATTGAGGATAAGAGCGTTATATTTTTTGTTTCCACTGAAGTGGTAGTAGCGCTGACCTAACAGTGAGGGTAAAAGCAGGTCTTTTGTTGTTAGCTTATAAAAGCCTGTTGTACTTTGTTGCGAAACATAACAGAAACCCAATTGGCCATGCACAAACACATGTTTGGCATCAACATTAGCCGTGATTACTTACAAACAGACATCAAGCTCGGCAGGGTGTTCTGAAGTTAATGCGGTCGTACCTAAATCAAACTGACCTGACATGTTTTTTGCTGTTGTCTTACTTAAATTCCAGCGTTCAGATCCTGCACTTGCCAGGGGGGCCTTTTCTTTTGTAATTGCTCGCTTTTCGAACTGGCCTCGCTCCCCGTGCTGTTTCCACAAAAGAAAATAAATGGGTACACTAACTAATAGCTAGTTCCCTCTGGAGTACTCAAACATTTGTACACCGCACCGTGTGCTGGCGGATGCAAAGTTGGAAGAAGCCAAAACAGATGTTCCAAAATTTCCAAAGTGAGAATAGAGTCATGACCTCCGATAAGTGTTGAAGATCAGCCTCAAGCAGGTGTAAATGGGTTTATTATAATGATGGAAATGCTGTCATGAGGTAGAGTAACGACTCAACTGGAAAACTCTTCTGTGTAGATATGCAGCACATTTACAATAGAACCTGATTTTCACCATGAGACCCTCCAGCTATAAGAAGCTCTTGATATATACTGCACACATTTACATATTCCTGAGGTTATACACATATTTGGATGTAGGTATACACAGACATCACCCACCAGAGGTCATTAATGTAGGCTGTTATGCAGATGTGAGGCCTTGGAAAACAGAGATCGTTTGAGCACATGTTGTCTGATTCATAACTTGTGCATGAAGTAATCGATCTATTATATCAATGTCCTGCCTAATGTCCATATGAACCGTCCATGTGAAACCTCTCAGGAGACGTATACGGACAAAACCCTTTGGCAGCTCGCCATGTGTATTTATTCACTCGGTTTGGACTCCGGGTTCCTAATTTTTTCTTGCACTTTTGTGTGAAAAAGGAGAGTCGAAAAAACAGAAATCTGTAAATACACAGACAATGAGAACAAAAAGGAAATTCTTGAGGTTTGGCTTTTTTTCGTTGTGTCTCAACCTGCCAATAATGGAGAATTTCTCTTATTGTATTCCTTGATGTTGTACTCGATGTCCTCTGAGAAGCACAGGGGTGGCAGATAAAATAACAAAGAACATCTTAACATAACTTTGACATTGTGTAGTATGAATCACAAACACTATAATAAAACTGTGTCATGTGAAGTTAAAGCCACCAAAACAGCATGTTTAGCCATAAAGAGCACAGAGTAGCACCATGAACGTTTTGAAAACAGCATGAGACAAATAAAAGATCTTCAAAGATGTTTAATTGTACGTGACCAAATTCCAAAATTATTCGGTAATTCATGGGGAACAGGCGGCAGAATTATGAGAACATTATGTCAAACAGACACATATACAGACCAGTTGCATAAACAGTGGGGCGGCGGACATTAACTCACAGGACAGACAAACAGAAGGAGTCAAACAATTCAATGAACAAACATGAGTCACCTCTGTGGAATCATTGGAAGTGCTTATTGACTTGATTTCATTTCAATATGTGTTCTGCTTATTGTTACTTCACTTTGATGTTGGTGCCTCACTGTTCATAATGATGCATGTCCCGAGTTGGACAGGCTGTTTGCACAATTATCTGCTGAATGAGTCAAGTGTGTGCTCATCTTAAAGAGGCCCTAGTAAGCTTTTTGGGGGGGGGTTCCCTTTCCTCTAGTGTGAAATATAGGTTTTTGTGCATGTAAATGATCTGCAAAGGCTACAATCCTTGTGTTCACCTCCATTTGACTCCTTTGTTTACTCCCGCAACATAGGGACATCACTACATAACACTCACGCTTCTATTGCTTGATGCACCAAGACATTGTAGGGGATAGCGTAATGGGCGGGACTTCTCTAAGCAGTTGTCCAATCACAACAGAGCCGGCCAGCTTAAGTAAATCCTTAACATTTGTGAGCAGAGGTTTCCAAATCACACTGGGGTAAATTGTTTGACCATAAATACGTATACACAAATCATGCCCACACTCAGATTTAAAGAGGACATATTATGTTAATTTAAAGGTTCATATTTGTATTGTTTGCCTCTCCTGTGACACGTCTCCATGCTTTAATGTTCAAACAGCTCTTTATTTTTCTCATACTGCCTGTGCTGCAGCACCTCTTTTTCACCCTCTGTCTGAAACCAGAGCCCAGTCTGCTTGTTATTTTTGTTTTTTTCAAATAAACCATATCAGACATCTGTTTTCTGTCACACAGTTATCCATGCCGTACTTTTAAAGTATTTTTAATTAAATCTTTACATCATTCTGTCTTCATCAGACAATTATTCTAAATATGCAACAAAAAAACAAAAAGCTCAAAGTGGTGGCTCACGTAGCAGCTGTGCTCCAGAAAAACATGTTGCTGTCACTGTCGCCCTTTTGTAATCAAGCACCAGAACATCAAATGCAGAGAAATGCAATGAGGAAGTGATTTCAGATGATTTCTTTGTAGACAGCTTATTCAGTCAACTATTCCCATGTGCAAGAGTATCCCTCTTCTCTTCATCTCGGAAACAAATATCATTGTTCTACTCCACGACATTTTTTTTTTACCATTCCTCGAGTGAAACGTGGTGAGTTTTTCTACTAAAGTGAAGGTTAATTGTTCCCTCATCTGTTGATATAACTTACATATTCCTACAATTTAATAAACTATTTAAAAACCTTCTTGGATTAGCTGAAAAATGCATTGTCACATAGCTGAAAACAAGGCTGGTTTGACTTTAAAAGAATATGTGGATCTCTATCACCATGCTACAAAGACAGATGAGTTCCTGCAGATTATACCCCCTAAAAATATATAATTATCAAGCACAACTCTAAACATATAAAACAGTGAAATGCAACACTTGTATTACCAGTTATATTTATATCAAGACATCACATGTAATATAAAAGACTCACAGATTAGCACTACTTTTACTTTTGATGGTTTAAGAACATTTTGCTGGACGATTTTAAGTATTTTTTCTCAACAATAGTTGACGTTTCAGAAATGTTTTGCATATTTTACTTAAATAAAGGAGTTTTTCTTTAATTATTTCCAATGACATCTCTCCATCTACTTGGTTAGAAATTATTTTACAGAAATGGTCATAAATAGTTGCATTTTGTAAGCAAAGTAATAAAAAGAAGAGCATTCAGTGAGGGTGAGTGAGTGAGTGAGTGAGTGAGTGAGTGAGTGAGTGAGTGAGTGAGTGAGTGAGTGAGTGAGTGAGTGAGTGAGTGAGTGAGTGAGTGAGTGAGTGAGTGAGTGAGTGATTTAATAAACATCTGAAACATGAACGATCCCCTGACTGAATCTTTTGAAATAAGATGTGAGAGAGAAAATCACTGTAAGAATTGGAAGGATTTTAAAATCCAGGATATAAATTAGGTGCTGAGTGAGTGTTATAGATTGACGTAACACCACATGGTTTGCCTATCAATGACATGACATGACAAATTCTCGTTATCGTTAGTTTGTCTATGCTGGTTATTGGACTGCTGTTTTCTAAACTGTTTCCATTAGGGACGAAAACTGTATAACAGAGAACTGACAAGAAGCAGTGACCAGGCCGAGGTCCAGGGATTGAAAGCTGGCAGAAATTTCATCTATTTGGATAACCTCTGGTGAAAAAATGCTTCTTTCCTTGGACCATTTGCTGCTGCAAGGAGAGGCTGTGGAAAATAATAACCGTGAACCTCACTTTAATGATAAAACCAAAACTCATTGTAATGATTGCTTCAATGCGAGCAGATGTACAGTTTGTAGAGGAGATAAGCAACTAAATCCTCCAGGCGTATCAAGTATTTTAAATCTGATATCAATTTGACTGATTCCACCAGCCCTCAGCACATGTATGTTCTCTCTGGACGATGACAACGGGACATGACCCATTTTCCTCCCAAATTGTATTGTGCTAAAATATTTCCCCTGCAAGAAAGAATTTACTTCATGACATTTCCTGTAATCCTTATACTAACATAGTAATCCTCCAAACTGAGTACTACTGTAAAGAACAGATGTGATCTATTAAGAGCTTCATCATGCGTTTGGATGCAGTATGAAAGAGTCTAAATGATTCTGCTTTACATATTTATTCCACCACTTCCTGTAGAACAATATTACCTCTGTAATGTGCCCATAATCACAAGGCATGGAATCCATTCCTGAACTTTTGGTCGCATTAACGCAGGCCGAAAAGAATATTGAGAATGACCAAAAGACCCTGTGACAGAAGGGTAAAATGTCGCCAAGCATTCAGCCACATGTTTCCTGTGGTCAACCTGACCTTCTTCATATGTCTATTAATGTTTTTACCTCGGGACTTTCTATTATCCTAGCATTCCTTGGGATGTTCAGATAAAAGCAAGTGAAAAATAAAAGTGATTTGTTCCGTAATCATCATGAAACTGCTGACTGTCATCGTTTTCCTCAGCTCACACCGTGTTAGCTCGAACAAAGACATCCCACACAGATGTCCATGTGATAGAGTCATGAAGCCGGCTTGCTTGAGAAGACTTTCCCTCTCTGCCACAGTGAATGATATGAGCCATGCAAACCCAAATTTCATTTATGATCCGCTCTGTGCCAACGCGGGCACCAAATCAAAGCCTTCCACTGAATCATTTAGCATATTTATTTAGCTGGCAACCTCAAGGGCAGTCAGACCTGTCTGTGTGAACGCCTTCATTTGTATTTTCTGCTGACACGCGCTGGAAAGTGCACAGCCAGTGACAGTCACTCTCTCATTAGCAGGTTTTTTCTGTGGCTGTGGGTGGCCTGCAGAAAAGTGCTTTCTTTCTGCATCTTCTTTCCATGGAGACCTGGAGCCTCGAGTCCCCCTGAATGTACCCTTTCCAATGTCTGAGGAGATAAAAAAAAAATGCGTCCAATATTTCAGCAAATAGAAACCATATCCAAACAAAGGTAGGGAATAGTCATTACTTTAAAGCAAAAGCACATGTGAATAAAAAATGACTGGACACTCTCTGGATTGAAAGCACAACCTTGTAAATAGCAGAGCGCTGAGTTTGGTGTTGAATAATTACTGCAGCTTTCTGTCAGGGAAAGTGAGAAAATGATTTATGGTGTCTCTCACCACTTTAAATTAAGAAAAGGTAATAAAAGAGCTGTCAAAGCTGAGAGCATGTAGCAAAAAAAAGTCTGTTGAATTGTTATTAAGAGGTGAAGACAAAGAGGAAAAATAAGAAGATAATGGCTATACCTTGAGGACAAACTCTTTTTGAAATACAAATATTAAACATCTGGTGAACACATCTGCATACGAAGTCACTCCCCAAGAGTTTTCCACATATTCTGTTGAATATAATCTAATGACTTGGAAACATTAAGTACCTACAGAGAGAAAACAAATCAAACCCAGCAAAACTGCAACAATATTCTTGAGAATATAATATATTATGAATTAAAAACAACCCCTGTTATAAAAGGACATTTGAGTATGTATTATAAATAATTAACAGAGATGAAGAAAAATCATCAGTGCAATAAGACTCTTAAAAAAAAGACAGAAAATGATAATTGAAGATACTTCATTGTCATATGTACGGTATAACAGGTAGTAAGAAATCCTTACGTTCGGCTCTCCACACCTACATTTTAAAAAACAACTACTAAACTATACATACAAACAAATATATTAAAGGTAAAATACTTAGAATTCTTTTTGAAAGCTGACAGCTATTTTAAAATGTCTGTCTCAGAATAAAACTGCATGATGTGCTGGAAGATAAAATAAAAAGGATGTGTGAACAACTACAGGTAGAGCATGGTGTATAAAAACTGTATATACATATCCATAGAAATAATAATGGATATATATATATAGGTATGAATATCGATGTAAAGGGTGAACAATGGTACAGTGTGTAAAACAATATAGGGACAGCCAGTGTTTGTGCTGATGGTCATGACTTGGATAATATCTGAGAGAGTGTCTGATGGCCTGTGGGTGAAAGCTGATGGAGAGTCTGATTCCGGGTCTTCGCACTCCTGTAGCGTCTGCCAGAGGAGAGGAATGTGTGTATATTGAATACAAGCCAATAATAGAAGGAACATTGAGTGTGTACAATTCAATAATTTACAGAAGAGTTACAAGACTGTTGTTAAAAAAAGTGCCAGTGGTAGGAAATACCCCGGTCGTCTCCAGATAGCAAATCCAGATGTTTGAACCAGGTAATTTGTACGTACTGCTCCCATTGAGCTAATCTAGGAATGCTGGCTGTTATGTAAATGTAACTGACAGGAGTTCTCTGAAAATGTACTGCACAATCTTAAACAATATTGTAGTCCACGTATAGTGCTGCCACAGTTTCAAGGGCCACGTTTTAACATCTGGTTCAAACTGCTTTTACAATAACCTGAAAAGAGCCTCAAAGGAGTGGCGTGGCACCAATGCTCAAACTGATTTCAACAGTAAATTCAACCAAGAAGAAGCAGCATGAAAAGTTAGGCAAAAATATGAAAGGACAAATCCACAGGGCATCAAACAAAAACATATTTTGAACTCTTTCGAAACATTATGAGACATACTGTGGAGAACAAAAGCAGCCCATAATGATGCTGCTTCATTTGATGTTTTTGCAAATTGTGCGTCTTTTACAAAAGATGATGGGAAAAATATGTCTGTCAAAACAGGACTCTGTAACGTTGTATAATAAAGTCCTAAAAATGGTGACTTTTGACTACAAAGTGTCCTCTTGGAGAGTTTTCAGCACATCGTGGCCACATCGTCTGAAGTGGGGAGGAGAGTGATCATGTTCAAAGATGCCGTTAAAAAATGTATCTTTAATCTTATTCAATGTATAGGACCAACTAAGAAAGAAAAGTCTACCTTACTACCCATATCCTGCATATTTTACTTTAAATTGAGTGTATCAAAGCATATTGTCTTTGGATCACATCTGCAACACATCAGCCGATAATGGGTGAAGGAAGTCTGATTTATAAAAAAGAAATCTGTTGGTTTGGTGGTTTCAGTAACCCTTAAACCTTTTAAGGATTCACCGCATCAATGCGCCTCAAGAATACATTTGGAGTTATCATTCAGCTTCGATTAAGTCAGGTGACCTGGTAGTGTATAATCTTACGGAGATCAGAGCTCCAGCTAGATTCATTCTTAAGCAGTCTAAAAAAAGTGTGAAAAATGATAACTTTGTATAGTTAAGGGAGACAGATGTACTTTCATTAGGCTGGAGGTTGTGGTGGAGTCATATTTTCTCAGATGGCTTACTTTGATTGAAGGGGTTTATACAATTCCATGTATGAAAGTTGAAACCATGTTACTTTTTTGTCTAAATGGTTCTCCTTTTTTTTATTTTGCGATTCTGAATCCAAATGTGATGACAGTTTTGGGTTTGTTTGCTTATTTAAACAACCATTAACAATCAAATGTGATCAAATCAATCCCATAAAGTCCAGGAGAAGTAAAAAAAACAACATTCAATTCTAAATATTTATGTTTTTTTTATTGTCTACGTTGATTAATGTTAGCTGTTCACATGTTTTCTGAGAATGGAGGTGCAACCAGCTCACTTTTTAGACCTCTAGGATATACAGATGTGTGTAAAACTTAGTGGGAAAATAAGAAGCTTCAAGGGGCATCTTTTAGATTGGAAACCAAGTGTTAAGGGGCTTTAAATGTTCCTGTAATTCATCAGTTTTCTTTTAGTTTTTTTATTTGGAGCTCACTTTAGGACGTTTTGCGTGTCTGAAATAAGCCAAAATGTTCAAATGTTAAATAGATTGCATTTCATGTGTCTACATTTTAATATAAGCATTTTTCTACCTCTTTTCTTTTATTATAAAATCCCAAAACATAAAAATGAGTAAGAACCAGTCCTGTGTAACCAATCATACAAAATACATTCTTTTATTCATTCATCATTGTAAATACACACAACAAATCAGTATAGACACAAACAGTATTTAGTGGGATATAAATCTTGAGACCATTTACACAAACTACTTTGGAAATTCATGTGCTTGTCTCTCTCTTTGGAAACATCCTCATGATGCATTCAGTCTGTAATATCTAAGCTATCTATGCCTTTTCCCCTGTGTCTATACACACAGCTTTTATCATTTTAACTAATGTTAGTTCATCCCTCATTACTCTTCTCACCTAGATCATTTTGCTGCAACATTTAAGATTCATATTTTTATAATATGTACATGATATACATTGATTCTTAAATACATGGTCATTGTTTCCAATCTATTTACAATATAAGAGCTTATTGGTATTTTAAATGGTTACAAAATATGTGTAGTTGATGCTCTAAACACATTGAAGCAGAAAGAGGCAAATGTGATATTGTGTTGACTATATCAGGTGGTTGTTTAAAGAAGTTGTGCTTTGGCAGGGGGGCATTGGTTAACCTTCATAACAACAAAAACTGCAGCGTATTACATGAGACAGGAGCATGCAGTCATTATTGGAGGAGCAGAAAAATAAACCGGGCTGTGTGTTGACGTTGATTCAACCTGCAGTAGAGTTAAAAACATTTACGGAGAGTCTAATCAATCCTCTCACGACTCCTCTCCTGTTGGCATTGCAAACGGAAACAAATTGCACTTCCATGGTATCCTTGAGTCCTGTTTATGGGATTGAAAAAAAAGCAAAACCATTCTCTGTTTGGTATCAGGAAAACTGAGACTACCTCAACACACACTGCTTTAACCCTCACAGTTTGTATCACGATAGATTGCAGCTGCGTCTGACAGATCAAACGACGTTTCCACGACGGACACAATACTTTATCTCTCTTCTTATGGCTAAAAATGGGCCATGGAGCTAATGCCCCCAGATGAAACTCATCACTCTGGTGTAAATATTCTTTGGTTTATGAGCGTTATGCATCACATTGAAGTCTCAGGATGCTGTTCCACAGGTCAAGCTCTGAAGTGAAGAGTTTATGCAATTAGTTCCTCATATGATATGACTGGTATTTCGTGGGTCTGGACTTCGTTACTGCTTCTAAATGCCCTGCATATAAATAGCTAAATTCCACAAGACTTAAAAACAAACAAGAGTCAGATATTGACATTTTGTCTAAACAGATAACAAATGATGGTAGATCCAGCAATGAGACACAGGGTATCACACATCAGATCTTTCAAAGGCCGGTAAAGCATGTACTGTGCAGTAAAAAATATGGCTTGTCTGTTAATAGTTTTCGGTCTTATTTATAAAAGTTAAAGTTTAATGAAAGACTGCTACGCCTGTGGCCTCCATCTAAAACAAAGGTCCTTTCCTATCACAGCATCTACTGGCTAACTTTGTGGCTCCCTGAATGTCCCGAGTGTAAAAAAAAATATGTATTTGTGTGCAACAACAACATGAGCTCATTGATCACAAACCCATGAGGTGTGTGTGTGTGTGTGTGTGTGTGTGGGTGTGTGTGTGAGTGTGTATGTGTGTATGGGTGCAGGGATGGAGCACTCGCAGCAGACACATTAAAGCAAATCGCATTCACTCACTGCTTGCTGAGCTTGAACACACAGTCTGTTCTGTCTCTTGTTAGTCTCTGTCTTTAACTCATTTTCATTACCACCACAACCCATCCTTTAACTTTCCCTGGCAGATGGAGACAGAGCACTCTACGACGACAGCAGCGGCCACCCCCCACTTCAGACCTTCTGGCACATGTGGAGCCTGGACTTGGACGACGAGGTGGCGTCTTTCCACACCTTGCAGGAAAGGCCCTTGGCACAGTCACAGCGCTGGAAGATTTCCAGGCCATGAGAGCCTTTCTTCCTCTGCTTGGTGCACACCTCCCCCTGTCTCAGCACCGGCTTGCAGATTTTGGTCCAGAAATGGCGGGCGCAGCAGTAGCCCTCCGAGCAATCGGATGAACGCAGGCAAGGGTCGCCCTCATGTCCTAAGAGAGAAGACAGTAAAGACCACTGATCAGCGGAGAACCAGCAAACAATAGATCTACAAACAGTTCATCACGATGACATATGTCTGTTTCGGAAAACAGAAACAAATGCTTAATCAGAGACATGAAAGAACTTTGTGGAATTATAAATCTCCCAGCGTCTTGCAGTTTGGCTTTATAGTGATTCGGATAATTAAGCACAGGAAATGCATGATTATTGTTTATCAAGCTGTTATGTTTTCCATGCAGATTCCTAACATTTCTATTCACATTGCATCATGTGCCCCAAAAACTCATTGATCTTCAAACACAAGCATCTTGTTTTTCTGTACCATATTGTCCCATCTGGTCTGAATTTGATATTCTTGGCTGGATGTTACCATTGCTCTTATGAATAGTATAATTTAGTCATGCCGCTTTTAAATGAATATCAGCATCAATCCACAAACCAGTCCTGTTACGCTGACCAAACCACATACGGCTGATTAGTTATTTAAATATGAAGCTAGAGTCATCAGCATGATGGACTGCTGAACCTGTCTGTTGTTCATTGCTTTAACACCACTGAATGTCTCTTAAACAGCAGCTTGTATAAAGTTGCTATAATGTAAGAAGTAGAAGCAGTGAGTCAAGCACAAATAAAAGTAAATGCTCTCTTTTATAGAAGCTTTAAGTAGCGCTGTAATTTTCACATTGATTTTAACAGTACAGCCTGCTGTCTTGAGGGTGCATTTAGAGTTGAGTAATTTAAGTGTCTCATTAAACCTATTGCTTTATGGATGGGTCCTTTACAATAACTTAAATGGTGACATGAACGCTAAGCAGGGGGCTCAGGGAGTTATTAGCTATAATCATGCCAAACCTGCATTCTGTGGTTTTCACTTGTGTGCTGTCAATGAAAGTGTAGGTGCAGAAACAGCACTCGCATTGTGGTTACCTCTCGGCTCCCCACGCTGTGCTTTACGCTCACAGACACTGACACATGAGCCGAGGTGTAATTATCAACATAGTTTGTGGATTGGCGTGTCCCATGAACTCTGTAGGACATGCAGACAGTGAACAACAGAAAGATTCAACAGCAGGAAAATTGAGAGAGAAAACAAACGAGCCAGTGTGGAGAGAGGGCAAGGTTTCCAGTGGACATGTTTTAAACATAAACCTCACCTTTGAGAGAGTGCTTAGTGTGCGCCTTCCCATTCTTCCTCCAGCTTTGGTCTTTTGTGGAGAGTTTGTTATGCTCGTCTAAAGCTGTGATGTGAGGTGAGAGTACGCTCTCAGAGATAGGCACACAAATAACTGCAGACAGAAAAATAAATGATCAAACATCACAGAAAGGAATAGCAAACCTGCTTACTTTGTCAAGAAACTACAGAAGATATCATTCAACTTAATGGCCAACAAGGTAAAATCAATATGGTAGTATGGTAATATAGTGTGGGTTACTGACTGCTATGTGTGGCTATTCAGGGGAAATTGCTGCAAATGTTTGGACTGATATGTCATTTACAAACAAAGAACCATTTGCTAGAAGTTTTGCACCAACCCATATCTATGTAGTGACCCTTTTTATGGATTAAACATGTGTCCAATGATTCCTAACCTCTTGTCATCAAGTTAAAGCAGTTCAACTACATTTCTGGAGTCTGTCTGAAAGCATGTGTTCAGCATTATTTAAATATCTTTGATTCAGTCTCGTGGAAGCAGTGACTTTTTCCAGAATATCTGCATAAGAAATCAGATTTCTGACTCGTACCCTGCAGTCACAATATAACCAAAGCTGATGTGCATTGGAAGTGTTTCTGTGTCAGGTACGTACAGTTACTGCAGCGGTTCCCAGGACAGCACATGGCATCTCGATGGCAGCGCTTCTTCCTCCTGCGGCAGGTGAGGCAGCGAGAGGGAGACTGCTGAGGGCTGTGGCAGTAGCTGCCCATGCTGCACTCCTTATCATTGCTGCATGGATACACCTGCTGAGGAAAAGATGCATTTACTTAATGAATTTAAGAAAGTTCCTGCCTCTTAAAAGCACACATTTATCTTAAGAAAGGTGTGTTAAACGCTCATAGTTTCAGTGATTTCAAAAAACAATGAACAGCTTTGAGAAAAATATGTTAACATAAGCATCGTCCATTAGTCAGATTATATTAAAAACGGTGCATGTCACTGTGAAGCCATGTTTTGTTTTATCTGAGCACGCAGGGCAGGTCTATTTCAAATTACGCTTTTAATATGTAATATTAAAATTGTTGCCTTTGATTTTTGACTTTGATAAACTTGCCTGTAAGTCATAGAACAACATGTGGCTCTGCATGAGTCTAATACAAACTCTGTTCAACATCTTATGTCATTAAAAAGCCCCCTTTTTACTGGGCGGAAGATCTTCTGATTGGCAAACCAATGTGGTTTATCCTTCAAAATGTACTTGATTTAATGTGGCATATATTTGCTGGTTGTGTGTGATCTCCGATGCGCCATGATCACCAAACGTCCACCAGATTATCAGAGTGCTGTGGTTAAAGAGAAGGCACATTGTGAATGTTGTCGGTCATGCACAACTCTGCAAACCGCAACTTTCCCAGACCAAACACAGTCACTGCATTCCTTCTAACTCCATTCCAAGCACCACAGTTACACCGTGCACCTCAGGTCGCAAAATTTAAATTGTAGCTGTTAACAAGCCAAATAAAACGTGTGTTATGCATGGGTTAGAGGTAGTTAAAGAGACTCTTGGTTAGACCAAAAACAGGACCTTGGGAACTTAAATTCAAGTCATCGTTGCAAAAGTCTTACTTTTACCAGATATCGTTTGTCAAGGAGGCAGTCAATCAGATAATAACCAATTATATTTGAAATGCATTTGTGTGGACTTTGTGTGCGTGGCATTTACAGTTTCAAGAGAGGAATGTTAGATTATTTACTAAGGGAAAACTGAAGCTATAATTGTTCCAGTTACTGTAAGAGTCGCCAGGTTTCCATGCTGTCTCTTATTTTAGACAGTGATGTTAAATTTTACGAGCATCATTTTGGACATGTTTTGGACGTCTGAACCAAATGCCATTTACTATGCGGTGGTGACAGAAGTCTCAGCAGCATGCAGAGATCTGAAAACGTGGAAAAATAAACCTATAAATCCATAGTACTATTAAGGATAAGTAAGAAAATATGTTGATTGTTTGCTTTGGATAAACTGACTACAGGCTGTGGTCCCTTTGCATTCAATTTGAGAGGACAACATGTTGTAGGGATTAACATGTCTCCACTTAGAGTCATGTAATGTGGTCATTTGTTTCAGGTCCCAGACAATAGAGCTATTACAATTTCCAAACCATTTCAGTTTCTCCCAATTTCTCTCAAAGTGTTCAGAGGGTTAATGAGTCTACAGACATAATTGAAGGGCAATTACTGTAGCTAATCATACTCCTTCATAGTCAATTTGGCTTTGTTTTTGCTTCAGTATTTCTTGTGTTTACACTGAGAGGTTGGGACATTCTGTTGTCCAGCTCGACACACGAATAACTTTTAAGTCCTTACCGTAAGTGCCCTGAAAGGACCACTTTAGCAAAAACAACCACTGTCAACAGCAGCAAGAAGTACAATTAAGGCCAAGCTCATTTTTTCCATAACAAGCGTGTGCACGAATTGGAAGTTTTACTGGAACTCCGTACACATGCAAGAGCTGCCCTTGTTCGTTTTGGTGAAGGAACTATAGTGTTTGTTGTAAAGTCGATTGCAAAAAATGTCACAAATTTGCACTGAATTCCTCAAGAGCCAGGATATAAACAGCTGTGAAAAAACCCACCCACACTGTGGTTTGAGTCCACATCAGTTTGGTGAGACACAATGAAGGTCAGGTGACTGCGTTGCTCCAATTGCTGCTTATCCTTTTAGTATTTTAAGCCATTCGCTTTCTACGATAGGGATTTCTTATTGCAATGAATGGACAACTTTTCAAAGACGCAGATCAGTGAAAATTGTCCGGATTAAATCTGACTGTGTAAATAATGTCCAGTGTAGACCGACATTAGAACAACATGTTTGGCTGGCACACCACCACCGGCACCACATCCCAATTTAGCTGGTGCTGCACTGACAGATCTGATTTAATGTGGCTTACCACTGACAAACATGGAACAATAAACATGAGAAGGAACAAGAAAGAGGCTTAAATCAGAGTATTATAATTTCCGCCACAATAAAAAGGAAACTCATTTTGGGTATATCAGGGTCAGCGGAGAGGGGCTGCCGTGCCCAAAACAACAATAAAGACTGTACGCCACATGTTCTATTGAACTCTCAACAGTATCAATATTTCAGCACATTAGAAGTTGTTTCTCAACACGTTTCAGAAAGCGAACAAGATTAGACTTGTTGGACGAATGCCATGCAGACTTTCTCAGGCTGGAAACACATGGAGGCAATGATACAGGCGCAGAAAAATGAGCAGGAATATTAAACTGAATCCTCATCCATCATAATGACAGATTCCTACAGTGCAGATGCTTAATTTGTTGATGAAAGAAACAAAGCCCTGGTGTTTGATGGATTTTAAATATGTCCTAATTACTACTGTGTTCAGAGCTGTTCTCAGAATATTCAAAGGATTTATTTCAAAGGGACGCTCCTCCAATTGTACACATGAAGAACAGTTAACACGTCATGGGGAGAAGTTTTCAGCAAATGCATTGTCTTCTGTAGTTTCCAGAGGAAAGTAACTCTTGATGACATTAGGGTTGATTTGGCTTTCGGGTATAAAACATAATCTGGGGGTTTGAAAGACATGGTTGTTGGCAAAGCAGGTAGGGGCAAATAGAATCCAGAAATTTGGCTATTTCTTTTTTAAAGCTCCTTCCTTATAACTGTATTCACGTGCAACATGAAGTCACTGGAGAAGCCCTTACATTTGTGTTATACCAACACACAAAAAATCACAAAAGAATAATATTATGAGTTAAAGGAGTAGCTTGCCTTTGGTTTTCTTGTAGAAAGTTGGTTAAGAATATTGTTACCTCTCATTTTTCTCAATCATCCTGCGCAAGAAATAGTTACAGCTCCTTTAAAAACCCCTTTTCCATTTTTTAAAAACAGACTTTGGGACTTGGGGAGCTTAGAAATTAAAGCAATAATATAAATAAGGCGTAAGTAAAATTTGATGTGTATTTCAGAATGTATTGGACAAGCCACTCTAGCTTTTTATGCTAAGCTAAGCTAAGCTAATTGCCTCCTGGCTGTGGCTCTATTTCTAACACACAGACATTAGCGCTGCATTGATCTTGTTATCCAACTCTCAGCAAGAAAGCAAAACTCCAGGTTTACTTCCGAAAAGCTTTAAACCACATGTCCAGGTGTTTCTCATCTGATGGAGTTTACTCTTATTTCTTTCTTCTTTCTTCTTTCTTCTAAAGTCAAGAACACATTTTCCACCACATTATTTTGTCAACTGCTTGTTTTTGTGTCAACTGCTCATTAAGAGAAACATGTACATCACCACGTACTATTAGGATGATCACAGCCGAGGAGAGAAATATGCATGAAATATGGTCTCAAGTTCAAAAACCTGCAGTGGGAGTTTTTTTCCATGACATGAA
Source organism: Eleginops maclovinus (assembly GCF_036324505.1). Lineage (NCBI taxonomy): Eukaryota > Metazoa > Chordata > Actinopteri > Perciformes > Eleginopidae > Eleginops > Eleginops maclovinus. Next base: position 4,841,949 of record NC_086353.1, read on the forward strand.
AAATGTGCTGCTATCTAAATCTGAAGACAAATGGGCCCGGGAACGTGCAGAAGTACTTCATTCCTCCTCCGACTCCTTTCTGTGTTTTGGCCAGCAGGCTTGGATTGATTGCAGTGCATATGTTAAGGGCAGAAGAAGAAGAAGAGGTCTGGGGATCACCTCTTCTATCACAGTTCAAACTGGAAGACAGTACTTTGAAAGCCAATGATACAAGTCTGACCCTCAAATCGCAGCTGATAATCTCGCCTTATCTTGTCATGTTTGAAAACGCCTGATTCATAACTTCTGAAGGATGAGGCTTCATTTGGATGCGTCTTATTTATCTCACATCTTTTTTTTCTGTTGCTCCCTTATTTTCCCTTCAACAGCCCTCGCACATAAAAGCACAGGCCTGGATCCTGCGCAGGAAGTGGGATGAAAACGGTGTACTCTGCAGCCTCTCTTGGTATGCTGGTGAGACGATAAAGGAGGAGACAGACAGAGAGTCATAAGGGAAGCCCCCGGCCCTGTCTCGTGCTGCCCTCGTGCTGGTAAAGCACCACGGCTTTGAAGAGGAACTCTAAATGTGCAGGAGCAACAATCTACAAGGGATTTACTGCCGGATATACAGGGCTTTGAACCCTTCCCCCTGGTCTTTGGGTCCCTTATTTACCTTTGTGGAGTCATTCCAAAGTGCTGATATAATGCTGAGGATGTGCCGTGTAATGCATAGAAATAACACAACGTCTGGAGGTTTAAAATTCAGAAATGGTGAGGGGGTTCAAGTAATATGTTTCACTTTGTACAAAAACAAAATAAGGCCCCTACCAAGAGTGGTTTTCTCTGAACCTACTGCAGACTTACAAAGAAATTGCACCAAAAAAAAGGCCAAAAATAACACAACAGTGTAATTTTGTACATTGTTTAACTGAGTTTAACCATGACAATGAAAGTCCCCTTAACACATTTGAACCATTACATTGTCGTATTATCTTTGTGATGATTTAAAACTGTTTTTGCACACAGGAAAAAGCATCTTTAATAAAGAAACAGCAAGTTAAGAATGTTTATATCCTCTTTTCTGAACCCCTTTAACAACCATAATAATTTCCGTACAGTCCCTTACTGTTTGTACATGGAGGGATACTGTCTGAGTGCTAGGAGCAGTTCATACTCATTGTCTTGCATTGTTTATGTGTAACTAAAAGGCATTATAGAACAAGCGACAATAAATCCAGAGTAAAAAACGTTCAAACTCTCAGTATACATCCACACTTTGAGCTCATGCTTGCCCTTGACCTTCAAAAATCAGACACTAACCTGAAACAGTGAATGGTGTTAATGACTGGCAGGGGCCTTACAGAGTCAAATAAACGATGTCACTGGATAAACAAACTTCTTATGCCCTGAAAGCACAGACAGACGGTATCAGATAACATAGGGATGGCTGCACACAAGTCACTCGTACAAACCGTGTCTTCAAACATAGCTTGGCGTCTTTCATCACTCAAAACACATGTGTTTATGGGCATGTCTCTTTGAGTGCTAGAATCCAAAGTCTCCAAAAACTAGGCTCTCCTTAAGTTAAGTATACATTCTGGGTTGATCTCATTCATCGGACACAAAGAGAGGCACACAGTCGGCGTACACGACTGCGCTCTTCAAAGAATATCAAAGGAAAGGGGGGAAAGCGCTGGATGCTAATCTAGGAAGTGGGCTGCTCTAAAAGGTGTAATCCTGTGGAATGAGAGGTGCACGGGTCTCCTCTCTCATTAACAGGTCCAATTTCAACAAAGTGGGTTTCCACATGAGACCCCTAATGGCTCCAGTGCCGGGCCCTCACTGCACCCCAGGGACCCACAGACTGCAAAGGCCACGGGACGAGAGCACAAACGGAGCCGAGCGCTAACAAGCACTCACACCTCTTTTCTCAGCTCATTAGGATCACCAAACATTCATCTAAGGTTAGGGAGCATGCTAGGGCTGAGAGAAAGAGAAAGGACGTGGCCTTACTTTTACAGGCAGAGCCCTCAGAGATTGCTCGTTAAAGTAATCTCTGTGTTGAATTAAATACAGCAACTAGTTAAGGCAGACTGACCGGGCTGCTGTTTTACAGACACTAGCGCATGAGTGCCGCCACGCTGTCGGTTCCCTTGTGGGTTCAGAGGTTACGGTGGTGAGCCTGTGCTATCCATTTCTGTTGGTTCTCTTCCAAGGAGCCAACCGTGCCACCCACGAGCGGCGGCTGTCAAGGTCTTATAGGCGTACATTTCAGTTTTGTCGGTTTTACTCGAGTCAGGATGATGTGAAAAGGCTCGGAAAACTGGAAAACAATTTGCCCAAACTGATCCACGCCGAGGGATAGTCAAAACCAGAGCCTGGTTTGTGTGTGATTAATGTAAGCCTTATCGCCCCAAAGCTGTCAGCAGCAGGAGGAAATAAAAGCACATTAAGCTGTCAAACAACCCAGCTTTGAGAAGCGGTTCTAATTTGATGACTAAAAACACAAATTACACCCTTGTTTCCTGCTTCAGCGGCTCCTCTCAACAGGGTGGCTGGACTCACTCCCCCGACAATTTGCCACATTTAAACATAAGCCACTGAAGGAGATTTTTCGAGAGATTTCTTGTAATTGTAAACTTAACTGAGGGAGAAAGAATCGCCTTATATTGATTGTGAAAAAGTGATATTTTTGTGTTTGACTGCAGACTAAAAAAAGGGTCATTGTGTTGAAATATTGAGATTATCACTCACAAAACTGGATCGTGAAACCACTGTATTTTTCCCCAAGGTTTAATAAACTGACAAACTATTTCTTACAAATTGAAAGAAGCAGCGTCTCCATAAATCTAAGATATCAACTCTGAGCTTTCCTCATAATGCAGATGCCAGACGATAAATTTGAGTTGATGCACGCCCTTTTTCCAAACTTACACCCAAGCCTTAATCAGCAGTAATCACTTCACAAATGCAGACAAAGTTGAAAAATATTTCGGGGAACCACTTCAGAGAGAAAACGTCTCGTGCTGTTTGATGCTTTGCAACCTGCTTAGTGCATTTATTATAATTAAAAAATCTAAGGTAGAGTAATTGCAGTTATAAACTCCCTGTGATCACTCCTAGACTAAATATATGCCTCAGTATGCTATTACAGCCTCATGAAGAGAGCAGACTTGTTATCATTGATTTATTCTGCTCATAAACGGCCACTGTATATGATGAGATGCAGAAGGTCAGTGGCGTGTGCTTGCCAGCGTCAAGCCGCATTTCTGGCCAAGGCTGAGCTGCGGCTGTTACTTTACAACTCTGGAAAACCTCCTGGCAGCCAGAACACACACACACACACACACACACACACACACACACACACACACACACACACACACACACACACACACACACACACACACACACACAAATACATATCTACCCACTCCTGCCATAAATGATATTAGCAATCTTCATTTGGACACATTGCACCATGACATTTCGTAACAGTGTGGTGGTCTCTGCACACATATATCGGTTCCCCTCAGTCCGCTTTTCCAAACCGCTCCACATTATTGCAATGGTAAAGATGTAAGCAGGCGTTCAAATTGGGGTCTGGCAGGGTTTGCTTGAGGTTGGATCTCCACAGAGGAGAGAAAGTGGCTTTTCCATCATTTCTGCTGCCTGAGCTGGATGTCAGAGCACTGGTCTCAGCACTACGCGCTTCACAGATACCCAACGCTATCACCACTGCGAGTGATACAGTAGACAGTTCAACGGCCACATGTCAACATGAGTTAGAGGGTGAGACCATGAGGCAGGAAAAAGGCATTAAAAGAAGAGTAATCAGCTGTTTCAGTGTGCTGAGAGACCTGATGGAGATGTGGCAGTGCCATCTGCTGCTCAAAAAGATACTCTGATGTTTAATTAAAACTAAGTTAGTGGTTATTTACCTGGGGGATGAAGACCAGTTGGCATTTTGTCAGTTTTTTGTTTCACTGATGTGTCATGTTTCTTTTCCACAGTATCAGTTTACCTCTCCAAAGAAATGATCATAAATATCCACTTATTGGAAAAAACTTGGTTCCTTGGAGAACTTTGCTTTTCTGGCCAAGCAATAAATGTACAGCTCTAATTCCTCACTTGATAAAAGTCACTCATAATGTTCACAACTTGTTACTTTTGCCAGAATAAAGCGTGCCAAATCTTTCACATTTTTTGATCCCACGTTTGCTGTCAAACTACAGCAATATCACACTTTGTTGTAACAGCAGGAATTGATAACTTTTTGAGTGGGTATTAAGTGGTTGGTAAGAGTATCCCTCAGAGGCCCCACAGTAAGAATCTCATAATCCCAGCAAGCGTCTGGACCACTTTAATGACACTAAGACCCAGACAGAAAATTACCCTAAGTGTTAACTTTTTCTCACATTTCTGCTGGCATTGATGATTTACTGTTGAAGTGCGACTGTGGCGTCAGGTCTGAAAGGCAATTAGGGTTTATGAGGGGTCCAATCCCTGCAATTTCCAATAACGATTCACACGTGAGAAAGCTCTTTTAAGGCATATAGGGCTACTTTACTTACACACCTCAAGATCATCCATAACCACAGTTTTGGAGAGGACTTGCACAATGAGGGACACTTTATATCCACAGCACACTAATAATGTGATTTACAAAGGGGTAAAACTGTTCTTCCTACTTCTCATGAATATTATAATGAGGTAACACTACTTTTTGGACTTTATTATTACCACAAGTAATACATTATTCCACTGTTACCCAGATGTGGCTGTGCGTAAATGTGCTGGCATATAAATCCATACATACGATATGAGTACATTTACCTGCACAAGGACGTTATGTTTCTTGGTGATCCCCATGTGAGCAGTGCTGTTTGTGGCGGGTGTAGGTGACTCTTCCGACAGAGCTGGCTTGATTAAGTTCGCCTTTGGACGCGCCTCTGATACCTGGGATGTCCCAGTCTTCAGAGAAGCGACGAGAAACACCACAACACAGCATCTATTCCAAGTCAAGACGAGCATCCTTGAAAATAAACGTAAAAATACTAAAAATAAAAAAGAGAGAAAAAAGGACTTGAATAATCTTGGTTTCTCAATGACAAGTGTGCGCACTGTCAGTGTCCATGCGCGTCACGCAATACAGAGAGTGGTGATGTAGCCAAGTTTCTGAAAATCAGTAATTCAGAAGAATGCCTGCCATCGACACAGTTATCTGAGAGCCCAGTGTAGGAGGGAAACAATGAAGAAGTGGATCTGTTAAAATGCTGATGCTCTGAGGGTCAGAGAGAAACTTGACAAGAGGTTTCCTCCCCTGTCTCCCGTCTGGCTGTGAGTGAGCACTTAGTCCTGCAGCCGGGTGTTTTATGATCTCGGATACTTTCTTTTTATAGGATCTAATGAGTTTGCTTCCTCCGCCCCTATTCACAACTGACAAAGAATGAAACTGATCTGTGCGCGGCACTGCTGCTTGCACATTGTCGTCTCGACACCGGCACCAGGAGCCCCGTTGGGGAAAGGCTATAAAATTATACACTGTGTATTTTAACTGGGCGCTTGACCCTTTTTTACTGCGAGGCTGCTGGGAGTGTAGGAAACGGAAAAAAAGTCAGAGTGGGGCTGCTTTAAAGAGGGTCTTAAGGTAACGTGGATCATTTTACGTTATCACGATAATGGATTTGTGTTTAGGAAATTGTTACCTGTAGTGAGCAAAACTGTAACATATCCCATTAAGGCCAATTTCAAAGCAAAGCCTAATTATTTAGACAAGAGTTATGTCCTAACCAATGTCAAATTTAAATAAGCAAGAGGCGGCTCAGGGTCCATTTAACCAGCATTCCCGAATAATTTAGCATTTAAAAAAAAATACTATCTGATAACCATTGTTTTCCCTCTGTGGGAAAGGCTTCCCTCATGATGTAAGGAATGCCAATGGTGATAAAGTTAGTGATATAAGTATTATAAAGAAGCCTTTGTTTGAGTCTTGTATCAGGATAAGTTATATTCATGTTGGTTGGATAATATATGTGCTGGTACAATGAACTCTTTCAGTTTCACGCAGGTAAAGCCTATGATTTTGAAAGAAAGGGCACACAGGACAGGGACACACTGGAGATAATTCATGTAACTGATGTTATCAGTATTAAATGAATGCTTTCTACTGCCTTGTTTTAATGTATGTACTAAATCCTTTTTCAGATTTTGCTGTTATCGCATCAGTGCATTAACCCTATGACTTCCATCCTTCGGAAAATGGAGATAAAATGCAGAAACATAAACCACATTTTATGTAAATCAAACATAAAATACATCTTATAAATGTGAGGAGAAAAGCAGCCAGACAGCCAACCATCTTTCCCACAATGGCCATGACTCTCCGCTTATAACGCTTTAGTCTTCACACAAGTGTGATCTATTCAAGGCATGGAAGCTCGGCTGGGCTGGGAAGAAACCAGTATACCGGTAAAGGCTTCTGACCTCAAAAGCTATCCATCACATGCTTCAATTCAAAGTGTCAAGTTCTTTTGTTGGAGACAATGGACAACCAACTGAACTGGGGAGTGGGAGGAAGTATTGGACTTGTCTGATGTAACTGTAGATGCTTAGAGGTGATACCTTTTTAGCCACCTTTGTCACCCGAGTGCACCGAGATTTAACTTGAAAGCCATTAGACAGTTGCTTTTCGTACAAATACGTTTTTAAAGAACTCGTTCATTTTCTCAGGATAAATTACCTGAGCAGTCTCACACTATTCTGACTATCAAAACGTTTCAGTTCAGCTGCCATTGTGCATATATCAATTGTGCATTCTGTGGGATTCTTTCAAGATTGTGTTCAAATAACCAAGCAAAACAAATAAAATGCCTCAGGGAAACATCTTCATTTATTCCACAAACTGCAGAGATGCCCATCTGGATTTTGTTTCCCTTCACTGATTAAACAGATGAGAAAGTCCACAAAGGGTGAAAGTGGCTGAAAGTGAACCAAAGGGTCTGGTTTGGATGGGCTATGACATTTCAAACACATTCATCACTTTAATGCAACCAGCGAGAGGAGACGCTTTCAATGTTAAATACTGCTGAAACACAGGAGGTCCAAAAGTTACATGCTGATGCTTTGGTGCAGATAAATGTGGAGATGTCCAAAGGAGCCATAGCAGATGAGATGTGACAGGAATCCAAGTAACAGATGATTAAGTATCCCGACGGAGGGAAGGTGATGTGAGCGTTTCTGACACCAATGCTTCTGATGCTTTAGATAAAGGTTCTACATGTGCTGACTTCCTTTTTTAAGGATGGCAGTGTGAATACAGCACTGATGATCTGTCACTTATTTCAACACCGTGGGTTCACAAAGAGCTTTTAGGGCATCACCAATTAGTGTCAAAAATGGGATCGTTCGAAAAAAGGGGAGAGGAAGCAGGCTCAGTTTCTTCACAACTATACTTTACAGACAGACAAGAACAACCCGGGCCAAGACCTGGGATTGTTTTCTTGGCTCTCGCAGTTGGAAAGAGTAACCGTGGGATTATTTTATGTCCTGACATGCTATCATCACATTTTGACCACTACTTTTCTCAGCGTTAATGTTCTGATGACACAACCGTTGCTGGATTTCAGAGGTTGAAAAATCCAAACCATCTGTAAAATAATATCACTGTTGATTTGCAATCTGTTTGAGAAAAGCTTCAAGTCGTTTCATGGCAGGTTGACTCCCTTGACACTTAACTTGATAACTCTGGCATTACTTGCAGGTGAATCATAACTGGAAAAGGTCTTCTCCATTATAGCAATGTGATGCAGGTTGCCATCTGCCAGGCACCACAGTCTCCATCTCTGGCTGACATATTTGGGGCATAGATTAAGCTAGAGAGAGTAAACTAATTTTTGCATGAATAGTTCAAATAGTATGGACTTTGAATATTTGTTCAAGTTGCTCTTATTAGTATTAGGTTTGGTAGCAATGGATAAATTGGCTATGGTTTAGAGTTAGATTTAGGGTTAGGGTAAAGCACGCACCTTAGTGTTATTGGGTTCAGTTTATTGGCGTTGCAATACATGATGAAACTGCTGAGTCTTCAACTATTCACCCACTAAATTCATCTGTATCCTAACATGTTGCTGAGTGAAACATGGGGTTTTATTGACCGAAGCTTGCTCATTCAAATGGCAGTTTGCGAAGAACATCCAGTGACAAACTGGCTTACATTCTCTCTGATCAATCACTAACAAAAAAGTACTGGGTACCAGATGCATTCCACAACTGTTGTTGATGGAAAACAAAATAGAGCTTAAGTCAAGTAAAGCCTTCCACTACCATGCAGTGGAAATAGTGACAAACCCACAGACAATCATCTTCTACGAGGCATTTTAGCATCTTGATACTTTGTTTTGGTTTAAAGGCCTTCAAACTCTGATAAACCCATTGTATGCTACCTTCCCACCACCGGTAATGGACAAAGTTTGCAACTAGTCAGATATAAAAGGTGAAGAAGATTAAACATACACTCACAAGGTTAACACAAACACAACTCTAAATGAATGCTAATGCTCAGTAGCTGTGTGATGAGTAAAAAGGGAACTATTTAGCATTTGTGAAAGTGATAATAACTCATATTTGTGTGTAAAGTGTCTTGTGTTTCCCGAATTGGTCAATTGCTAACCAATTGGGGACGCTCTTTTGTAATGATGCTCTCCAAAACTCTGTGTCTCTTGCTGTTCCCCTGATGAACGTCATACTCAAAATCGATTGCCATTGGTTTTCCTTCCCTTGATTTGTGCTAAGTGAGGTAACAGTGTGGACTGTATGATAAAGCACGTGTTAAATTGTTATGACACTGTTTAAACTAAATAATGTGACATTGATGAAAGTAGTAGCCTGTAGGCACACCATCTGACATGCTGCGTGTAGTCCTCACGTCAGATTAAAATTCTTGGTCTGGGGTTAAAGTGATTGTGGGTAGATCCTTTCATGTAACTGAAGACAGTGTAAACCAGTTTCGCTGTGGTGCAGTGAGACTGGTTCTTATTAATGGATCACACAGTCCAGGACTGGTTTCACCCTCCTGGTTGACCACCCGCAGCCACGCATCGGTTCAAACACATCGCTCAGCCCACCCTGAGTCTGCCTTTGATTCAGGGGTTGTTCAGAAATCTGTGTGTTTATGCTGTGTGCAGAATATGGGGTTCCCCACAGTTGTGACCCAGCAACATGTCTGTAAATCATGCTCTGTTAGTGCGGTGGAGCTCAGGGGAAAAGCTATCTTGCTGACTTTGATGTGAGTCACACAGAACATGCATATGGACTACACCCACACTGGATGATAAACAAATGATCCAAGAGACTGTCTCTCCCTCTTTCAGCGGATATCTACCTCCGCAGCCTGCAGATGTGGGCTGGCGGCCTGATGACGCGGGCTTTACAGCAGGTGGCTAACCATTAGTGCGACGGGCCAAGAGGAAGCAGCTCCAGTTCCAGAAAATGAAGCATTTGGACGTCACAAGAACAACACATTGGTTGGGAGGGGTTTTGATTGTAAAATGCAGATGAATGTTTTAAGGTTTAATACTGAAATTCTTCAGGATGACATTGATTATGACGGATTATCCAGAAATCTCTTCTCATTAAGAGTTTTTTCCGAACAGGATTTCAGTTTGCTTATTCCGATGGTCAAGCCATTTCCCCCCCTCCACCAAAATCCTTGATAAAATCATAGAGACAAATTCATATCTGAACAGTTTTCTTTCAACACTTGCAAAAGTTCTCTCAACTCTTTCCAAAGACACTTTTCATTCGCATATGTTCATAATAAAGAGTGAGCTTTGTTTCATATACAAGAAATAACCAGAAATTAAGAAAACGGGATCAAAGGTTTTGAATCAAGCCTGACAAACAAACCAAAGACAAACATTTGTGTTTTGTAGAAATACTGGATACAGTTTGTCACCGCCTTAAAGTGCACATTCTTGAACCCACATTTAAACTTGAATTACACACTTAATGTGTATTGTATGTACTATGCTTATTTTCAGGTTCATATTTGTTTTTTGTCCCTTTCTGTGACATGTCTCCATCCTCTTTTCACCCTCTGTCTGAAACCAGAGCCCAGTTTGCTCTGATTGGATAGCTGGCCAGCTCTGCTCTGATTAGTCAACCGCTTAGAGATGTTAAACTATCACGTACAATGTGTTACAAGCGCTGGCCAAAAGAAGCACGAGTGTTACTTAATGAGGTCATTATGTTACAGAAGTAAACAAAGAAAGCCAATCTAAGCTTTTCAGACAAGGGAGGAGTGTGTGGGAGAGAAGGATGAGCTTTGTGTACTGAAAATGTTAGCCTTTGTATGCCCATATGTACACTGAATAACTAAAATAGCTACAAACAGTTGACTTGAAAAAAGTATGACACTATCCTCTAACAAAAGAATTGGGAAGTAACAAGAAACTCGAATTAGAGAGTCATGGTAGTCAGTGAGCAGGTCAGACAATTTCAGGGAAGCCAAATCATTTAGTGCTTTAAGGAATATTAATAGCCCTTATACAAATATACAATACATCAACATTATGTGTGCATGTTTTCCTTACTTCTGTGATCTCAAGCACAAAAAAACATTCAAATTCCTCGATAACAGCAAAGGTTGTTTGGCAAAGGTAATTATTTTGTCATTAGTAATCTCTGCCATATGTGTATGTCCATTAGTCAATGAATGAAAGTTGTGTGTAAGACCAAAACCCAGCATTGAAGACTGGAGAAAAGCTCTAGATGTTTAGTCCTGTGATTTCAGGGAATAAAACCGCTGAATAACTTCCTCCCAAGTCAAATGATGCATTGTTCCCTGTAAGCCCCGGTCTACATACGTGTGCTGCAGCTCTGATCTGCATCGTTAACAGCATCACTTTAATCAAAGGTCCAACACTGCTTTCATAACTCTCTTTCAACCACACATTCCAGTGGGATTAACTGGAGGAGTGGTGGGCACGACTCTGTTTAAAGAGGACATGTTGCTTGGCAGATAATTGTTCCTATCCTTTCATTTCTCAGGAAGATGGATTAGGCCATTTCCGAAGAGTCGGCCCTTCAGTCGGGAACATGAATGCTCCCTGTTTCTGCCTTTAACTGACTCAGATTATTTAATCGATAACAGTGACCCTTCTCTGGCAGAAGGCTGACCACATGAAAGGAGCACAGGATTCTGGCAATCAAGGGCCCAAAAGGCCATCCCTGCCTCTAAATCAAACGATGCCCTTTTGCCTCGGGATGTAGGAAATGGCGACACACAGAGACGCACTGTCACTGCTGCCCTGCTGTTTGAAGTCCTCTTTAGAGATGCGGCTGCATGTCCTCCTGAAGTTTCAATGTAGACAATTGATATGAGAGAAAAAGGACGCTTTAGCATTCCACTTTCATGTCTCATGGGCAGATGTGAAGTATTACAAAGACGTATACCAAAAGATATAAAGGAACAGGTATCCCACAGAACAATAGCCTGCTTAGGTCCCAGGCTTTTGTTCATTCTTTAAGGCCCTCTTGCATGGGAGGAGGGGGGATTAAATATAGTTGTCTATGCTGAGGCTGACATATTTAAACGAGAATTTTCTGCCTGTGGTTCGGAGCAGCATGAACCATGAATAACAGGCACCAGGTACACATTCAGCCCAGCAGCGTGCACAGGGGCCGGAGTCTGGCAGCCTGTGGCCGGCTCTCCAAATGAGATTTATGACGTGTCTGACCAACATGGGCTATAAATACCATGTTCTCATGATAACTGTGATTTTCCAAATATTCCACTGAATCAATATGGTTAACCCGAGAATTAGATAATACCATCTGTGGGATTTTAATAGCATACTTAGAGCCCAGCAGTGCATGGACAGCACAGATAAATGTAAGCTTAATTATTCCTGCTGAGATCCCCATGAGGAGTGTTGATTAGATTTGACAGTAATTGGGTTTTAATTGAAGCCAGCCCTGGCCAAATGCATGTGAGCCCGGTGGTATATATGCTATGTCTGGCTCACGCACACACTCGCCACTTTACCCTAAAGTGCTGCTTTAAAATGTCTGCAGTAATTACTATAGCGTACAATTTTCAGTCTGTAACTTGCAGACCTGTCTGTGTACAGTGTTTTCAGGTTTTGTAGGTACTGTGGCCAATAGCTGTATCAGCAAGATGACTAATTTTATTACAAACGTTATATAATGTGCTGAATAGGTGGAACACTTTCACAGACAGGCTGTAGCCACTGGTTATAAAGAATCTGAGCAATGTCAGTTGTTGATGTGACTTTACTGACATTAGTTTCAATTAAATTCAGATAGATTCAATGTTAAACTAAGTTTTATAAGTTGTCTTCGGTGCCATACAGGAACAAAACCAGATCAAAGTGAAGCTGAAACCCACAGCTTTTCATTGTGTTTGGTTTTCACAACTTTCCAGTTTTTCTTCAGTGTTTGCTTCACTTTCAAACAAACAGCAGAGCTCTGATAACCAACGACACCTTCAACACAACAACAACTATAACTAACAACCACTATAACTATCATCAGGTGGAAACACACATGCCCCATAATGAATGCTTGTGTTGTACAATTTGTGTAGTTGAGTAATTGTTTGCAATGAATTTCACTGCATTACCTTTATATTATAGAGGTGATAAATTGTCGATATTTGTTCACTGCTTGTTTCTGCTGCCCTCAGGTGGCCTAAACACACTTTAATGCTGGTACAAGGTCTAGTTTGTTGATTCATAGTCCTTGAACTTTAGTTGTAATGTTATTCTGGACTTTAAATTGTTGTCCAACTACTTAAATTACCACTTGATAGGTGATTAAGAAGTGATCACATTTAAAAGCAGATTCAAAAATACCTTTGACCCCTGACCCAGTGGACGTCACCAATGATATCACTTTGTGTGTGTGTGTGTGTGTGTGTGTGTGTGTGTGTGTGTGTGTGTGTGTGTGTGTGTGTGTGTGTGTGTGTGTGTGTGTGTGTGTGTGTGTGTGTGTGTGTGTGTCTTGTTTATTTGGGGATCTCCAAGCTCCAAGTTCCCTTCTGGCTTTAATCTGACTTCAGATCAGCCCATCCTAAAAGGTACTTCTTTGTTGTCCCTGCAAGCAGCTGCGGTGACATCATTTTCTGTGATCACTCGCTATCAGAGTTATTGCGTAGTACCGGATTAAATGACGGCCACACAATGCTCCATTGTCCCCAAACCTGTGATGTACGGAGCACGGGAAAGTCACGGAGGTGGACCTCTTTGTACATTTAAAGCGTTGGCTTCTTTCGGAGGAATTTCACTTCAGATCTTTTTATCCCTGCATATTTGTGACCACTCAGTCCATGCTTCACCTAATACCATATTATCCTTATGGAAGGGTTGTATTGGTTCTTTCTCTGTGTGTATTCGCTGTATGGTGTAGATTATCGCTGTCATAGGTGTTAACGTAAAGGTCTATACCAGTGTGTTTCCATAAACACAAATCATAGCTTCTTTACATTTTTTGCTAAATCATTGTAAAAATACATCCATATTCTAGACTCTTTGCTGCAATTTTCCCAAATTTCCAGACTGCCTTTGTTTTTCATTCACAAAGTTCAAAATAAATCAACAGACTCTGCTTGAGTTACAGTCACAATCAACATTTAAACCTTTGTTTATTAGTAGAATTTTTCCAGTGAGAGTTTAAGGACTGTATCAAAAACCTAAACGTAATCCTGTCAAAGCATCATTTCCTCCGGCTCTGATCTCGTGATGGGAACGAATAAATCGTCATTGGATTTCAACATGGAAAACCTAAACTGCTTTTTAATTGCCTATACTGTATACTTGAGATGACTGTGTTGAATAAAAGCGATCTCTTGTCATTCTTTGCACAACTCTTTCCTTGTTTTTGTCTGTTCAACTGAGTAAAACATTGTCCAAAAGTGAGAGTGTACATCTAATGTTTTTATAAAATAGGTGATTGGTAAGAAAATGTTTCCTAATTGTAAATATGGTTCATTCTCCAGGTCATAATTGATGACTTGACTTGGTCACTGATAAGGAAATGTCTGAAAGCCAAACAAATATGGATTCCTAACATCAGTTAAGGTCATCTAATGTAGTTAAAGATATTCTGTTATGTTCTCAATGTCAAAATTATTTTAATTCTCAAACAATCATCACTTATACAACGGTCTTGATCACATAAACAATCTCCAGTCGTTAACATGGGAATCTTCACCCTCGATCACATATCCTGTAAACGCAGCATTATTCACATTTTCTTGTCATACAAACAATTATTTCTTAAGCATAAACGAAACCTAATATTCCTATGACTAACCAATCTGACTGGATAAAATGTCCCATAACAGCAATGTCATAGGAAAAGGACAAGTGCTCAATATTCTCAATTCCATCTCCTACCACATTACCACAGACATCTATGACTTCTTTTAATTTCAGATGTTTTCCGGTTCAGTCATAGGACACACAGATGTGTTGGTCACTGTTGGAATATTTCTGGTTTGGACAAGTGTGAAGATTTTAGGACACAGCCCAAACTCCCCGACCTTTCCCTCATAAAAAGGGCTCTCTATTCTCTGAACATCAGGCTTCTTGGTCAGAGATGGACAAACCATCTGTTAGCATTCAGTCAACGCAAACGACCACTCATCCACAGGAAAATAGTATAACATACATTTATCCTGGCCGCAGCATCCTGCTTTCACACACACTTACACGCATGTTGTAGGTGCATAAGTCCTAAATCACTGAAGAGATGACATGCTATGGACCTTGAACATCTTGTTTTTTTCCAAATGCAGCAGCTGGAATACATAATTGTTTCACAGAGATGTTCCCAAACATTGTCACAGGCTCATTACAGTTTATTATGGACATTTCTGAGTTTCAGGAACACAGCAGCATCAAGTGCAACACAATCTGATTGGGCAAACAAGCAACAACACCAGAATAAAGCTTAAAAGGAAGTACAGATTTAACCATGACCCTTATGGGGTTATGGTTAAAAAACTAAATACAGACAGACTTCTGCAATAAGTCCCCTCTACTGCATCTGGTGCTATGATAATGTAAAAATACAAATCAAGATGGTAGTTTCAGCCGGAGCAAAACATAAAATGGATCCTACCACTTTGACAACTCCCCCATTTATTAAATCAGAAAGAGTCAAAAGTTGTTTTTTAAATGCTTTTGTAAAAATGATTAGAGTGTTGCAACTGGGTGATTATGGCAAGTTTATGTCATCTGCCTTGGATAGGTTTTTGTCTGAAAGGATCAAAATATTTCAACTCTGGATTTCACAATCTACATGCTTAAAAGACAGATTGTAAACAGTTTTCAATTTAGATTTGTTTTAACCAACCTGCATATGGCTAATCTTTACATTTGTTTAAATTGTGTTACCTTCCCTGCATAACTTATTGTTCAGTGATATCTCTGTTTAAAGAGATTTCACTTTACAAGGTGATTACAGTGTAATTTTAAGCAATTGGGGAAAAAAGAAGTTGCAATAAATCTGAATTAGAAGTGAAATATTGAGAGAACGGATGGTCCAGCATTCCAGGATTGATTTCCTCCAACTTTTAAATATATGTATTCATTCAAATAGGAGTTGTGAAAAGTGTGCTCACTCTTACTGATTTCCTTTTATGTGACAGAAAAGGTGAGACAGGAGGAGACAAATCTGTGGCCTCTGGGTATCAGAGTTCAGAGGCAGTGGCGTAGCTCTGAATTATGGGACCCCTGAAGGACTAATACCTCTCTGGACACCCACTTCTCTTAATAAAATAATCCTACTGGAATTTTTCTCAAGCAGCAGGCCTCTTGTATTGTCCCAACCTCTCACCCTGGACACCACCTGGACAAACTCTGGACGTCTTCTCAACTGCAGCAGCAGCAGCGGCGTGTCAAACCTCCATACATCACAGAACGACCAAGAACAAAAATGTCTGGGTGTTTTTTTATTACTATCATCCGTCCTTCCCCTGGGTATGTATTGGTTTGATGTGAAGGAACCAGATGTCTCTAGGTGTTAACTTTGAATGAGTTAAACTTGTTTTGTCTTCGTCCCGCAGAAGAAAAGCCTTTGAAAGGTTGAGCAAAGACGAAGCATATTCCAATCGGTGTGTTTTCAATTTCTCCACAGAAAAGTTAAACTGGAGCAATTTGTACGTGCAAACAGTGATAAGTCAAACCTGGCAACCTTTGAAAGAGCATCTTTCATGGAGAGCTTCCTTTCATGTGTCCGCTGCAAATTACGCTACACTAAGCATTGCAAGACATTTCCGGGACTACAAGAAAACAAGGGACAGCAGTCGTTGTTTCTGAGCCTCTCATTCAATCTGCTGAGAGCTTATCTTAGCGGCGCATGATCTCACCGCTCAGACATGATGCTTTGTGACCATGTGGCGAGGTGCGCGATCTCTCCACTTACCAAATATAATCACTGGCTCCTTTGTGCTGGACGGACCAATGCTGCTGTTTACTGTACATCTTAAACACATAGCATCTTCTGTCACTGCTCATCCTTCAACCAGCAGCACTTTAAAAGAGACCAGCCGAGAAACAGTGTCCACGATGGACAGCCTAAAATATTTTCTGAATTGTGCAACACCACATGTGTCAGAACATCCATCGCTGATCAAACAATATTCACAGCTGCATACGTATGCTCAACTGTTGGTCTGAATAATAATTACAGGCTTTCCTGAATGATGGAAGCCCTTCTAATAACATTAGAGCATTTTCTTCTCTTTTTTGAGGGTTTACACTCAATTTATATGGTATTAGTTTCCCTTTTTTGTCTCCAATTGAGCAATAATATTTGTAGGAACAACCGCTGCTCATTCCTCAAAATGATTGGTCTTAGAAAAGCTTTCTTAGTCAGCTGTGGAGAGTTTTTATACAACAGTAAAAGGGCCAGTCTCAGTCTCTCCCTCCATTCGTTGTTTCTCCTCTTACAATTCCTCCTCATCTGGTTACACGAATATAAGATCGGCCCCTTTTCCTAGAAACTAAATTAAATACTGCTGATGTGCAACAGCAAATTTGTTTTAGACGAAACCAAATGCCCCCAAATTAGATTTCAAACATTTTAATTCAGTCAACATTCATTTGTTTTCTCGTGAAAATATCCATGCAATACAATCTCCGTTCGTAGCAACTACAACAATATTAAGCTTGTTTTATGATTATGTTTACGCATGTTTATGTCACACCATTTAAGATCATGGTCTTGGTTCAATACAGGAAATTCCACAATAACTCGAAGCACAGGACATGACATGTTTACTTTATTAGCATTTAGCCAACAACATAGTCTTTCATTGACCTCAACCAAGTGTGTTTGGGCGTCCTCAGTACATAAATGAAGCGCTTCATTTATTAAGAAACATTACCTGGGAATAACATCCATTGGAAAGCAGAATCAGTGTTACGTGCTTCCCCCTTCAGTCCTCTCTCCTCTGCCCAGGTACACATGATCCGCACCTGGCTCCGCCACTGCTCAGGTGTTCCTGATCTGAACTTTTCAGGAGTATGAAAGGAAGGCTGGAGGAGAAGGAGCTCTTTGACGCTCTCTCTGACTCTGTTGGACACTGCTGCATGTTATTATAGCAGCCCTTAGCAATCGGTTCTATTTCCTATTAGTTCTTTGGCTTACTTTTCAGTATGGAGGACCTGGTAGCCCAGTTTCGTGGTTTTCTTTTCTTACTTTAGCTTATGCATTCTTTATGTTTAGGGGGGGACATCTGGGTCCTACGGCCCATGGTGTGTCTGGACCAGGCTTCCTCCATCTTTTGTTCTTTTTGGCCAGTCCTCCAGACTTGTACCCTTTAAGTGAGTGTGATTTAAAGAGAATATTCAATAAAACTATATTGTTTTAACTTTTAAATGTATGTTGCTGGTCACAACTTGAGCCACAACCGTTCTCCTAATGCTGTGGCCGTAACAATCGTAGAATTGTTGTTTTTAGGAGAAATTATTTGAATTAAATATTGCTGTGAAAGCTATTCCCCCAGGCAAATATCAGTGTTAACGGTCAGATTTAGAGGCAAGTTTTAAAATATTCATGTTTAAGGGGAAGTATATTTAGAAGGATAAGGAGCCCAAAGCTATTTAAACTTATGATATTCATTGTTTTTGACGGATTCAGATACATTTTTTTACCTTAACAATGGAGGTAAGAGGGCAAACATGTAACAAGACCCAAAGTCTGAATGGCTAGAATTATGAGCAAAAGGTTGAACATTGCAGAATAATATTTGTTTAAGGTTGTTACAGCTCAGGGTGCATTTTGGTTTCTGTTTTCCCTTTAGAAAGTCCAAACCAAAGTGCTTGTTGCTTCCTGCTACACCGCTCGTTTCAAGCAATGAGTCACAGAATAAAAGACCTAATGGAACCCAAGATAAAAGATGAAAAGTTTTTTTCAAACAAGATCCACGTGCAGGCAGGGAAGCTTTGACAACTATGAAAACACAAACGCGGTGATTCAGTGTGTTTACCTTTTTGTCTCGGTGTGTGAATCCAATCTGTGCTGTAATAGATGCCAGGCACTCAATGGGAGGAATCGACTGTGAAAGACCTGGTAGTTGACCTTGATGAACCGAAGCTAGTGTTGGTGCTGCCATGATGGAAAGCTGGTTAAAACCATACCCACCAGCTTCTGTGGCTTGCTCTGTGTACAGGATGACACCACCACATAATGAGTGATGTGAAGCGGGCCATGTTGGGCAAGCATATTTACATAGCAGATGTTACACTTCATGGAGGTCTGCTACCAAGACTCAGATTTACACTGTCTCAAAAACACTGTAGAGAGTCTGAAAAGCTCAGAGTCTAACCAGATTAAACAACAATGGTTGGGTTGGCATTGAGATAAACAAAGTCAAGTCAAAGAAATTTAAATCTGTATTTTTAGATGGCATGTCTTTCGTCTTTTTGAATATTTGGTACAATTTCAATCGGCTCTTATTGTGGTGTACGACCACTTTTGTCATGGTGGTTTTGAAGACACTCTAATGCTTAAGGAGTTTTAAAATTTCTGAGAGGCATGATGGCCTCCCCTGGGAGTCGTTGGGGGCAGATGTGGTGCATATTGGGCATGTTTTGTTTCTCAGTCACCGTGCAGATGCCACGGACGCTGGTTGGGATTTTGCCCTTGAGAAAGTGAACAAAGTGTCTGTGGTCAGTGAGGGAAACCAAGGCTCAAAGAGAGATCCATTCCTCAGGCGACAGTGAGGAACAAAGTGTCTCTTTCCTTGCATATAAATGACACACAAAACATTTCCCAGAATGTATTCTTTTATAACATGATAGCTCCAGGCTTTGGGAAATTAGAACCTTTTCACCTATTATATTAAACCCTCCAGGAAAAGAAATGTCACAGCGTAAAGTGAAGAACTTAGAGAATAGGAAATTAAGAAACAATTAGAAACTGCTTAGTGTCTTTTCCCACAGCTGAATTGAATCAAAGCAAGTGTTTTTATTATAACATACCATTGAGCGTCACACAGTCTAGTGTTATTGAGATAGATTTTTATGTGAACTTACAAAGCTTGCCAGTAGAAGCAGATTACAGGGCTGAAATATAAATATCCTTTAATGATGCCAGTTCGGTAATTATCAGGAATAATGATGTGTCAGGGTTGTGCCGAGGATGTAACAGAGAGGTCCACTCATGAGCCAGTGACGGCAGCACGAGATAAAGGTCTTACAAACAGTGGCTGAAATTATCAGAAATGTCTCGAGGAAGTCTGTAGGGTTAGGGTAAGGGTTAAGGGGTTACGGTTAAAATCTCATATTGCCGGCTGCATGACAGTTTACCAGTCAGTCGGACCACCAAACAAGATATTTAACAAGCTGAGATTTAATTTATAACATCAGAATTGTATTATGGTTCAATCCAGGGTCGGTGTCCACACATCTGTAGTGCAAGCATGTTCCCTTTCCTGGCTTGTTTATGTGATTGACTGCATTCAAATTGGCGGAGCTGCTGTTGTTTAAACATGAATTTAGAATTAATGAGAACAAATGGTTTGTTTAGGTTTTAAGTAAGTAACAGCGACCAATGACACAAGGTTCATTTAGCCGGTTTAACCCTGATGGGATCAGAAAGCTATACATTATATTTTGTTTTATCCTCCTAAGTGAATGTTAAGCCATGATAAAATCAGCAGTATAATTCAGTTTGGTGCTGATCAAATGCAGGCGATGCAAAATAATAAAATCTGAAGGGACAGCTTGCCACACACGTAAAAACACAAACATGTCTCCGGGGCCAACATAAAAAGCTGACTTTGCTTCTTCGTGTGTGATATTGCATGGTGCTGTTGTCATGCAATAACCTCATAATTCATCATGTTTTCACATCAGTTTAGAGTTTTATATTTTTGGGGAGTACAAATTCTCTCAGCCTTGTCCTTAAAAAGTTGTTTTAGAACCCACTGGTTAAACTTTAAGAGGTGCTGTCATTAAGATAAATAGAAACGTATTATTCTTACCTTATAAAGAGCGGATCTTTTGGAAAACTAGTGTTTACTTGTCAAAAACATGGGAAATACTGTCATTTCATCAGTAGTGTACGTGCTATTTTTTCAGAATGAACCTAGGATTTAATCAAAATTTCAACCATCAATTCCTGTGTTTTTCGTCCCTTCTTATGTGCATATACACTGCAAGGCCAAAAAAAAGGACACAAGCCTGTGGGGGCAGTGCTATGATCTGGGGTTGCTGCAGTTGGTCTGGTCTAGGTTCAGCAATGTGCCCAAAGGATGAGGTCAGCTGACTGCCTGAATATACTGAAGGACCAGGTTATTCCATCAAAGGATTTTATTTTCCCTGATGGCACGGGCATGTTCCAAGATGACAATGCCAGGATCCATCAGGCTCAAATGGTGAAAGAGTGGTTCAGGGAGCATGAGACATCATTTCCACACATGGATTGGCCCCCACAGAGTCCAGACCTGAACCCGGTTGAGAATCTTTGGGATGTGCTGGAGAAGACTTTTCGCAGTGGTCCGAATCTCCCGTCATCAATACAAGATCTTGGCGAAAAATGAATGCAGAAATAAATGTTGTGACGTTGCAGAAGCTTGTGGAAACGATGCCACAGCGAATGCGTGCCGTAATCAAAGCTAAAGGCGGTCCAACGAATATTAGAGTGTGTGGCCTTTTCTTTGGTCAGGCAGTGTATCAAAATGCAAATGAAATGTTTTGGGGGATTGTATTTAACATCGAAATCTGACTTTTTCACCACAAAAAATACCTGTCTTTTGATTTTATCCATAATTTACTTCCAGAAAAAGCCAATGAGTTGAGCTGTTCTATCTATAGTATAATCTTTCTATTGCAGAAAATGTTAATAAAAGGTCAATCTATAGCTTATTACTGAGCTTTTTGCCACACCTCAGCAAATAAAGGTAGCTCAGTTGACATTACATCTGACTATTGGCTATTACATAATCTAAATACTTAAGACAAACGAACAATTTATCGCTTCAGATAATGATTGACAGACTCTATAAGACATACATACGTTCAGTGATACCTTATGTTCCTACTCTTCAAAAGGGGACAATTGATACCACTCCTATGAAGCTGGAGCCAGCAACAGATTATCGTAGTTTAGCATTAAATGTGGAAACAGGAGAAAAGATTTATATTGACATTTTCATTCTTTAATCACCCTAAAATAAATAATACTTTGATGTGCTGTATGACTTTTACTTGACTGTAAACTCATTGTGTTGCTCCCATGCATGAGTCACGCATAGTGTGTCGCAAACATTATTTATTACAGCTAAACCCCCTTATTAACCAGATAAAATGTCATCTAAGGTTATATCTGAAACAAGATCAAACACTGCTTTGGTCAAACTTTAACCGGAAAATGGGCCAAATATCAGTGTAGTGACAACAGTGAAATCCAAACAAGAAGCTTCTTGAATCACTGGTTCCCAACAAACTGGGTTCCTGGGAAAAATCTCAAACTTTGAACCTTTTTTTTGTATCTGTTTACACTGTATGATATTACTGCTTATGTGTACTTAGAGCACATGAACACCAGCATACAGGGTGTTCATCTACTGGAGGTCCTTATCCCGAGGCTAATGCGGGATTATATTATAATGTTGAGGTTCAGGCTGTGACACAACTGATGACTGATAGAGAAAACTGAGCCTCAGGCACAAAACTGCAACTGCACAGAGCTGGATAAATGGATGACTTTATGGGGAATAGTAAACAAAATTACAAAGCTGTCCATTACCTTCACCTTGATGAGTTGTGAAATTAATTCGAAGGCAGTTTGTTACAGCACAGTATGTTTTATTTTCAGAAACCACAGAATATAGATAAACACAAAGCTGTTTAGAGTGGGATCAGTTTCAAAGAAATATAATGTGTTTGCGTAAAGTATAAATGAAAGTTATTTAGATGTAACCGATGTTTAAACAGCCTTGCGGTTACTTTATTTGTCATTTGGCACCATTTTTAAAGTTTCACTCATCAGTGTCTTTATGACAAACCAGTGCCTTTCAGCTCGTTGTTTTGTTTTTCAGGCAAATATTCCTGTCATCCAAAGAAATCAGTTCCAATACAACTCTTCTACACTGTCAATAACATTTAGAGGCATCATTTAGAAAATGACCACATCTATGTTTATTTCAATAAATGTGAACTTTGGGACTTCAAACGCGTTACAGTGGCCCAAAACATTTCCATAGGAGGAATATGCTGCAGCTTCAAAAACTATGCACATATAGAGAACCCAGATGTGCTAAAACACATGCAAATGAAGATACATCTTTACCAACCTGACAACACATGCATATCAATTAGAAAACATTCATTAACTGGACAAAAAACTTGCACAGTTTAATAAAAGCCTGCATAAACAAAACGCTGAATAAACAAAAACAATGCAAATGCAAAATGCTGCAAGAAGTTCAAACACAACCGAAAAGGGGACACTAAAAATGGACGTTCAGGGATTTTAAAGTTGGCTGCTCACATGCTTGTTAAGGAAAATTGTACTATATTAAACATAGATGTTACCATAACTTGAAAACAATTTCCATCTGCACGCCTGTGGTAGGGGATTTCAGTGATTCAGAGAGACAAATAATCATTGTGCCATATACAGAGACAAAGATCTAGCTGTTGTTGAGGTGTGATCTGGTTGCAAGCTAAAATAATTCAAAGTTTAACAAAACGCTGCTCTGTGCTCAGCATCTAAATGAAAACATTATTTTCGTCTTTGGCACTCATGTGGTAACAGACGTTAATATTTCTGTTCAAACCTGGCCCAGGAGAAGCTCACGTTGAAAAGCAGCGTTCATATTTAAATGGCAGTGAACAAACTGTCTCGAGGTGGAGTATTACACATTGGCACCTGAACACACCACATCATACAGTAATGGCCACCCCCGGGATACACATCTGATACTGATGGTTGGTGCATATTTCCCTCACTGTGAACTGAGGATGTTTTCCAATAAGAGAAGTTATGGAAATCAGCATATCCCAAATGTTGCACAATTCTCTCCAAAGCTGGGGGCTAATTCGGAAAATCACATTCGGTCTTGTTTTTGGTCAAAATAAGCTCTCTTAGATTTATTTAGAACACCGCATTTCGTTAGGGTTTAGAGTTCCCAAAAGCTTTATTAGATGCTCCGATAGCACACAAAGGGTTTTATCTGAAGCTAATGAACAGATGGAATTTGGTTTCCTGGAAGTATGACATTCCCTACATCAACATGCTAGGCCTGGCTCCGGGGCCAATGGTCACATCCCAGTCATATTTCTGACATTAGCTCAGAGTATGTCTCAGCTTATGGCTTTGAAGTATCTGAATGAGAAATAAGTGTGAATATAAAGGGCGGATGACGTGCCTTGGCAAGAGAGAACATACAAAGGGATGTTGAAATAGTAGATAGCAAAAACTATAACTGAAATAGAGGCTAATCTGAAACCCAGGGACAAACAAAACTAATCCTGCAGCCTCACAGCGACGACAACCCCTCTTTCCTGATACTACTGCAGTGAATGCCTCACCTAGCTGGAACATACCACCTGCCAAGGTATGTATGGGGGGAGCAGAACATAAAGCAAGCAATAAAACACCAACACTTGTTGACTAAACATTGCTGTAACATCCCTGTTACTGCTGACATCACCCTTCCTCCATCCACATCCATCATATCAATGATAAAACCAAATGTAACAGATTGTAATTTCATGCCGAAATACAGTATCTTACCTACCGTCCTACATCTTAACGGAGCCCAGCCCCTGCCCTGCTTATATGATATTATGATGCAGACTTGTTTTCACTATCCCTGATGCCCCAAAATCCAAAGCCGAACAATAAATAAATACAATACAGGCACAAGAGGGTACACTCATTTAAACAGATCATAATCCCATAAAAAATGTATATAAATAAACATATTAAACACGTTTTTGTTATTTATATAACCTGATTAATAATTGATCAAATAAACTGAGACATTGCTCTGAAATGAATAATCAAGCAAACACAATAACAACATTGTTAATATGAGGGAACAGGGTCTAGGGAAAGGGAAGGAGAGCAACCTTTTCATAATATTTTCATCACAGCAAGTTGACAAAGCATTCTCAGCTCAAGGTAGATTTAGTCGCTGATTTAGAGCTTTCAGAAAAATCTATGACTTGCACAACAACCCCTTGTTTTCCGTGCCACACAGGACGCCACTGACTTATTCCTTTGCAATAGTCAAGCAATTTCATAACATTTACGTCTCGACTGGTCCTGCATTTGTAAATTAAAGCAGTTGACAAAACACTCTCACCTTCAAGTGATCTATGAGTACGATTGCTTTTTCAGGGGAGAAACATTTTGAATCCAGGCAGCACGTTAGATTTTTAGATAAAATCATCCCTTATATACCTTTATGGCTTTGTGTATTCACCAAGAGTGGAATCAGGGTTGTATAAATGTAGGGAAACCAAATTCCTGGCCACGTCAATGTCCATGGACCACTGGTGTTTGGGCAGGTTGTAAGGATCACTGTCCAGTCAAACTACCTTTCACATTTTCCCTCTTCCATTCGGCAGCCATGTTGCAAGAGGTTTTTTGTGCACCTCATTCTGACTGATGGGGCTTATATTCCAGTTGGAAAGTAAGAGTGAGTATGTAACTATGTGTTCGCACATTGACACACAACAGTTGAACTCAGCCAAATTGTAGCCTTCCAAGGGGGAGACTGTGGCTGCAAAAGGCCGGGAAAATGATTGTGGACTGGTCTTATATTTGGAAGTGCTTTTGTTGGGCTTGGAATGGTGTTGGTCTTGAGTATTTTGTCTTTCGTGAAACAAATGAGTAGCTACCATGAACCAGTAATCTCATTTAAACTTTGCAACATTCGCCAATTAGCCAATTGTTAAAACTAGTGTACTATCTTATAGCTTACCTGCATCAACCAAATTGAGTTGGATTTAAATGAATTTTCTGATGAGG
Source organism: Eleginops maclovinus (assembly GCF_036324505.1). NCBI lineage: Eukaryota > Metazoa > Chordata > Actinopteri > Perciformes > Eleginopidae > Eleginops > Eleginops maclovinus. The sequence continues at coordinate 4,867,443 of NC_086353.1, forward strand.
AACATTATTTTAAAGATAGAAAAAATAAAAGAAGAAAATCTCACACTGCGAGAATCTTTCACTAAACTCAAGTGATATTTACAATGACGGAATGTGTCCTTTATAATGATAAGAGACAAAAAATACCATTCACCTGATAAAGCAAAATGTCTCACATGCTCTAGTTTGGCCAAAACTGGAGCGCTTAAGGATGATCAACTCTCGCACAACCTCTTTGCCTTAGAACAAAAAAACATGTCATAACACCACAGGAAGTCAGATCTCACATCATTAAAGGTTTTATGGGTATAAATAGAGAATCTTTGGAATCTCTGTAACCATATTTTTGGATAACCGCGCTGAGGTTTTACCGCAAAGTTCCTGATATTCCAGGAGTCACCGTTGTATGACAGGAATTCTAATTACAAAATGTTATCATGGTATGCACGCAGCACTTGGAATTCAAACATGTTTGTTTCCTGTTGAGGGGAGGCTACAAAAGACACCATTTTTGTGTGAATGAGATGAAAGGCCATGTGGCAAGTGGGGGGTTAATTGTGTGGCCCCTGTGCTATTCAGGGACCAAAATGACTCACAGAGCCTGTTGTTAGTCCTGATTGCTGCTGTTTTCCAGAATCCATAATGAACAATTCCCTGTAGTCGCGTCTCAGGTTCTGCTCGTTTATTTATTTGTCCTCAAAGACGCAAGGATAAAAGGGAAAGGAAGGCGGAGGAGGCAGAAAGAGATCTGGTTCAATTACAGAATAGCCTGTTTCGTTAGCACATCCGGGTTTAAGTGATCCGCTGCTAAGTGGCTGCACGCTGGTAGCTGAGCTGTGAAGTTCATTGTGGAGGAAAAACATAAAGGCTGAATTTAATCAGGCTATTTATCCCCTCACCGGCGCTCCCACATACTGTAGGCCTGTGTGCTGTTCCTTGTGTACCCACAGGCGTCTCCTGTTCCATGCATTGTTTCCAGAGGGAAGGATAAGGCCCAGAGTAATTACTGCAATTTGTGATCAAAGCTAGAACAATGTCCAAGACAAATACAATCGTGCCATCGGATAGCAGTTCATCTGATGATACGGGGGAACTTGAGATTGCCTGAGTGAGCCGTGCCAGGCTGAGGCTGAAACCACAACACACTGTTTTGCAGGCAAAAGCGACTGGAAGTCAATCACAGGTACTCATTATGTCTTCATGTATAAGTAGACCTCATGAACTCAGAGTGAACTGCAGCAAATGATTTATGATTCGCTGAAAATAATACGGGTCAACAGCCAATGGATGCTGGATGATACAAACCGGCTGCATGTAGTCTTTGAGTATAGAACATATGAAACTGTCGTAGGCTATATGAGATAATTACCAAAAAAGGATGGCGGTATATTCTGATTGGTGTCCGCTCTTTTTAAACAATACGAGATAAAAACATGGAATAAATAACAACATCATAGACAACACGCAGGGAGCATGTCAATCCAGACATACACAGTCTCAGGTTTGTGCAGTTGAGGAAAACAAAAGCAGGTGGAGGCTGTGGTGAAGGAGGCTCCTGCCAGCAGCAGCGAGCAAACATCATTATACAGAGTTAGTGACAGTCTGCCAGGTCAGCACCGTGAGAGATGATGGCTGTGGTAGCCCAGCTGTCAGCTGACTCAGCACAATTTGATAAATGTAATGTAATGTATCTTGAGCAAAAGTCATTATTTAGTGCTGATTCCTGTAGTGTATGCTCATAAAATGACCTCCTACCCAAGCAATGTGGAAGCTACTGTACAGTGGAAAACACAAATAAGGTTCCTTAAAACAAAATTCAGACCATATATGTCTATTGTTTAGGAATTAAAAGCAAATAAATAAAAGCAAATTGTTGCCGTTAGATCTGATCTAATATTCGTTCTCACACACTGTTTCAGTATTTTCTCAGAAGACAATTCAACATGCAATCGATCAGCAAATCTTCCCATCAGCGGACAATCAGCTCTACATCCTGACACAGTTTTTTGTTTTTTTCCTTTACTGTTGCTATATTATGCCGTAAATAGTACATTTCAGTACCTTGTCTTTATTTACCCAGTGGTCTGACTCCCGCCGCTCTGCATTGTCCTATGTTTTTATTATTTAGTATTGTTTGTTTGTTTCTTCTTAAGACCATTTATTCAACCACAAGATCAATTATTCAATTTGTTTAGAAACATTTTGGTACAAACCAAAGAATTTAAAGTAATCCTCCCACAAACACAGTCGTAGGTAGGAAGTGCAGCCCACCCTGAAGCCTTTTGGGAAAACATGTACTTGTTTCCATGTCCAGATGCCGAGATGCTTCAGCTAAACCTGGGATCATTTGAATGAAACTGTGTATTTGTGATTCATCTGCTCAGCGGCCTATTCTCTTGTTTTCAAACGGACAAACAACCCCAAGTTGTATTTGTTGCATCCCGACATAGGGTGGTTATTTTCAGTGTGCCCACATGAATCCGAAAAAATAATTATCTCAACGTTATAATTAAACTTCCTTTATTGTGTGGACACTATTTGCCCATGTGCTATGTAAAGAGACTGTTTTGATGCACAAGAGGAAACTGTAAAACATCATCATCATGCAGGGCAAAACCTCACTGTAACTAAACACATAGCAGCTGAGTCCTATTTTCATGTGGATGTAAAGAGTTTGAAGAGGCATCAAATGCTCACCAGATTTGTCAGCTGTACAAACATTATAATAGTGAAGAATGCAACACTGGATCATCTTAAGTTTTGTATTTCCAGGAACTTGCTATGTAAATGCTAATGAGAACAAACGGTTTCTTCACCTGTGACTTCCAAAGGCTTCTTATAAACTATATTGAATACATTTTAAATCATTATATGAGGCTAGACTAATATTGATATTAAACACACCCACTTTGAATGTGTATATTTTTTGCATTTTCTATTTATTTACTTAAGAAGGAACCATGCATTTTATGAAAAGGAGCATTGAGTCCATCGTGTAAATGTGCCAGATTTAGCCTTTGAGACTCATTTTCATTTGCAGTCCCTGGCAGGTTAGTGGCCTTAAAAGAAAACATACAGAGCACAGAACACTGTTAAATGTTCTTTTGTCATCTGTTTACAACAAGACTTTATATTGCTTACAGTGTAATTAGTTGTTATTCAATAAAGTTCAACCAAATTAAATCTGCTCTGCATACCTACCGAATAAAACATGTTGATGTTGTTCAGATCAATGTTACTCTTTAAAGCCAGTAGGGTCACGTGGTAATGAAAGTGTGATCCACAGCAAAGACATTTCCCCAATTTTTTATTTGAGTTTGGTGGATTTGAACTGCCTGTGTCTTACATTTAATTTATTAAGAGACGTTACAGGTTCACCACATTTCTCACATGGCACATTTCCTCCCTCCCTGGACTTACATTTCCAGCTTGGCTCTGCCACCTGGTAACCCTGGAAGTGGTCAGGGCTCTTTGGCAACACGTGAGGAGTCTCAAATCCAGGAATATTCTGCTGTAATGATCGATCACAGTGACGACAATGTGATCTGGGCTGATATATGCCTGCTGTGCCCCCCTTCTTCCGTTGAATTCAAACTATGAAGAGACATTTTGTAGGAAAAAAAAGATTGGTATGTAGCAGAAACATGTTACAAACTGTCCAGATTCAATAAACCATTGAATACAACCATTGAATTCCAAATAGGAGTTGTTTGACTAAGTAAAAAAAGGGCTAATGTTGAAGGGCTGCAGAGGATTATACAGTTTTAAATATCTCCAAAAAACCTACGAAAGGTTTTTCTAAAATTCAATCCAATCAAGCCTGATCCAGTATTTGTTAAATGTTAAACACTGTGTCCTAAAGATGGAGACCAGAGCAACTGAGATGGCAGGCTGTGACACAGTCAAGAGACAAACCCTTAAACGGTTTTATAACAATGAATTTGGGACACAGAACATAATGAGGTTGGAGGAGGGGGACGCCTGAGGCTGGATCTCCTCACTCCTCCTGAAGGTCTGGCTGGGCTCTCCTGGAAGAAGCCTCCAGGTCAGCAGGTTGGACTTCTCCTTCAGGCTGCGGTTCCTGAGAATTAAAGCTGGGGTTTGCCTCATCATTCCCAGCATCCTTTGCTGCTTTCTCCGCCTCGGCTGCCTGCTGTTTGGCTTTCATGGCTGCTTTTGAACGCACGTATCCTCTCTGTTGGTGACAGTTACAGATATACTGTTTCCTCTCTCTCAGGTGTTGCATCCAATACTTTACGAGAGAGCCTCACTGAGGATCTGATGAGCTTACAGCCCGCCGTTCGTGCCTGTCAGTGTATCTGTTGTATAATAGCCTTGAGTTCTTCTTTCCCAGATTCCTCCAAGGTTACGAAACAGATGCTTTCCTTTGATGTGCTCACGAATCATCATTTGATGCATAATCTCTCTCTCTCTGTGATCTCTTTATGTTGAGCCTCGGGCTCCTAGGGTAATGTTCCCGAGGCTGTCTAGCCTCATTCTGACATGGTGCTTTGACAAGAGAATCATAAGGCAGAGGGACTTATCCGGCTCTGGTTATCTTGTAGTAATGAGTGTCTCCTGAATCCAATATCAAAGGCATGTGTTATTAAGAAGTACAACATTATGATGGTGGCCTGACTAATGGTTTGTAGCTATTCTCTAGCTACCCTATTGTACGGTATGTAAACATTAAGGAGTGTTTGTCATACAAGCTGCTCATCAATTAGACAGTATTTTATGTTTTAAGGTCAGTGAACTAGTCCATCCATCCATCTTCTCCCGCTTTTCCGTCAGGGTCGCGGAGGTAACAGCTCCAGCAGAGAGCCCCAAACTTTCCTTTCCCTGGCCACATCAAGGGGGATCAGTGAACTATTATACTTTGTAAATGTTTATTAAGCAGCTAAGACAATACATTTAAAATGTTTGAGAGGAGAGAATGAAACTTAAATGTAAACTGGTCAAAATTAAGTTAAATATAAGTGACATGTCCTTATGATGACATGTTAGGAAGGATTAATTCCCTAGATGGAAACCAAATAAGTATTCCACTCTCAGTAGACATACATTTTTAATATATTTTTATCTTGCCAATCTAACAAACCCATAAGCAGCTGAACTTCTTCTTTATAGGAGCAATGTACTTCAGGAGGAAAATGCCCTCAACATTGTAGTATGCTAACCACATGTCAGAACCTGAAAACCAGAAGGTCTCCACAGTAGCTCGTGAAACCGTTCGTGAAGGTCCAGACGATCACACAACAGCATCACTGCTGATGAGCAGTGACTCTGCTCTGCACACGCCTCACAGGCTGAGGGACGTTGCCTTTCTTGAATATTAACCATGTCCTGTATCCCTGTATTGCGTTTTGCAAAGTAAAGCCTGTTTTTATCAGGACTGGCTTTGAATGAAACTCAAACCAGATGGAAGGAAATTGGAGATAAAGGCAGATGGAGTCCCTGTAGGAGCAGAACCGTTTGGTAGTATGGGATGAGACGATGATGTCATTACATGTCAGAGCAGCATGCATGTAGAGCAGATAAGAGAAAAAAGGATACACTGATGAAACCTTTAATGGCTTTTCTTTCATTAGTTATTGGAATTTCGTTAAAGGGGCCCTATTATGCTAATTTTCAGCTTCATATTTTTATTTAGTGCCTCGACTGTGACATGTCTCCATGCTTTAATGTTCAGAAAGCTCTTTATTTTTCTCATACTGCCTGTCCTGCAGCACCTCTTTTCACCCTCTGTCTGAAACCAGAGGCCAGTCTGCTCTGATTGGTTAGCTGGTCAGCTCGGTTTTCATTGGACAACCACTTAGAGATGACCCGCTCCTTAGCCTATCACGTACAATGTCTAGGAGCCCTAGACAATAGAAGCATGAGTTTTATATAGTGATGTCATTATATTGCGGAAGTAAAAAAAAGGAGTCCAATGGAGGGGTTTCAGGCAGGGGGAGGGGGAGTGTTTGGGAGAGAAACTCCCTCTGGAGGGACCTTTGGGATTTTAGCCTTTGCAGACCATTTACATTCACAATAAGCTTTAACACCCTTCAGTAAAGGGAGAAACCCCAAAATACACAATTCTAGGTTTATAAACAATAAATGATATGATAGCAACGATGAGTTCTCATAAGCAGCAGCTGATATAGAGGCCTTTCCCTTAGAGAATTGCTTTAAGACCGAGAAACACATTATTTCGTCATTTAAAGCTACTGAGTAGAACACATTGGACACTTTGGCATGTTTAGCAGACACTGACAAAAATACTCAAGCATATACTACCAATTTATTCAAATCGTGACTGTGATTTTCAATATTTACATGTCATGTATCATTTAGCATGTAGCATTTAACCTTCATTGTTATCCTGTATATAGGCTTTACATTGAGTTACAGACAACATCTATAAAAACATCCTTCACTTTCAATACCTGGTTATGACTAATGTCTAAAAACCTTAGATCTGCCGCTCCTGTTTAAATGAGGTGGTGCGGCAGATGAGAAAAGGCATAAGTTGTGTAAACAGCAGTCTGAATTCTATATAAATGCTTCTGACCTTTTTTTACTCTGGCATGGGGCCACAGTGTAACACACTCAGTCGGACCAAAAGTTTCAAAGCAAGATCAGATTATAGGGCAAACAAGCTGCAAAAGCACCCAGAACTGAAAAGGCTGTGTGCATGCAACACGTAAGATAACATCAGGAGGTTAGGGATAAACATAGTAACAGACACCTGCATTTCCCAGAGAGCATCTGATCTCCAGCACACAGTTTAGAGAACAACACAACACACAAGGCAACCTCTCCAACAGGTCTTCTTTTGAAGTTGTACAGAGGACCCAGCTTGATTACCATTTGAGATTGAACAAGATCTGGTGAAAGGTAGAAAAGATTGCTGCTGGCAGGTCTCTTCATTACATCTTGGAGTTAAACTAGATTAAGTATCCAGGGTATTTCTGAGAGAGCCACTCTTCTCAGTCTCATTTAACCCTGCATGTTCCACTCTCACTGCATCTGGGAGCCAGCTGCAGCTCTCTGTATACAGTGTGCAAGTGTGTCCGAGTCTGATTGGGGTCACTCGTGGCTCTGTCTCATCCAATATGCAGCTGATTGACCAACCTGGAGGTCACATAAGGTCCAACAAGCAGGGTCTACAAAATCCTAGAAAAGAAAGTGTTGAAGCAAAGTTTGCAATTGGAAAAAGAAAGCGCCTGGAAAAAAGTAAAGAAATGAAGAGATTTAGAGCTATTAAGTTCTCACATGCAGTTTAAAGTTGATGACATCTCATCAAAGTTGTTGAGTTTTCTGAAACACATGAAATGTATTGCTGCCATTTAAAATCAAGTGGAGCTGTTTGTGAATGTGTTATGCATTTAAAAGTCTTTGGTGAAAATAGAAAAAACATTCCCAGAGTAACAAACTCGAAGATTAGAAAAAGGAAAAGTAAACATAACTCTTTTGCTAAAAATGCTTTATTGGACAAGGAAGATTACAAATCTGATCCCTTGGTGGCAGCCATCAACCATCTGATTATACAGTCAAACTCTTAAAAGAGAATTACCATATGGAAAATATTAGCAACCCACGAGAGAAAAAAACACAATCATGATAATGATGAAAATGTAACAAAATATCAGGACTGTTGAGAGATTTAAAAGCACCACAACTACATGCACAATGGTTGAAAAGAACAAAAGGACTGTTAGAACAGAATAAATAGACTAAATATGACAAATAAAAATGTTTCCTAGAGGTTTGGGAAGGTTAGGGTTGCATATCCTAATAAAACCTATTCAATTCTGATCTGTTTAATGGACCATTACTTTAACTAATGGACCGTTTCAGAGTAGCATAAAGTCAAGTGTGACAAGAAGCAGGTGTGTGTGTCTTTGCATGTCCTAATTCAAACAAGACATCATGTGAAGTCACTCTCAGAAGACTAAGGCACTCGACTTTACACCAAATACACCAAGTATTGAGCAATTACCACTGCCACATGCAAACATACAGTTTAAAGCAAGTTGTTTGGGTATCAGTAGTGAAATAAGTAACTTCTACTTTTAATTTGGACATCATTAATACTCAACATTTATCCCCTTTCTATTCAAATACTGGTCAACAGTACTTTCCTTACGGGTCTTGATCTTTGAATTTTGACAGGATACTTAAGTAACCAGTCATCAGAATATACAAAGTTAGTGAGAAACACAAACGTTAGTTTATTTATTAACGTCTAATTCAACAGTATACTGACCTCTCCTGCTATATTTCACCATCTGAGGGAGTTTAGTTGATTAAAAAGTACATACAGTTAAAACACTAATGTCGTAAGACTAAAAACAACTGAACGCAGTAACATGATTGACAGTGTGAAAGGGACAGAAGCCAGAGCGTGGTTTTTGACAGAAGATCAGTGGTCCCCACATTAATCCTGGTAAACATCACTGTGTATTTATGTTTGTTCCACCGGAGGCTCCACCTTTAATCCTTCTCCAGTGATTTATAGTACTCCTTCAGCACAGCCCAGGCCTTCGGTGCCATGAAGCCGTCAGGAGGATTCTCTCCCTCGCGGGCCATCTTACGCATACGTGTGCCTGAGATGAAATCGTAATCTTGATGGCTGCGATTAGACAAAGAAAAGCAAAAGAGTTTTGAGTAACCGAAATATTTCAATCAATAAACACATGCTTATCACAGGAGATGTGAGCCAACAACAACCGCCTGCTGCTTTTGAATCAAGTGCAACCAGGCGTTGTAGCCAGCTAGTTAGCATTTCTGCAAATGCAATCCTAGAATGTTTGGTAGGTCATAAATTAAAGTTTAACTGGGGGGAATGTGGGTGCTGAAGTTGAGGTGGAGAGGCTTCATATCACACTTGAATTTGCTGAACCTACAAAGACTCTCACAGTTGTACAATAAGCTTACAGAGGGGCACAAGACACACAAACCCGTCATCAGACTTAGTAACCTTACAACCAGGATAACATTGTTTAGCTAAATCCAATCTGCCGTAAACGAGAGCACGGCTGTGTCACTAGCAGACGAGGAAACCGTAACATTGAGTTAAGATCTGCGTGATTTAAGCTGATCCTTTCAAATTTGCCCAGTTACGCCCCAAATACCGATACTCAAGCTTTGGCTTTGGAGATCTCCACACTCAACCCAGAGAAAACAGACATGATGACTGTTTTTGTGTGAGAATATTTATACGACTTAACTCTACATTTTATATGCTAAACCATTTCTGGCTGCTGTTTTAATAGTAATTCCTCACAAATCAGTCTGTGGCTGGAGATATACTGTGAGAATGAATGCAGTAAGCACACACCCCCCCCACACACACACACACACACACACACACACACACACACACACACACACACACACACACACACACACACACACACACACACACACACACACACACACACACACACACACACACACAGCAGTGATGGTTGTAAAGTGAGGCTGCTGCTGCTGACCCTCAACATTTACGAGTTCTTAAAGTTCATAAGAAGTTGGAGTGGATGTATGATTTATAATATGCCTCTGTTTTACATACTTGACGGGTCTTTACTACACATTCCCATTGAATTATTTGAGCTACTACAACAAAATATTGTAATCCCACATGCAGAGCCCTGAAGTAAAATATATATAATTAATGTCCCCTGTTAAAATTCCTGTGTTCATTCAAAATAGCTTGTTTGTGTTTAGATATTCGGGCCAGCCTATTTTCTAAATTTTTGTGGCGAGAACAGTAAGGGATAAAACCAATAACAAACATCTCAGACAACTTTAAATCAACCATGAAGAAACTAATGATAACAGGAGAGCCTTAAGTGTCCCCTACTCTCACTGGTGCCCCTGGAGGAGGAATGACACCTTAAAAATAAATGTTTACGTAAGAACATTTAAAATTTAAATATTTAAATACGTTATTGACCTTATTGACTGCAGGAATTAGAAATATCCATACCTCACCCTACTGATAGATATTTTTGTGTTGTTTTTCCCCTTTTTTTAAATCAAATTTCTCATTTTCAGTGGAACAAAACTTCCAAAATTGCAATTCAGGGAATAAGAGAAAAACCCTGAGCGTGAGTTAGGGGAGAAACCTGTATCATCCTCACTGTGAAACCTTCCCCACTGTCTGTCTGAATGAAGGAATGGAGCTGTGATAGGTTATTAAAAGGTACTGACTGGAAACATTGTCCGAAAGCTTTCTTTCCCAAATCAGATCAGAGATTTTTCCTGCCAAACATTTTTCAAACACTCTGATGGTTTCTTCACCCTCCCTCTGACCGACGGCTTCTCACTACGTGTGAAGTTTAGATATGATATGAACAACTTTGTTTGAAGTGAGCAGCCAAGGACAGACTTCACTAGCGTTGTTGATGAATGACTGTCAGAGATAATCAGGACCGTTTTAGACATCTTGTTAGCAGATATGTACATCTATCTCCACGGAGCTGACACTCTGAGAGGGTTCGTGCTGTTTGTGAAGTCACATTTTCTAATTGCTATCACATGACAGAGCACATCGTGGTGCTCGGGAAACAATAAGAAGTTGTGAAGAAGATCTAGCAGTTCACATGGCGTGAGGTAAAAGAGCTGCAGGCAAATTCTTTAGAGAGCATTTTTGTACAGTGTCAAATGAGAAACAGCTTGCAGCGATCCGAGCCATTCCACTTTGGAGCAATATCGAGGGGTATTGCTGGTGATTAGCATTTATATTCCTCCTGATATTTGGCAAAACACTGTAAGCGCGCATGAGAGAAAGGAATGCCATAAATCTAACGGAGTGATGACTACGGACTGCGGAAATCCAGTCACCATCTTGCATTTGTTCCTCCAGCTCCAGCCCTGAGCTGATATCAAGCAGTTGGATCAATGAGATTCTGATATAAAATACAGAATCGTGTAATTTGCTGGGGGGGGGGGGGTCTACCAGGGGGCCATGATGGCTATATAGTCTGACCTCTGCAGGAAGGAAGGACCTGTGGTGTCTCTCTGTGAGACACCGCGGGTGCAGCAGCCTGTCGCTGAAGGAGGTACACAGTGCGGACAAGGTGTCGTGGAGTGGGTGGGACACATTGTCCAGCAGCGGAAGGACAGCTTGGCTGCCATTCTCCTGTCTCCCACCTCCTCCCAGTGTCCAGAGGACTCCCCAGGACAGAGCTGGCTTTCTTAACCAGTCTGTCTATATGTCTTATGTATTATGACATATAGACATTTAGAATTAATCTATTTAATTATTTGTCTTGGAATTTCGTTCAATTTTATTGTTTAGACTAGTCTTAATTTGCATGCTGCGGTGCATTTCCCTTCACCAGCAACACTGTGTGTTGGCGGCTGAAGCTTAGGAGGTAAAGAGAGTCGTCCAAAAACCGGTTCCTCCAGTCTGCATGTATACCATTGTTTAGGAAAGCTACTGAACCTGAAATTGCGCCAGTTTGAAAGTGTATGTAAATGACCATTTAGATTAGAAGAGGACACTGCCAGTGAGTGTATTTGTGTAGTGAAGTGGTTAAAGGCGACATGTCTTGAAGTGCTTTTAGGATTCCAAAGACTACAAGAGTGTTATATAAATACAAGTCCATTTACCACTTAGTTGTATATGTGACAAAAAATGATTCCTCTCTACTTAAATCAATTATAATTTAGAGTGACACTTACAGATGTGTTACAGAAGACAACCCTATTTAAAAAAGCCATTCCAGCCAGCGTCACGCTACATGATGATTGTTTTGTTTTTTATCCAAGGAGGAATGAAGTGCCAAAGCGTGGAACTGGTTCTTTTCCTACCTGGTCGATTCCAAATGAAAAGTGAAGTCTAGCTAAACAAAGCCTTGGTGATACTTCAAACCATACTATTCTTAGCACCACTAAAAGCCCTATATGTTCCCAATCAATGGTTAATTCAAACTAAACGTCATAAGTGCGCATCACGGAAAACAAAGCAAATCTTTGATTAGTTTGGCGATATTTCCTTTTCACATTCCTCACCAAACACTTCCTCCCTGCAGTTGCATAACCGGCATCAAATCAGGACGGGAGGCAGTGGGATTGCATGATTTTGGTTAGTCATCGTGGGCAGGGTCTGTATACAGACTTTAATTAAGGTCAGGTCTCTGTCATTTCGGAGCAACATCAAAGATTGTGCTAATCCAGTAAACGTTTAAACTGGATAAGAAAGAAAAACAATTCCTGTTCCTCTCGGCTTCATGTTTTACCGTTGAAAGAGAAGAAAAGAGCAATGGATGAAAGCTCAAACAAGACAAGCCTAATTAGATATTTATCTAGATAATTTAATTTAGGTTAAGGCTGCTGCTAATTGGCCTCAATGTGACGTATTACTCTGGAGTAAAATCTTCTAATAAAATCTGCTATTTCATTTAGAGTGAGCACTTCCTCTTTACACTCAAATATTTTCTGTATTTCATCACCCTAATAAACTGACAGACGATGAGAAACAAGATGTCAGGCTTTAAAAATGACAGTTATAAAACAAACAAGTACTCACTTTTTGGGGTCGTAAAAGTCCATTGCTCTTTTGACCTTGTTGTAAGCGGCGACCTTAAAGGGAACAATCTCCAGGGTGATGAGGCCCGGGGCCATGGTGAGCACCTTGGCGCCATGAGTGGGCTCGTACAGATCCTTTCCTGTGTCAGGGGTGCGGCATGCCTGCAGGGTCCCGGCCCACGATGTAGAAGTTGGCTCCAGCAACCATCCGAGATCTGCAGTGCCACTGAACCTGTGGACAAGAAGAAAAGACAGAAGACCTTTGTAAAAAGTTTAGGAAAGGTTTGGCATTTATGTGTTCTTTCAAATGCTAGCAGAGGAATACTTTCTTTTTTTACAATGTATTTCTGAACAATAAATATGGTTATGTTTAATATGATGGTTCTGTCCAATTGTGTCTTTCTTTGATAATGTGTGGATCCTGCTTTCTGTGACAGATGGCTATGGGTGCTTTAATATCTAGCATCTAAAGCTATTCGGTAATCAGAGCTAGAAAAGTTTGGGACACACAATTCTGAAATCTAAGATTTAAGGTTAGCATTGTCAGTCATTGTTAGCCATAGTAGCTGGTAACACATTACCTCTTATTTTAAACACAAACACTATAGAGCATGCCAAAAGATAGGGGTTGGAAAGCACTGTGTGTATGACAGATGCGCAAGTAGCTCGAGTCTGTAGGGACTTGGCTTGGGAACCATAGGATCGCCGGTTCAAGTCATGACCGGACAAAATACAGAGTGTGGGAAGGCAGCTAGAGAGTGGCCAGTTTGTACATATGCTAACAGACTAAAACTGAATACCTACATTTACCATTCTCACTTTTTAATAGTACTCCAGCTTAACTCCCTCAGGAATTTACATTTAGTATAGGCAATGTTTTGTGCTTATCACCAATGACTGCTAAACCTCTACTTTACTCTTTGGAAGCTACCAGTACTACTTCCATTATTGTCTTGCCCATGCTGTTTGTTAAATCAGGACCTCTGATTTAACAAACAGAGGTCATTTCATTGATTAGTTTTTAACAGGTTCAGAACGGTGATATGAAGACTGAGTCCGTCTCCTTTAAAGCTCCCCTTTTAGAGCAACAAATGGGATAAATTGAGTGCCTGACATCCACCAGCCTCAAAATCTGCTCCCAATAATTTGAGCTGTAACTTTCAAATGATCCTAAGTGAATGATTAAAAGACTCCCAGCTACACAGCTACGGTCAGTCACACAAACAGGTTTTCGTACGGCAAGGGAACACTTAACAGAGCGCCTCAAGACAATTGCAAATCCCCTTTTCCTGCTATAATTCACTTTCAAAAATGTGCAGACACCAAGTAAATGACAGCCCTCCCCCTGTGCCTGTATTCATTACTCAGTGCTGCAGCCACATTTTGTTTCCTGTCAGCTTTGAGGAAAGTATTATGAAGAAATCTCAAGCATGTAACCGCTAACACAACACTCTCGATAATGGTTACCTCAGTTGGCCCGGCATACATCATGGGTGAAGGAAAGATGGCCACAATGGTGGAGTCTGGGTTCAGGACGCCCTCCTCCAGCACGGCGGCGTGCTGCTTCATCCTCCAGGGCAGCGGCACATCATCGTCCTTGGTCCAGCCTCCCAGCGGGTGCAGCAGCAGGACGGGCCGGCGGTAGCCTCGCTCGATCAGACGCTTGTGGGTGTCCTGCATCAGGAGAGCATGGCCGTTGTGGACTGGGTTGCGGAGCTGGAAGGCAAATACAGCATCTGAAAAAAAAGGAATGTGAGTTTGTCAGACTGCGAACATGTGTAAAAAACTAGGAAAAGGCCACAATGTACTCGGAGATAATCAAGCAGCTCAGCGCCTAACTACTGAAACCGCAAACACTGAAGGACTGAACCACGCCACAGACTTTCCTACTTTGTGTCCCCAAATGTACAACTAAACAAAGAATAACACCGGTGTCCTCATTCAACAACAAAAAAGGCTACTCAAGAGACATAATTCACCATTGTCAAGGGTCGAACACCTTTATGTAGTGGCCAAACGGCAGTACTACAACTCCAGGTTCAGCCTGTGACGTCATCAGGCACAAAAAATATTCTACACTGGGAAAGAGATGTCTGTAAATCAGTGGATTCTTTTTTTTTACTGACTTAACTACCAAGGACAGACCCTTGTATAGCCCTTATTTGTTACTTTAGAGTAGAAAAGTTGTAGAATACACCCAAAGGTCGAAATTGAGAGTTATTTTCCCACGCCTTCATTTGACAGAGCGGGAGATCAGAGGCGGGGCTTAAGGAAATGAAATTATGGAATGAACGGGGTCCCGCCTCCAACGCTGTTTCCATTTCTTTTTATACATCCATGGTTTAACCTTCACAGTCACACCGTAACAGTTGGGCAGTGTCAGTTTGTTGCTATGGAAAGATTGAATGTTGAGAGTAACTGTTTCCAATTGCTTTCGTTAGTTAACGAAACACATACAGTTTTGTTAAAGACCGAAGTTATTCGTCTCTATTTTCTCACAACTTATACAACACTACTGTCTCTTTAAAAGTCCTGGGTCCAAAATCCCTTTGCTGTTTTATAAACAACCGAACTTGGCCCATACCTGCGTTCATTTCTTTAAACTTCTGTTTCAGCTCAGTGGGCGTCAGCCGGTACTGATCGAGGTCGTCGTTCCAGTAGATCTTATCCAGAACCTGCAGGTCTCCCCCGACCAGCCAGTCCCCACTCTCCATCACCATCTGAAATAGGAGTCACAGTGATCATGACAGGGAACACAACTCAAACATAATCCAGACTTAAGACACTGCGGCCCATAAAAGCTTCACCGTGCTGGAACCAGGCCAGCGTGAGCTCTAATAAAAATAAAAAACCTGGAGTTATTACCCAGTTGCAGCTAGGACACACTGGCATGAATCAAAGTCTGCGTGTGTCGTTAAACAGTCAACAAGACCCCGGCATGCCCACTTCACTTCATTTGGCCACGTCTACTACTTCCGTCTCAATACCAGTGCAGAGACTAAATCAGGTTGTATTTCACAATAAAAGCTGCTGATGAGCTTCACTGGAGAAATGTTCCCCTCCGAGAGATTAATCCCACATATCACAGAAGTGCTCAGGAAGGCTGTTATTGATTCGGGGCAATATCTTCCATCCTGTGGCATTTATGAGGCCGTAGCTAGAGTTACAGAAAGGACCGGTCTGTGCGATGTTAATGTGATACAAAGTGACAATTCTCTACTTGCTCGGTAATAAAATAAGCACGGCTCCAGTACAGAGGAGAAAACTCAAAACAAATGAAACATGAAGTGTGCACGCATTGGGAAAGGACTTACTGTAAGTAGATAACAAAAAGATGTCACTTGCCTCATTTAACATGTAATTTATCATGTGGAAATATGCAACAACAGAATAATTCTCTTTGATCCAGAGACACACACAGACTGGTTTCACTTTGAGCTGGCAGACTATACATAGAAACCCGAAAGCTGTTAGCAGTAGAGGTGTCTTTGTGATTTGATGAATAACAAGTTGGTAGGAAGCTTTTTCCCCATGTGGGATTTCTTTTCCACACTCGCATTAATCCAATCTGTCCACTGCTGGCCTGAGAAGAGTCATGAATAAGCTTATCACTCTTATTCTCAAACAGAGCCATTTATGCCACAACATAAGTCAATGGACCATATACTGTCTGCGTGGATACATCAAAACAGAAAGGCTACACATGCACATGTGCTGTTTGAGCGCTTTCAGTGCCCCCAGGACTTCACATGTGAAAAGGGCCCTAGCCAAATAAACACACTACACCATGGTTTCCGATGAAGGGGCTCCTGTCTGACTGACAGACAGGTAAACAGGAAAAAGTGGATTAACTGCATATAATATGGAGTAGGTCGTTTCTGAGCGGAAAGCGAAAAAAAAAAACCTTTCCCTTCCAGGGCAGAAGTGTGCTGACAGACTGGCTCCGGTGCGGGGAGTTAAACATACACTTATGTATACATACACACACTCTTTAATGAGTGACACCTTAATCATGGCAAGCTGAACACACATGTTCAGCTGTGACAGGTCAGAGTGGATACAGAATGAAAGCTGAGGAAATACACAGAGTTGAAGCCTGAGCAGAGGCATCAGGTGTTGAGAGTGGAGAGTTGTGGTACTAATTTATGAAACTGGCGTCCTAAAACTTCGCCAGATCATGAACAAGGTGAGACAATATCAGCTGAGGTGGAAAATTACTTCCAAGCGCGTTGAAATATTGAGACAGCTGCAGCCAGGTGCTCCGGTTAATCTCCAACCCAGATTTTTAGAGGCATAGGGCTTTAAAACGAGGTTTCCACATAATCTGACCCCAGAGGGTGAAATCACTGAATACCTCAGAGGTGAGTATCAGTTTTGTTTTTCACCTTAGCCAACCAACGGCATTGATCCGGAAAACAATGGGATTTAAAATTAGCCGGACAGAGGAGCAGCTTTTCAGTGTAACCTTCACCCAACGTGACGACTATATCTGTCCGAAACACCAGACTGTTCCGTTCGTTTCCAGCTACAAGCCAGTGACACTTTTCCGCAGGGTGTTCGGGATCATTTCAGGACGTAATCTCGCCACCAAGTCTACCTGATCCCCAGCGCAGTCGACAGGAGACAGATGGAAACAATTGCTGGATATTTTTGGAGAACGGTTGGGTGAGCGGAAAGGTGGAAGCTGGCAGCGGTACAATCTCAAAACGCAGTGACTCAGCATCCAAATACAACACCTGCAAAATGAGGGTGGACCAGAAAAGATCAAGTGATTATACTGGGCGCCCTGACAGAGTGTGAGAAAAGATCTTCCACCTATTCACTCTTTCCATAAGTGTGAAAGAGGCCAGCTCGGATCTGTGTTCGATCAGTGCCGGAGCCAGGGAGGCAGTTTGCTTTCACATGCAGAGTGTTTATCAAACAGCACACTGAGACACACGGTCTGCTGCTCTGTGATGCTGCTCAGTTCTCTAAACACTTGGGTATTCCAACATATAAGCCCCGAAAGTTAGAAGAGCTAGAATAACTATTTGTACCTTGATGTAGGGGTGGTCCTTGCATGTGGTGCCCCACTGGCGAGCGCACCGCTCTTCTTTGCGGTGTTCATAAAACTCGGGGTTGCGGAGGATGGCCACTCTCTTGCCCTGGTAGACCAAAGCCATGGCGGTCACTCCGTCCAAACGCTCCTTATCTGCAGTGGACACCGGCAGCACCACGGGCACCGACAGGTTGATGACGCCACCTAGGCCAAAGGAAAACCAAGAATATTTATAGTAGGGGAAAAAGTATATCATGAAGAGACAAAATACTATAAGTCTGCAACAAAGTGTTATTTTTACTGTCAAATAATCTATCAAACAGTCTAAACAGGTCATAAGAACTTCCAAAAGCCAAAGGTTAAATATTTGAACCCATCAGTTTAAAACACAAAGACATGTTTAATCATCATTACTCATACCAGGGTGTGAAGCATGTCAACTCCCCACATTTTAGAAGCTAAAACGAGAGAACAGAGACCTTTATTTTTGACAGATCTCAATTATTCTTGCTCATCAACAATTTGAGAATTGGTGGAAAAATAGATTTGCAGATTTTCTTGTCTGGTGATTTAAAATCTAAATGGGTCTCTGTGAAGTTCATGACCACTACCGGCATATTGAAGCTATGCTTTAGTGAGTGTTTGGTAATATCATGCATGCCCAAAAGTGGGCAACACGATACACAGTTTGACGGCAAAGGCAAGTTTATTTATGTAGCAACTTTCAACACAAGGCAATTCAAAGTGCTTTACAAAAATGAAAGACATTAAGAGGATTAAGAGATATCGCAGCGGAAACGCATAAAAATGGCATTTAAAAACAGTCGTCAAAAAGCAAAGAGAATAAATAAACATGAATAACACAGGTTTAGAAGACATGAATTAAAGTGACAGCGCGGTGTTAGATATGAAGAGTTCAATTAAAAGCAGAGGCAAAAAGAAAAGTCGAGTTGAAGCTTTTCCAATGATTGGCAATAACACACCAAGACGTAAAGCCAGCGACTGGAAGCTATCAGACATTAATATAAACATTGCTCCATTTTCAAAGCGACCGGCTCTGCAACTCTTACTGGGGAAGTTAATATATTCAAAGTGATTGTTAAACCTTAAGGAAGGAGACAATGTTTTATTTCGATGTAAAGGAACTTTGGTTTGTTTGTAAGAAACCCCACAGGGTCTCTTTTATAGAGGATGAGGATCCAAGAAAAACAATGTAAAGGGTCCCGATGCAAAGCACTCAGAAGAGGGATCCTGCATAAAGGCAGGTTAAAACGTTCAAAGGTCAGTATACTCAATAACACAGCTCAACTATTCTGATCAAGTTTCCATTCTGTACCCCTTCAGGCTGAAGGGGGGGATATACAGCTTAACTACTGGCTACAGTGAGTTTTAAAGGCTGCAATTTAAGAAGCAAGAGGAGAAAAATCCCCTTTTAAGCTAAGCTGGAGCTTGACCCTTTCCCTTTTTAGAATTTCAGCTGTGCAGTGACAGCGCCCTGTCGGAGGCTTCAGCCTGCCTTCCAGGTTAATGAAAACGTTTGGACCGGCACGCTTTTCACATCACATCAGATCAAAAGCAGTGGAAACGGCAGGGAGAGCTGACTGTTGGTGCTCCCACCTCCCCCCCCCGGACTCTCTCCTCGTCCCCTCTGTCACAGTGTAGAGCGTACAGCTGGTTTCAATAAAACGCAGCAACAAGACTGCCAAATGCCCGAGAGAGAGAGACACAAGCTTGGATTCTGGTCTCTGTTTATTTTTGCAGACTATTTGATTAGTCAAACATGCAGTTTTCTGCTTCCCGACCAGTGTTAGTGGTATAGGCGATCAATCCTTTCACTGGGATAGCATTCTGTCACTGTCGAGACCCTGCGAGGAAGTGAAAATGGACAAATGGTGGTTTACGGTAACAATCAATACGGAAGCTTCTTCTACTGTGTCGCTCTTCCTCCAGACAAACAGGAAAGGCGGAATCCAGACTTTTGACATCAATATATTTCTCTGTCTGTAGAGGCAGCTCAGGTTCTCAGGCTAGCTAACTTCCTGAGTAAAGAACTTAGATCATTAAGTTTTAAGAACTTGGTTTTATCCTTCAGTGAGGAGAGCAGTCGTGATATATACAACGGTACAAATCTAAAAACGAAATGTATTCAATGTATTTTTTCACTTTGTGTGGGAATCATACTTTATCAGAGCAAAACATACATTTATTCTCCTGTTATTCTCTAGCGTTTGACTCTTTATCTGGCTGATAGTGCCTATGTATTGTTTTATTTGTGCATATTAGCTGTGTGTATTAATGTTTACGTCTGTGTTTCTTTTTTTAATTTATATTATAAGAGGTTGTGTTGGCTACCTGCTCTGTTCTGTACAGTCATATTAGCAATAAAAGTAAACTGACTTTTTCTTGGAAATTGTGACACCAAATGTGACAGTTGTCAAAAACAAGGCCTTCCTGAGACCTTTGGTGTTCAACATCATCGGTCTTAAAATCCTGCATCTAAATCATTCCTGAGTTTATGAAGGTGACATTATGCCAGAATATTGAGCATTTATTTAGCCCGCAAGACAAAAATGTTCAAGCACTTCCAACAGAGTGCTCAATTTTTATCGAAAAGTAATAAAGAAACACCAAGAGCTAAAACTGACAAATATTTGAGGTTCAATTGACAGACAGAACTCATGTGAATTAAGCCCCTTGGCATATAGCTTAAACGAAACGGACAGGTTAACTGAGAGCATATCTTGGTGCTGCCTGTGTTAAATGTCATGGAGGTATATAATGCATGTAAGAAATGTGTGCTGATGTCTCCACAGAGAGCCTTTAGCCGTTTCTGAGTGAACCATTTTGTGAGCACTCATCTCCATCTAGTGCGTTAACAAGAATAGCAGCACTGACATCTGTTTTTTTCCTCCAAAAAGTAAATGACATCTTACCGTCCAGCAGACAGTCGAAGTGAAGACACTGCAAATACTCTCTCTCTCTCATGAAGCCGTTCAGAGGGGTGGCCCAGCCTTCAGCCAGCACCTGCACCCACTGCATGTCCACCTGAGGGTCAAACACATACAGACAATATGCAGTTCAAATGAGTCAGTGGGAAGATAAATAATACATTTACAGTTCAAATGAAGACTCTAAATAGTTATTAAGATTCCTTTACCTTCCCAATCTGTACAGCAGGCAGAGTCTCTGCGTCAGCTTTAGCCAGGTCCAGTTTGTTCTCCTGCACGTACAGCTCTTTCACATCATAAGAGGCATCAACAGGAACTATATCCTGCAGGAGAGAATGTGAAAGTAACATTAAATAATAAATAAAACATCCTGCTTCATGAAGAGTCAGACTTACTATTCACAAAATGAATATTGATTTACATTTTGAGTTCACATCGACCTTCATTCAAATATGAAACTGTACTGCCCCCTAGTGGCTCATTGAGTAATGATGGATCAAGTCTAGACTATGAGCCCACTAGCTGTCTTTGTAATGGTCACACACATAATATCCTATGTAGACAAAGTCAATAAACACCAACAGTAGCTAGCTCGATGAACTTATTTTAAGCATGTCATAATGTATCCTCCCCCTCACCCTCTCCTGAAGCAGGTCAACCAGCTGCTGTATGCACTCGTTCACACTGCAGGTTTCCGTCTTCAGCACCAGCTCTGGAGCCTCTGGCTTCTCGTACTCTGAGTCGATCCCTGTGAAACCTGATGAAATAAAGAAAATGAAATGCCCAGTCTGAGCTTTGTCTTATATGCAAAATATCCAACAGCTTTTCAACATGAAAGCTAAGGTTTGTTCTTTTTCCAATTATTGGATGGAATTGAAATAGACACTGTAGGAAACGAATATCCTATAACAATGCTTAAACAACCGCAGCTGAAAAATCTTTTCTCTCAAATTACCCTTAACCGAGTACTTAAACATAACAAAAAAAGACTTTTCTCCGTATTCTAGTATCGAGAATTACTACACAAGTAAGTTTAGGAGAGTTTGCAATCAGGAAAAAGACATTGGTTAATAATAAATCAAGAGATTTTTTTTTGGGGGGGGGGATTAAAGTGAAGCTGCAGAAAACAGGTCATGACTGAATTCCATCTCAATGAAAAATAATGTCTCAACTTTACTGAAGACAGAATGGAGACTTTAATAAAGGCCACTCTGATGTACAGATAGGACTCAAAACTCAGGAAACGCAGTGAGATCTCACCCCTGCAAAAACCAAAACATGTTGAACCACAATGTGATAAGATACTTCCTCTGACAGTGATGCATCAGTTTCAAGCATTTGTACAAACAGAAATAAGAGTCTGGGAAATGACAGTATTTATAAGTATCATATGTAATTTCAATATCACTGTGTCGCTTTAAAGTCAAAGTAAGATGTCAACAGTATTAAACCACAATGCACCTCTTATCTCCCCGGCTCTGGCTCTCTTGTACAGCCCTTTCACGTCCCTCTGCTCACAGACATCCAGTGGAGCGTCCACAAACACCTCAAAGAAAGGAAGCCCTGCTGCCTCATGGATCTTCCTGGCGTTGAGGCGATCCTGACAGACAAAATACACATTGAGTTACACACACCTGCTTACTTAAAGCATGAGTAAAAAAGAATGGCTCATCTGGATTTCTTTTAATGAAACAGAAATGTTTACTTTCTGCTGCAAGAGTACATCCCAGGGTTCAGTAAATTAGATATTATTGTAGCAAGCACAGCTGAAAAAAGGCTTCCAGTGATAGACAGTAAAGAAAAAAGTCAAATATGCTGCCAAATATGGATGACATATTATAGAAATTAGAATAATACAGTTTCACTGCAGGGATTGCTTTTTTGTCTTGCTTTTTTTCTCAGTATTTCAGAAAAAACTCAAGTACAATATGGATTGAAAAAGCAATTGTTACCAAAAACTTTCATTTGGATTTGCAATATGAAGTTAAAATAAAATATCGATACTTGGCGTCCGTGTATCGATACAACATCGCCACGCAAAGTATTGCGATACTATGCTGTGTCGATTCTTTCCCCCACCCCTATTTAATAGAGTATCAGTAAGGTCCAACCATATTCAGCCCTTATCTGTTTCTTTCATTAAACTGCTGATGCGTTCTCTGCAGAGTCACTCACCCTGCCATAGGGAGAGATGAAGCTGGCGATGCAGACCAGCCCAGCATCAGCAAAAAGTCGAGCCACCTCAGCGATGCGTCTAATGTTCTCTTCACGGTCCTGAGGGCTGAAGCCTAGGTTTTTGTTCAGTCCCTGACGGATGTTGTCCCCATCTAGTGTGTAGCAGGGAATACCGTGACACACCAGGTATTCCTCCAGAGCCATGCTCACTGTGGTCTTACCTGCACCGGACAGACCTTGAACGAGAAAAAAATCAGCATTACGATGATATAGAGAACCAGGAAGGAGACCTTGACGGTAATATAACCTACCGCTCAGCCAGACGGTGCATCCTCTGAATCCTCCTCTTGTGCCCACAACCTGCCCGCGCTTGTTTCGACTGACATGATGAGCTTGATAAGTGACATTAGTTGCACGTTGCATTCCCTGGAATGACACAGATTAACTGTTAATTGAGCGTAGTATATGTATACATGGTTAGAAATAAGACTTAAAATAAAAAGACAGGATATCAACATTAAAAAGAGTAGACTTCACAAACTTCACATCGGAAAGGATCTTTAAAGGCTCATTTTAAATATGGTTTAACCGAATACTGCAGTCTTGGATCATGTATGAAGAGCTGATTGTTTAAATTCATCATAATTGTATTGATTCTTTTTTAAATCAGGCATTTTTGAATGTCAGAAAATTGAGTGTGATAAAGCTTCACTTGAAAATTGTGGGCATTTTTCTTTTAAAATTACCGATATCGGAAAGGATCAACTGTTATTGTTGTATCGTCTCATTGTTTCAGCTTTATACGTTGTCTGGTGTTTACAGCTTGTGTTGTCCTGTATTCAAAATGTTGCTCAAGTAAAAGTACAAATGCTTATCTAGATGGTGAATGTGGAACACAATGCTATAACTTCATTTACTGCTGGGTAGCATGTGAATTTAATCCAGGTGTAACTAAAGTCATATTTAAGTGTTGATTATATGTTTTATTATTAATCCTTATCTGCAAAGTAACTTAAGGTACTACGTTACTGTAGATGAGTACAAGTACAATATTTACCTCTGAATTGTGGTGGGGTAGAATTACAAAGTAGCATAACATGGAAATACTTAAATAAGGCACAAGTACAGTACTTTAGTTATTATGTTTAGTTACTTGACACCGCTGGTGAAGGACCACAACGTACGAGTGTTACATTTCCCATCGTTAATACTGCAGCTCAGAGTAACCCTTGCATTACAGTAACTTTTAATCATCAGACAGGAATGTGTGCATGCAACAAGAGGTCACCTGGAATAAGCAATTGAAAGCAAATTGACACTGACGTAGGAACCAGAATATATAATCGGTGATGTAACTATTAAATGTATTCAAACAAGATGCAAAAACCCTCCCATTTAATGTATATGCTAGCAGTTAAATCCTTAGCCACTTTCCTATCCAGGCACTGTTAGCAACTAAGGATTTATATGTAGCACTCTAGCATAACGGTTACTACAGAAAGATCATTTTAAGCTAGCTCCTTAGCTGGTAGTCTGACCAGTAAGCATGTGCACGTATTAGTAGCCGGTTAGTGGAGTCGCTGAATGGTGTCGAAAAAACAAAACTTAGCAAAAGAAAAACTCACCCAGTTTTCAGCAGCGTTACCTAGCTTTTGTTTCTTGTTCGAGTTGCCACACGTTTCCATGGCTGCCAGCAGTCAGCGTCAACCGGCTACCTCTTTATTTAAAGACACACACAAAACGACAAAATGCTCGACTTTTGATTTGATAGTACAGGTGTTTTATTTTTTGGGTCACTGTACAGGTATCTCCAGTGAATGGAGGAGCCCGGTGAAGCTTAGCACAACAACCAGGAAGAGCTTCCCACCCAGCCGCCACGTCAGCGTTGACGTAATGACGTATTTCCGCAGTCAGTCGTCATGACGAGGAAAACTAAACTGATCTGATGTCAGTTTTGCTGCGTGATCGTGTATCATAGCCTTGACTCGCTAACGACTTAACTGATCTGTGACCAGTTTTTACAATGCAAAGTATTCGTAGTAGAGAACGAAGCAAATTCTTATTTAGAAACATTTACTTTTATTCATCTGGAAAATGTATGTTTTTAATTGAGAACTTTTTTCTTTTTTTTACACATATGGCTATACATGTGTTAAGATACAAAACATATCTGGAATTATTTATAACTAAATAAGCAATAATAGATTTTGTAACAGGATTTTGATTATGTTTTATCTTAAACGTACATAATATAAAACGGAAAAAATAAAACAAATAATGGTATGTCCCTTCATAATGATAGCACATACGACGATTCTAAAAATAAACATCGTGCTGCTCCACCTAAATGCTTTAAGATGTGAATCTCGCAGAACACCTATTTTACATGCGGGCAGAGTTTCAGGGCGATGCTTGTGCTGATTACAGGACTCTTACTCTGAATTAAAGGGGATGGGAGGCAGGAGGCCGGGTACTGAGGCTGGCTGGATGTGAGAATATGTGGGGCTTCGGGGAGGAGCGCTCCCTCAAAAGCGAGCGGCACCGCCGGGTAATGTAGCAGTCCAGTGTGAGCCGAGCCGAGCAGCGAGCAGGGCGCAGCATCAGTGATCCAGGGAGCTGCAACTACAGGAAGAGGCGCTAGGAGGCCCGACCAAGGCAGGTAGGATGCTAAAAAGCTGAGCAACATGTGAATCATATCTTCATGTGATCGTCGGTATGTGTTGGGGTTCATATCTTTAATTGCTGTGATGTTGTGTCATCCTAAATATGATGATAGCCTCCAGCGAGAATATAGGCTGCTCCTGACATTCAACTTTTTTTTATCAGTGTTGCTAAAGATGATGAAAATACAATGTCGCTGTGAATTCTAAGAGACATAGTCAATATCTGAAATTGTATCTGTTATAGCCTAAGGCTCAGTGTCCGCATACATTCATGCAAAAAGTTTTATTCGGTGGATCAGGAGACATCATCTGGTCGACTGGCGTCTACGTGTGTGATGATGTCAGGTTAACACTGATTTTTGTCTGGGTATTTTTTCAGTTGCATCATTTGACGCACAAAGATAAACACAAGCTTAAAAACATTATTTTTGTTCCATAGGATATCCAGTATTGATTTTGTATGCTGGGGATACAGTTATTTTAATCCTTATATATAATACAGTAGTCAATTACCAACTGCAATAGCTTTGAATGAAAAGGAGAGGGCTTAATTACAGGATGAGCAATGACCTGTTGCCCCACCCAGACCCAGTAGCCTCATATGGAACATGGTGTTTAACACTGTCAGTTGGGCCACTGTGCTACACCCCGAAAGTAAACTTCAAAACTGGCTGTGCTGCACACATCAAATGTGACAGACGGCTGGCCTGTAATAACTGGGAGGCATGGGAGTCACCCAGTCCTGGACCTGACATTACCGCCAGTATCCACCCCACATGTGGTTGTGGCTCCCAGAAAAGTTGGGGCGTCTCCAGTGAGA
Source organism: Eleginops maclovinus (assembly GCF_036324505.1). Classification (NCBI taxonomy): domain Eukaryota; kingdom Metazoa; phylum Chordata; class Actinopteri; order Perciformes; family Eleginopidae; genus Eleginops; species Eleginops maclovinus. The sequence goes on from NC_086353.1 coordinate 4,893,594, forward strand.
CCATTTTGGCTTGTCGGATATAAAAGTGGATTTCCTTTTTCCTCAGAAATTCAAGACATATATTTGGTTCTGTCTGCTCAGAATATCTGTTTGTATTGATGAGCATCTTTGCACAGTAAACTCCTGTTAGACAGTTGTCACCATCCAGTGCAAGAAGTAAATATCCTTGTGCTAAAACTAAAAGTTAAAAATGCACTCTATTGCCATGGCATGTATACTGGTACAGTAGGTGGGCAATAACTAAGTACATTTACTCAAGTAAGTTTGTGATACTTGTATTTTACTTTAGTATTTCCATTTTATGCTAATTTGTACTTCTACTCCACTTTAATTCAGAGGTAAATCATGTACTTTTTCTCGACTACATTTAGTTACTCTGCAGATTTGGATTAATAATGTCAAATATAATCAACACTTACATACGTTACATACACCTGGTGTAAAATTACATGCTACTATTACTAAAAGTACTTTACATATACTCATACTTCAATAACCATCTACTAAACTAGTGTGGATCAGTGAAAGAGTAGGCAAGTACCTTTACCTAAACAGTCTACTTAACTAGAATTCATTTCCATTTTATGCAACTTTATCCTACTACTCTACTACAACTCAGAGAGAAACATTGTAATTTGGCTTTTTAGGCTACATACATTTGACAGATATAAATACCTATGAGATTAAGAGTAGATGGATTATAAAGTGAGAGGCTTGAATCAACTACTGTGAAATACAAATAATAAAATATACAATAATATGAACACCCAGGGCCAATCCTTTACACAAAAAGAGAAATACATATACATATATATATATATATATTGCTTTGAATGTAAGGATCCAACAGATTCTCACACGCTGCTATAAGGTTAACTTTTTTTTAACATCTTGTTATTTCTCAATGGTGAGGAAATTACCCTTTTTTATCACAAAACCATTGAGGAGATTGTCTTTTAATTTAAATAAATAGATAAATAGAACATCTGTTTTGGATGTGGGCATCAAATAATTCAATCAACTGAACTACTTGGAAAGTGACTAGCATCTATTTCTGAAATTAAACAAAACATCACAATATTGAAACATGATGCACTGCCGAACATGCCATTTCCAATCTTGTTTTACCATAATTACATTTCAGAACATGTAGTCAACTCCCCTCTGTATGTTACCAGCTCCCAGAGGGATGGGCCACCTCTGGTTTGACTTATATTTAACCCTCCTTTGCTGAAGACAATCCGCAAGGTTGTAAAGAAAAAATGAGTGGACAGCAATAGTAGTATGTTATTATGAATGTCCTGAAATGGACTCAAAGCCTTGGAGCCCCTGGAGTAAAATACAGCCTTGCAGGCAGCTGGGTGGCTTCTCTTGAAATAGCTTGAGCGAGTGGAAGCAGCCAAGTTATCCATTTGGGCCTGTGACCATGTGGAATAGGGGTTTCTGCCAGTTTTCCATCACCACCCATCCCTTTAGTGCTGGGTGCTTGACTGGTGGGAAAACACTGACTACTGTACACTGGGGAGGAAGGGGCCGGTGGAAACTCTGCTGACCCCCCCTGTACAGAACACATGCAGTCTCACAGTGGAAACATATCTCCAATCTGATTTGTATTGACTGTCACACTGATATTTAGAATAGAAGTATTCAAAGTTACAAGATAAGATACAGAACATAAACACTTATATGTTTTAAAGGAAATATCCACTCCAACACAGAAGGTTGTGTCTCTCCAACAATTTTGGAATATAAAGTCAATATTTACAACTACTACACCATCCATAATCCTAAATTTAGAGACTGTCCTCACCAGAAAAAGAAAACATTGGTCATTTAGATACAAATAAATCTAAAATATCTCTATGTTTTCCTAGCAAGTGCCCTCATGTAACAGTGGGACTATTAACTGAAACTGACTTTGACACCACCACGTCTCCTACCCGTAATACAACAGTAAAAGTTTCTGGTAAACATGACCACAATCTTTAAGCCACATTAACTAAATATGTGATAGTTCAATCTTAACTTTTGAAAATATAGTTCAATAAAACCATCCCAAGTAAAAACTCGAAATGAGAATCAGAAAAAGGGGATATTTACGTTGTTACAGCAAAGAAGTAAAAAACGGACAAAATCAAAATAAAACCGTATGTACTAAAAGGTAAGATGAAGTTAAATAAGATAGTAATGAAATTACTGCCGGATGACGGTATATTTGGCAGCTACTTCATAACTTTCTACTTCAGTTCAGTCCCCATACTAGCTTTTTCTGGAGCTTCCAACCTGATCACACAGACTTCTTGTCCATGTAAGATAGCATTCGGTCTCTGAGTTGAGACCTTTTGTCAACCAAGTATCGTCTTTACCCTGACCACAATATTTCCATAACTTTAACCAATTATTTCTTAAATTTAACCAAACCATATAAATGCTTTACTAGATTTTGAAGCACAGCCTTCTCTAGTTTAAGGTACTAAGAGTGTTGCACCTCTCACCACAACTAGCATCAGCTTTGTTGAGAGGCACTGATGTCATGCACTGTCATAGTGTTTCATTAGTCACAGTCTGTGGAGCAACGGCAGGATTTGTCTCTAGATGACATTGTCACCACAGTCTGCCCCTCTCATGTTTGCTCTAAGGACAGACAACTTCAAATTCACAAGGTTAAACTGAGCTGATCAACATAAGAGAAGTACAAATGTGTAAAAAGGACACACTCACATGTCCTACATTAATGAGACACTTTGCTGTTCCAGCCTCAGAGTGACTCAACAAATTCATAAATGTCCTTGACATGTGGTACCACAGCTCACAGTCTAACTAACCACAGAGATGCAACATAATCCCACTAATAACATAAGAATGATGGCCTTGTAATTGGCTTATATTGTTTGTTTGCTCCTCTGCTTCTTATTGTTGATCTTATTGGCCATCTTGGTAGGTATTTATATCTCCTATGACCTCTTTAACTCCCTCAAAGTCTGACTCTCTGTGTTCTGTAGCCATCCATCAGTTGCATAACAGAGGCTAGATTTGCTTTGGGTTAGTCAGAGGCCATCCTATAATAATCCTTTCTTCACTGTAATAGTATTTTCCCAAAAATTGATTCTGAGGAAACTGATACTTTCAGCAGCACTCTTGGATCCAGCCATACTCCATTTATAACCTCCATTTTTTCCTAGTACAAGGTTTGCCTCCAAGTAAGCCGTAGCGTACCGTGTGTTTCCTGGATGACATTTATTGTAATGCATTTCAGGGCTAATAGCAGAATCCTGAAAATCCATTAATGGGGCTGTTATAAGGACTGGAAGCCTTTTAGACATGAAAGAATGAAAATGATCATTGCTGTGGTGCTCTCTCGAGTCATTAACTGAAAAGAGCTTCAACAACAAACATTACAAACATTTCACGAGCTCCTCCAACTTTGTATTATGGGCGTCAATACAAATATATTTGTCTTTGACTCAAAACAATCCTACTATTTTGTTTTGTTTTCATTATTTCATTTGTTTTATTTTTCCTTTTTCATTACATTCTTTTTTAAATTATACTTACCCATCTTTGCCCAACTGTTATTATGGACTTTTAAGCAACCATGTAAAAGAAGGACATTAAGTTCTACGAAAAAATCCTTATTATTTTTTTACATTTGTTATGTATTTTTTATTTATACATTTGTGTGGTCTGACACTTCTAAATTGAGCATGCAAATCTTCTGTAGCAGAACATATTTGACCATTAAAACCACTGATGTGACCATAGCAACTGTTTGTTGAAGACAAAATGAGAAAACCAAAGCAGTGTGGCGGAAAGACTTTGGAAGGCCCAAAATAAGGATCGCACAGAATGTCCCAACAGAAAACTGTCAAAGTGGTTCTGGTGAATGTTATGGGAAAGGAAAATACAACACGCTGTATTAGCTAACGGAACGACATCTTAAAAATAGTTTTACACAAAAAAATGGACATTTCCGCCAGTGGAAAGAAGAGTTATTGCTTTGCTAACCCGTAGGATAAGGAATAGTGGAAGCATTAGTAAACTGGAGTTATCTCCTCCCTGTTTCTCATCATTGTGATTTGACATCCCTTACCAAGGAGTATCTACAGTATTTACCTTTTCGGTTCCATCTTGCAATTGACAAAATAGTGCTTGTACTTTTCAAACTGAGAGTTTTTCAACTTCTAACCTCTTTGTTTTCTCTCACTGCAGTTAAAAAGCCTCAACCAACAGCAGCGGTGCCTGTGGATGGACAGAGCAGGCACCCATGGCGTCACAGGAGCTTGTGGGTGCGAGAGACTCTGCCGCTGATACTTTGAACCTGGGAATGGAGGGTGGTGCTGCACCCAGCAATGGTAAAATTTGTCCTGTCCACACACCGGGAGCAGAAGACGCAAAGAGGGGCTTTCGCAAAGGCATAGGGAGGCATAATGACTACGTGAAGATTTCCGTGCCGGATTCCAAGGTCAGTCGTCTGCCCATGGAGTGGTGGAAGACAGTAATAGCCTTCTTTTATGCTGGCTTTAACTTGGTCCTGACCACGGTCGTCATCACTATCGTCCATGAGAGAGTCCCGCCCAAAGAAAGCAGCCCGCCCCTCCCTGATAAGTTTTTTGACTATATTGACAGGGTCAAATGGGCTTTCACAGTGACAGAGATCAATGGCATGGTGCTGCTGGGAATTTGGATGATCCAGTTGTTCTTCTTCAGATACAGGTAAGAACATTTGGTGCTATCATACAAATTGTTTTTCTTTATAAGCAAATCAATGTTTTTCTTATTATCAACAAATCCCATGATCCAAAAGACTAGAAAAAACAAGAAGCTAACCCTACTATGAACTTGTACCTTTGCCTCAGGCCTCCATTGCTGTCCAATAAATAATAAAAACATTGGATCGATGTGGGGTTTTCCGAGGATTTGTTGAAAGAAATACAGAATAACACACTCATGTAAGACTGTCTTTCAAACAAGTCAGGGAAAATATAAAATAGAAAGAGTGTATGGGCTGAGTTGGCTATTAGCTTAATCAAAAGTGTTGTACTGTGGTGAGGGGTTGTAATATGTCTCGCTTCCTGTTTCTCAGAAAATGCATCCTATTACCGTCCATTGATGCTTCCATCAGTGTGGTTTGTATTTTCCACAATGAAAGTTTGCTGTATGTTCAAAGTAGTTTAGAAAGTAGTATTTGGCAACACTTCAAGCCAGATCCTTACCACTGAGTCCAATTTGACAATACGTTCACTCATCATCAGACTTTGCAAGATATCCAGAATGATGTAGATTTAAGTAAATGTTTGCCACAAAAAACACATTATATGCACTCCTTGTCTGTTTGTATAGGTCAATAGCATGCAGGCGGTTCTTCTTCCTCATTGGCACCCTGTACTTGTATCGCTGTGTCACCATGTACATCACCACCCTGCCTGTGCCTGGCATGCACATGACTTGTGCTCCTAAGGTGAGTAGCATGAAAAACATCAGATGGGGCATCAGCTGTCCTTGCTCAGTCGTGTACTCTCATGCACCCTCTGGGACTAATTTCGCACAGCAACACAAGAGAGGCAGCTATAAAAAACCCATTTTGACTTTTTACCGCCTCAGGACACTGACAATATTGAGGTGCATCATTGTTTGATCAAAAACATGTGCTCCTGGCTGCTGTTTGATGGCCTGTGTCGTGCAATAGGATCCAAAGCTGGACCGTTTAGGAGTTGTTTCGTTCACAAGAATTTGATATGTTTTGAACAGTGTATGCAACCTTCAGCTACTTGTTTGAGGTGAGATATCCACAGTAAAGTGAGCTGCAAGAGGATGTGATGTAGTTAAACTGTATTTATTTGACTTTCTTCTATTCCTCTTAGATTCCATCTATGTTGCAGTAAGTTGTAAAGATTGACGGACTATTTGCGAAGATATTTGATTATATAGCTTTCTTGCAGAGAGCTAGATGAGAAATTTGATTTGATAAATATGCAAATGTAAAAACCATTCCTTTAAGTTTAATGGGGTCGGTGTATTTGCATGAGTATACAGTAGCAATTAATTGGGCTGAACGTACCCACGTTGGTAAATGCACTTATTATAGGTAGCAATCGGTTTGAATTGATGATGGTTTTGATAATTAATAGTTTTTTTACATCATTGTATATGTATAAACTAACTGTTTAGATCGAAACAGGCACTTCTTATTTGTTAGCAGTGTGGGAACTGTTGATATCTTTATGGCATTTTTGAGCAAATCATTGATTAATTAGCAAAGTAAAGTAAGTCAATTAATCCATAACAAAGCTAATCATTAGTTAGAGTCTGAATGCTGTCAATGATTTACTCTTTGCCTGACTCTCCCTGTTCTCTCCCTGTTCTCGATCAGCTCCATGGAGACTCCCAGGCAAAAATCCAGCGAATCCTGCGGCTGATTTCAGGTGGAGGTCTGTCCATGACCAACTCCCACCTCTTGTGTGGAGACTTCCTGTACAGTGGACACACCGTGATGCTCACCCTCACCTACCTATTCATCAAGGAGTGTGAGTACCCAAAGCATCACTTGTTTGTGAGCTTATTTTTTAAATAATTAATGGGACTTTCCCTTTAATAATGTATGAATTGTATTATCTGATCCATTCTTGTCCATATAGCCCACACGATTTTACTACCCAAGCTATCCATGGACCTTTCCAGGAACTAATGGGATACAAACACCTATAGTAATAACATTTAAAACCCGTATATTGCTTGATTTACTGTTAAGAGAAAAGGCCAAAGTGCATTCAAAAGGGTTTATCAATGCAATGATATGTCTTAAGGATGATATACTACAAGAAAAGGTTCTGTATAACCATGTTGTTAGCTGTAGCCTGGGTTTTCAGTGTATTGCATAAAGTCCCAGTTCTTGTCTCATTGCAGTGCTTTGCTAAACACTGCCTTTTTTTTTTAGCAGTGAAAACATGGACAAACGGACCACAAATGCAGGTTGTCATAAATATTACCAACACTCTTTCCTTCCCTCTCTTTAAAGATTCGCCGCGGTCGTTTTGGTGGTACCATCTGATGTGCTGGCTGCTGAGTGCCGTGGGTGTGGTGTGCATCTTGGTGGCACATGAGCATTACAGTGTGGATGTGGTCGTGGCCTATTTCATCACCTCCCGCCTGTTCTGGTGGTACCACACCATGGCCAATCTACAGGTCTGAGTAATGGGTGGCTGTTTGTGTGCATGATGGAGTAAAAAAAAAGAGCTTTCCGAACTGATGTTTCCCCTCTCATTGAACCCTGTCTCACGTTAATCATTATGCATGGGGGGGCTTTACTGTCTGTCGGTTTACACATGGCTGTAATTTGTGTACAGAGCTAACCTCAAGTGAACCAGCTAAGAGTTACATGTCAGGACAATAATATACTGCAGTTTATTTTTAAAGGAAACTGTCTATATTTTCCATATAATTATATATTTAGACTTAGACTAAGTATAGTTATATTTTTAGAAGAACTGGATGTTTTTGACTTCAAATCTTCATTATTTGGCTTCTCAACATGCGTAATAACCCCCTCTGCTGGTCAGAATATAGAAATGTTATGATGTCTCAAGCAAAGCAATGAGTTTTCCAGTTCCTCCTTTCAGATTAATTACATTTTTATCTACGTATGTATATTTTAAACCAATTTGCACATCTTAAGGATCAGTTGCTAACATTTAAATGTCCTGGTTAATAGGTAGCATTAAAAAAAACTCAGGAATAATCCCAACAATGTTTGAATCTTTAATTGTCAATATGAACAGAAGGAATGATTAGAGCAAGACAAACCTATTTCAATTTACATGGGCATGTCAGTACTGTTTCAGCAAAGACTTGAACAAATGTGAACCTAACCATCTTATATATTATAAAAATGATTAGATGCTCCTTCCTTTTGCAACTTTGTCCTTCAGTTGTTCACATACAATTACACCAGATTAGGAAATAATAAGTAGCATTATGACCAAATTATGTGTATGGTTTGTTCAGAATCACATTGAGCTGCATCCCTTGTGTGGAAAGTATTACATAAATGTTTTCTACCAATACAATGACTTACTTTTATTTTCTCTGCAGACTCTGAAATGCTCGCCCAACAACTACCTCACCAACACCTGGTGGAACCCGCTGTTCAACTTCATGGAGAGGAACGTCCAAACCTCGGTACCATGCTCTTACAGTTGGCCCTTCACCTGGCCTCCTGCCTGCCTTAAGAACCCCTGCAAGAAGTACTCCATGGTACAGAGCACACGGGAGGAGTGACACGACCCCGACGCCCCTGTCTACAGGAACATAATGATACCAAATGCATAGCTCTGAAGGAAATATTTCTGCAAAAATGAAGGATAATCTTATCGTCTCCGTGTGTTCCTCGTAAATAATTCATGAGATAAAGTCCTGCAAAGTCGTCAGTGTTTTTGTAGCTCAGCTCATAGTGAACTTCGGACATGAACAGACAGTTTGTTACCACAGTTTGCAGGTTTGTTGGAGTATTTGCAAGACTTGATTTCAGAAATGCTACCGTAGCTCTTTCATACTGTATGTGTTGTTGGGGTTTACCTCAATATGATATCAGTGTCCTCAAGTCACAAGGTGCCTTAGTGTGTTTAATGTCATAGGTGTACCAAAACTTCCATTACTTATATTTGTGCATTTTTTTTTACAAGTATTATTATTATTATTATTATTATTATTATTATTATTATTATTATTATTATTATTATTATTATTATTATTATTATTATTATTATTATTATTATTTTCTATTTTCTATTAATTTTAGTCGTCTTTAGTGTGTATATGCTAGCTGTAGTCTGGACATTGTACTATTGTATTAAAGTTAAACCATACCAAGACTTTGGTGTTTTTCTTTTTGAATTAAATCATCAGTCAAATTCATCATTGTGTTGTTTGCTGCGAATTGATTAAAACGTGTTTTATATTTAATGGATCTCTTGGACCTAGCAAAGTGTCTCACAAGTCTGATTCTGAAATATATTCTTTGATACATGAAATTAAAGTCAACGCCACATGCTTGTAATTAAAGGGATATTAACTAGCATTACAAACAGTAATGCAGGGCTGTGTATATCTCTGAATGTGTACAGTATAGATTCAACACTTTATTATAAACATCCCAATCTGTTATTGAATCCAGCATTTATCCTGTTGCTGAATTTGGAGTAAATATTCAATATGGTCTTTTGGCTAAGTAAATAGCTAAATGGACCGGCATTGTCTTACAATTAATAAAGACAACAAATAGTTTCTTAGTGACAATAAAGACAGTTTAAAAACAAACAGCCAATTGTGTACAATGCATTTGTGTATGTTGGGAGGGAGAAATGGTAGGTGGCAGATACATTACATTTCACTTAGCTGCAATTGAATCTAAAGTGGCCTACAATAGGGGCAAAACCAAACATGAAGATGCAAATTACTTCCATAGATGTAGGTTCGTTTTCTCCAAGTAAGATAAACCATTGTAAGTGCATGTGCACTAATTTGCACTGAACCTTTTAAGTACTACAGTTGCCTCATTGCTGGGTTTTGAATTTCTCTAATTGTGTATTTCTATGTAAGCACCGTGGTTGGGTTGTTTTGAATCATGAAATGTGGATTTGCCGATGTACAGTGTGAGTCAGTTAGCTTTTTTAATGCCTTTATTGGATGAAAAACTTCCCTCTTTTTATTTATTTATTCAAGAACATATATGAGCGTCATATATTTTATTTACAAAAACTAACATAGGGGGAGACATAATACAAAATGACATAAAGTAAATTAAAATATGTGTTGAATACATAATTACTTTTGATTTCCTTTTTATTCATAATGCTATTATATGCTACTACCATATTGTTTTAGTTCTTGGTATGATACACTTACTTTGCCTTGTATACTGCCTTTAATGTGTCGTCACTGTCGTAATGCACCAATCACAGCAAGGCACAGTTCTGTCAGCCAATAGGAAGCCAATGACAGTAAGACGTTGACACCAGCAGTTTCATAACAACACAGGAAGCGCGTGAAAGGAGCGTGTGCATGATAACAACGATTTCACTCGGACTTAATGAACACTGCTGAACATGGGATAGGATTGCCAGTTCTCCTTATTCAGTTTATTCAACTTTAACAACATGATTTCGCTGTCATGGCTGCAGCACCTGAGCTTTGTTCTGTCGCATGTAAACACTGCAGCTCTGCTAGTAATGCTGCTCGCTTTTTATTTAGTGCATGTTTATCAGAAACAGCGGACCCTCCTGGCAAAAATCCCGCCAGGTCCGAAGCCGTGGCCGATTGTGGGGAACTTTGGCCGCTTTCTCATCCCCTCTTTTATCCAGAGGATGTGTGGACAGCAGCAGGACAACGCCAACAGAAGCGCTATGGATGTGTTTGCGGAAAAAGCCAAAATCTATGGGAACATTTACAGCATCTTTGTAGGGAGTCAGCTGATGGTGGTGCTGAATGGCTATGAAGTGGTGAAGGATGCTCTGTCAAACCATCCCGAGGTGTTCTCCGACAGACCAGACATCCCTTCTATCTCTATCATGACCAAACGCAAAGGTAGCAGTTTTTATTATAGGACACATTAAGCTTTTGACAGTATATTCTTTTTTAGATTAACCTAGCAAAAAGCGAATGCTGTCTACCACATTCTGTTATTACATGTTTTGAAGGCTGTAGTGTGTGCTGCTGTTGATTTCCAGCCCATTGCCCTACTGAGAGGTCTTTCTAATATTAGTTAGATATGTCAAATGGGCTGGGACAAATAGGGTCATATAAGTATAAAATAATTTAGAACCCCTTTGGTATTCCAGAGTTCAAATTCTAAATACAGGAATGAAATATAGAGTATTTATGTATAAAAAACTGTAAGCGTAATATAGTGTCATGTAAGACTGGTGTACAGCTGTCATAACATAAGAATATACAGTGACAAGTTTATCTGATATGTTACACAGTCTTCAAAATACAAACTGACTCAAATGCTTCTCCGTTATAATTGAACTTCAGGTATAGTCTTTGCACCTTATGGGCCAGTGTGGAGGAAGCAGCGCAAGTTCTGCCACGCCACCCTCCGAACATTCGGCCTGGGGAAGCTGAGCCTGGAGCCGTGCATCCTGCAGGGCCTGGACACCATCAAAACACAGCTGCTGCACCTGAGTCAGGAGGATGAGGCTGAAGCCGGTGTGGACCTGGCCCCGCTGATCAGAAACGCCGTGTCCAACGTCATCTGCTCTCTGATCCTGGGACATCGCTTCCACCACGAAGACCGCGAGTTCACGAAACTGCTGGACCTGATGGATCGAGGGCTGGAGATCTGCGTGAACAGCGCCGCAGTTCTCATCAACATCTTCCCGCTGCTCTACTACTTACCTTTTGGGGTCTTCAAGGAGTTGCGGCAGGTGGAAGGAGAGATCACAGTGTTTTTGAAGAAGATTATTTTGCATCACCAGATGACATTACGTCGTGCCCAGCCGAGGGATCTGGTGGATATGTACCTGATGGAGATGTTGGACCAGCAAGAGAGGGGAGAGCCGGACAGCAGCTTCACAGCGGACTATCTCTTTTATATTATAGGAGATCTCTTCATCGCTGGCACCGACACTACCACCAATTCTGTTCTGTGGATTCTGCTCTACATGGTCCTATATCCTGATGTCCAAGGTAAAAGTAGCTACTGTCCTTTTCAAACGGATTGATTGCTCTGTGTCATTTGCTTTTCCTCTACAGGGACAGGGCATTACAGCTGTGCGGTCATCAGCTGCTGTATCAAAAAGTCGTTGTTTTCTACATAAATCCTCTTTGGGAAGAAAAAAGGAATTTGAAACCGTCTGTGAGAACCCACGACTGAAATACTTCCTGATTTCAAGACAACAGAAGCGTTTGATTGTGCATTTAAACACTTCCCTAACTCTTTCACAATCACATTTATCAGCACATCAAAACATGCGTTTGACTCCCACTATCTACAAGGTTTATTTTTGTTTGTTTAGATGACTGAGGAGTAACTTAATGAGTTGAACGCTTAATTCTGAGTTGCTTCTATCATTTTGATTCCAGACAGGGTGCAAGCAGAGATAGATGAAGTGGTGGGCACACAACGGATCCTGTCTCTGACTGATAAGGGAAGTTTGCCTTTTACGGAAGCCACCATCATGGAGGTGCAGAGAATGACTGTAGCTGTTCCCCTGGCTATTCCTCACATGGCCTCCGAGACAACAGGTAAACTTAGATAACACCTATGACCCCTCATCTATCAGTAAGATCTTCTGTTAATGCTCAACTAGTCAATTATTGTAATTGTACTTCAGGGATGATAAATGTATACAAAGCTGAATCTGTTTCAAAATAATTTGACCAGCATCTGAACTGTTTGTTTTACTCCTTTTTTCTCAGAGTTCAGAGGCTACACTATTCCCAAAGGAACCGTCATTGTGCCCAACCTTTGGTCTGTCCACAGAGACCCCACTCTTTGGGACGACCCCGATAGTTTCAACCCATCGCGCTTCCTAGATGACGAGGGAAAGCTGCTCAGGAAGGAATGCTTTATACCTTTCGGGATTGGTATGTGACTCTTTACTCATACCTGCCATATAACTGAAACACTCATCTGGGAATACATTTGAGTTATCCGTGCACAAGGCCCTAATGATTTATTCGTCCTGTATCCTTCAGGTCGCAGGGTGTGCATGGGTGAACAGCTGGCGAAGATGGAGCTCTTCCTGACAGTAACCATCTTACTGCAAGCCTTCAAATTCAGACTCCCAGAGGGGACGCCTCCTCCTCCCCTGCAAGGACGCTTCGGCCTGACGCTGGCCCCCTGCCCATACACTGTGTGTGTGAGCCCCCGGGGATGAAGCAGTGGAATATCTGGTTCCAACAGATTTTGTGTAGATCCAATTACATTTACCTATGTGGGTAAAGGTCTCCTGGGGAGACGATGTAAGTTTTGCAAAGTAAAAAAAGTGTGTTTTGATTGGTAATGCAGCTCTTTGGCTAATCCAAATATGTCTTCATCCAATCTGTACTTTTTTGATTATTCAGGCATTATTTCAGTCCATAACATTTCATTAGCAAACTAAAATGACCAGCAGGCCTTATGGTGTGTGTTACATTAACATTTCTGTGATCAGAATTGCTGCTAAAAAGATGGAACCGGCAAATGTGTTATGTATTTACTTGATAATTAAGTAACAATCAAGGTCAAACATCATAATTCTGTTGATTACTTTGTGTGATCAATTCAAGTCGGACCAGTATTATATGCTAGATGCCTTTTGGTTTTAAAAACATCATATATCAGTACGTATTATAGTGTTCATAAGTAGGGCATTAGGGAAGGAAAGATTTCAGTTAAAAGAGAACTGATGAAATGATCTGCACTCTCAGATTAAGTGTTTTGCTTTGAGGTCTGTTAAACCAAACGCAGAAAAGAAGGTAAAACACTGCATACTTCTGAGTTTACCGATATGTCCTTCATCAGTTTGGATTTATGGATGCCTGCAGCACCTTACTAAAGATTAAGTCGGGTGGAGCTTTGGACTTCTTGCCGTTTAAACATGTCTTCATCTTCATGCCTTAGAGACTTTATTAAAGGATTATGGGCAACGTGTCAATACAAATATTTTGTATTAATAAAAATGTCCACAATGTATCATGAATAAATTGGTGTTTCACTTGTAATAGAAGTATTTTATACCATGGCTTGAATAAAGAATCTGAGCTTTTATTCCCACACTGGTGAAGTGGTTTTATTATATTTTAAAAGTCCTATGCTATAAGGTTTGAGCAGCAGGACTTTTACTTATATGAAGTATTTTTACATTCTGTATTGCTTATTCAAATGAGTTTAAAAGCAACCTTTGTATCCTAGATATTTTTCTTTTAGTAAATCTGTAATGACACCTGAGGAATATCTGTGTGAAAGGTCATGGAAGCGTGATCACGTGACTGCCGACCTTCCTGCTACTTTCCACTCTTGAAGTCCTGCAGCAGGCTGACACAACATGGCTTTCTTAACACACCACATCTGCAGGGGTCTGTCCTCTTCTGCTGTCAGACATGTTGTCATTAAAAATGTCACGATCATCGGAGGGGGGCAGATGGGTGCGGGGATTGCACAGGTAAGCGACGGACTGGCTTTGGTGTGTGTGTGTTTGTGATTAGCCATGTAGCTAGCTGTTAGCTTCATAAAAGCTAGTGAGGCAGCTGCTCTTATGGGAGTTAGGAATGTTAAACATACGTGCATTTGCTGAAACAACCACTTGCTTTCATCGTTAGAGTCTACATTCTTGTAAAAACGAAAATAATTTTCCATTAAAGCTACTTTGTGTTGCCTGCAAGTTGTCCCGTATCAAATAACCTTTCAAAATAAAAGCCTGTAGTTGTCAATACAGTTTTGCATTGTTCCCTGATAAACATGTTTTTCTTGTCTCACAGAACAATCACCCATTGATCCCTTAAGGAAGATGTTTGTTGTGAATAGTTCAGTTGTCATTCATTGCTGTTTCCTTGTGTAACAAGACAAGACTGGATCAGCTGCAGGATTCACATGTAGCCACAAGGTGTCGCTCGCCACATGCGTTCTCCTGTAATCAGCTATTGGAGAGTTTGACCTGTGCCCCACTTGTGTAGACTACTTCCTTACTGTATATTCTAATATTCGTTTTCAAGATTAACAATAGGTATTCTGTGCCGCACACAGATTCATTGAACAGATACAATAACAGTAAAATAGTCGATTCTATTCTAATTTTGATTATTTGATATGACACACTATATCATTTTTTATAAATGTTTTCATGTGAACAACAAAGCAAAACAAATGTTATAATCACTAAAAATTCACAAAGCTCACTGTACTTTATTGTTAAGGAAAGTTTGCCACACCTAAGTGCACAACTATAAACTTGTATCTCTTTCAATGAACCCTTGCTGCATTCAGCCATTTAAAACAGTTTCAACACAAGACATGCCATCAAACTAACATCGAAGGCTGTGTTTCTGATTATCTGGAACCTATTTCTTCCTGAAAGGTCGCTGCATCTACTGGCCACGCGGTGACACTGGTGGACACAAATGAAGACATCCTCAAGAAGGCTGTGAAAGGAATTGAAGGGAACCTTAAAAGAGTGGTGAAGAAGAAGTTTGCTGACAAGCCAGAGGTGAGACATGTGAAATCACTAAATACATAGATATTTTTTTAAACGTGTGTCATTAATACAAAATATTACACTTTGTTTTTGATTCAGGCAGGGGAGGAGTTCATCGGGAAAGCCATGCAGAACGTGTCCACCTCCACAGATGCTGGATCAGTTGTTCAGGGCACAGATCTTGTATTGGAGGCCATTGTGGAAAATCTCAAAGTCAAACAAGATCTGTTTGGTGGGCTTGACAAGCTGGCACCAGCGTAAGCACCATCCCCCTTTCTGAGTCAGTCATTACTTATAAGTGTCAGTTATCAAAAGCATTTTTTCTACTGCAGCTGGTCGTGTTCAAAAGGAGAGAAGTTGACACATATATTACATTTGGTGGCCTTTGTGCAGAACGATTTAGTTATGAACTGCACATGTTTGCTTTTATTATTAAGAACTGTCCATATTGTGTTTTATGAACTTTCTGCTTTTCTGCACATGTTTCTTTTAGACACACCATCTTTGCCAGCAACACCTCCTCCCTGTCCATCACTGACATCGCCAGCTCCACCAACAGGCTGGATAGATTCGGCGGACTTCACTTCTTCAACCCCGTCCCTGTGATGAGGCTCGTAGAGGTACGGCCACTGAACAAAAACATGTGTGTTTTTTTGCCTACAGACAGAGGTTTCTGAAAGGGTTGTTATAAAAGTGCATGGCAAAGACTTGGGACAGGAGAAAGCATCAGTTCAGTGTTATGAAAAGATAATCTATGCAGGGTTGGGGTGGGCGATTGGACAAATATATTATATATTTTTTGTTTTTGGGAGCCAATTTCTGTCATTTTACATTTCTTATTTACGGGTTTCCTGTTAGATAAAGAGCTCAGGGCCTTTATGCTTTGAGCCTATAATTATGGACACATTATACATCTGTAAACAGAGCAAATTTGTAGGAAATAAAAATGTTTCTAGGATTTATTTTGATCTTTATGATGGAAGTAAATACTGAGAATTTAATCATGCCAAGAATAATTGACGTCATTTTTAGATATTTTATGTCCATGCTCAGGTTGGAAACACCTGTATTATGCTACTCACACTTTATTTGAATCACACGATGCTATCATCACTTTATTCAAATCAAAGTTGCTTAAAGTATTCATTTTTCACAGGTCATTGCAACATCAAGTACAAGCCAAGAGACGTTCGATTCCCTCCTGAACTTCAGCAAAATGCTCGGGAAGACAACGGTGTCCTGCAAGGTAAGAGTTGCTGTCAGATGTCATTATCGCTGGAGTCTTATAAAGAAACATGAAACAGCCCACTCAGCAGCTTCCAACATGTCTCTGTTCAGGACACACCCGGATTCATGGTGAACCGCCTGCTGCTGCCGTACATCTTGGATGCCGTCCGGATGTATGAGAGAGGTACGTACCGTGTGCTGCACCTTTGCAGATAGAAGAGCTGCTTTAGTTAAGCTATGAGCAAGTGTCCATAACTATGTTTTTCTTTGGGAAGTGGACACACAACACTGTGAAAGAACCTCAGTCCCTTTAATAGTAATTAAAAGAAGGATATATGTTGGTGTAGCACTGTCAGATACTATACACAACTATAAGACACTCGGCCTCCTAAGTTTGCAGATATTATACTCACTAAATGTCAAAATAGAAAATGTATAATGTGTTTGTTTTTATTAAACAGAAACAATAACAATAAATCTTTCTGGCTTTTCTCCTTTTTCCGCATCAAGCCAATTTTACTCCTAGCTACATTTTTGGCCAATTTAATTGAAACTTGACGGAGATAAGTAAAACCCACCTAAAATGCTGTTAGTCTTTCTACTATTTCAACATTTTATGACCCTAAATGGGAGTTATACGCCAAAAGTTCCTCGCTTTACTCTCTTAGCTCCTCTGGGTCACAAACGGCGTCACGTAATGGAGCTGTAATTCAGTATCCTTTATTATCTTTTCTAGTTTTTGATGGATTTCTGCAGCTTCTTATGGTTGTTGTATGTCTGTCTTCTCCCTCAGGTGATGGATCCAAAGAGGACATTGATATTGCCATGAAACTTGGATGTGGTTATCCCATGGGACCCTTTGAGCTCTCGGACTACGTAGGACTGGACACCATGAAGTTCATCATGGATGGTGAGGAAAAAATATACGGAAGATTAATTTTGAGACGTAACTGAGTAAATACAACCTGTACTGTACCAAAGTCTACATGTTTGGTACTTTAATTGAGTCTTTTCGTTTCATGCCAATTGCTACTTTGATTCCCCTACATTTATTTGATGAGTTAAATTTAAAGAACCCTTTTTGATCTATAGGTTGGTCTGCAGCGAATCCTGACAACCCGATGTTCGCTCAGAGTGAAGTGCTCAACAAGCTGGTATCAGAGGGCAAGTTCGGCAAAAAGACAGGAGAAGGATTCTACAAGTACAAGTGATTTCCTCACTAGAACTTTAATAATAAAGCCGTCTAACAAGAACTGATCAGAAACACTAAGGGAAAGGTGTGTGTGCCTTCTATGACAAATGTCGACTTTTGTCTGTCAGTCCGTTTTCTTATGGACGTCCTCTGAATGATATCCTTCTGTGTGTGGAGATTAAATCTGATTAAAATAGATTTTTCAAATACTTTGTTTTTAATGTGATAGTCTCTCACATCTTCTAGCCTTAGTCAAAATATTATTGGGCTAAAATAATATCACTGTTAAGACCAGATGCAGCTTTTATTGTAGTATTTTAACGTGAACCGAGGAATTCAGCGTAGCATTGTTTGTATATTTGAGCTGTAACATGTCTTTCCCTTATCCAAAAACATTTGCAGAGCCTTTTTTTTTTATACCCACAATGTACTAGCAGTCTTCTACTTCCCTGCTTTTGCTGCAACGCTGCTGCTCATTTTGGTGCATTACTGCCACCTACCTGTTGGTTCAGAGAAATCAAGCTGATATCTCTTAAAGTTAACCCTTTTATAACTAAATTCCCAGTTTGTGTTGCTCTCCTTCAACTGCAGCATCCTGTCCAGGGGGGGTGAACCCATAGGCAGAGTTTTGTACATCTGAACTCTCATATTATCTTCATAAAAGGTTTGCAAGACAGCTTTGCACAACATAGGTTACAGTTGACTTGCATTTCAAAGCTATTGAGTCTTTTAAGCTTAAAATGTGCATTAACAATAAACCAGAGCATTTTTCAGTGAAGGACTACGCCATTTACCCCCCTTGTGTGTTCTTTATTATAGGACTTACACACTATTGTAGTTTTACTATGGTCACTTTTGTCCATTTGAAAGGGGTGTTTGAGATTTATTGGAATCAGGACAGAACGGGGATTTGCTTCTTAATAAATAACAGGACTTGAACACGTCAGATTCTTTTTGGGAATGTGAAGCCTCTTTAACACGTCCTGTTAATCCAACATGAACACAAGGTGATGCTGTTTCACCTCAAATGAAGCCGTGCAAGAGGCCCAATTCAGATGAGTCTATAAATAGCTTTTCCTTTGATCTTGGCTCTTTAATCAAAAATGTTGTTTAATTCAAGAATGAAATTGTTACCTTATGCGTTTTTACAGAATTTAAAGTGTAAAGCCAATTATAACAAAGACAGGAGGGGGAAATGGCTCTCACCCTTTATATAGACCCAATTAATAAAGGTTTGTTTGCAGCATAATGAAGGGTTCTCTTTTAAATCACAATATCACTGTGTAAATGTGTTCAGTGCTTTCGATTACTTGTCTTTTTTGACGAGAACATCAGATCAAATGTGTTTTACATGATTAACACCATCCATACATACGCAGCACTAAAGCCTGGGCATATTTGCATCATAATCTCCAAGGATGACACACAGACTGCTACATCTGGCACTCGTAGCTCAGGTCTTTCCACCACACGAGTGATCCGATGAGCCAATGGTGCCTTTTTATTTTTCTTACAAAAAAAACATGTTGAAACAGTTCAAATATGACCACTTGGGAAGCAAAATGCTACACCAAGATAACAGTGACCCAAAATGAGATAATAAAAAAGGAATTCATCAAGTAATACTAAAATAGAGCATTAAAATCAAACTGTTACAGGGATGCTTGCATGGAATAAACGACATGGCTAAAGACCACACTATTAGCTACCAGAGAGAAAAGACAAAGGTCCATTGCAATAAAAGAAAGACTGCCAAGTGCTGGGGTAAATATATATATCTGCTTCATTTATCATGTTTTAGAACAATAAAATATAGGCCTCTGAGCCATAACTCTCGCCTTTGTCCTAATGTTGCCTGCAAAAATACCAAGAAAATTGACATATCCTGACAGTTTTTAAAAAGTACACATACTGAGCATTATTTTACATCTGAGCAAGACTCGAGGTCACTATTTGTTACAAATAGTTATCAAAAGAAGCCTTAAGTTTCAATTTTCTGCAAGATGCTTCAACAAGAAAAATGGCTTTCCTGTGTCCAAAGCTTATTTTCATATATACCACTATATATATAAAAAAAAAACAATATTAAAAAAAATCACTAAAATATACACCGAGAAATTCAAACAAGGATTCAAGATACAAAAAAGCATTCAAAATCAAATTCAGTCTAAAAAGCAAATCAGAACGTTGATCCTTTTTTGCACCAACTGGTCAGCGACAAACTCATAATGGCGTCGTGAGGACGTTTCGTAGACAAGATGAGACTCCTCCGGCTTCCTTAGTGCAGTCTAAAAAGAGGTGTTTGGTCGGTCGGGCGAAACCCACAATGGTCTCAAAAATCCAGGGAGGGAGGGGATATAGAGAGAAAGGGGGTGGGGGAGGTGTTGAGGGAGTGAATGTCGGCCTAATGAACTATACAAAGGAACCGAGGTGACAAATAACTTACAGTAACTCAGGAGCAGGTGTGAGGGCGGTGCCATGAAGAAGTTGCAGTGCAGTGCCTTGGGATTGTGAGAGGAGACACAGACGTCAAATCGATGTGTTTTTTTTTTACGGTGAGAGATTGTGTTTGGTGCTCCTATGATTGTCTTGTTCAGTTCAGTGATTCTACAGCAGGCGCCTTCAGGACGGGAGTGAAGGGTGTTCGGTGGCGACATGTGACTGTGTTGAAGAAAAAGGGGGTGGTGGGGTTGGGTAAGGATGGGGTTTAGGAGGGAAGGGTTGGGGTCCTCTGAGAACTGGAGGCTTCAGTTTTGATATTTAAGGGTCTTCATGGAAATCTAACAGGCCTCCATCTCTAGCAGAGGGCCCGTAGCTGCTGCCTTCGCTTTGCATGTGGAGAAATTGTTCCGTTTCCCTCCTGGAGAGAAAAGACAAACACAAAGGGATCAATCAACCAAACGATGAAGTAACTGTTGTGTACGCCAAACAAAAAGGAAAGAATTCGAAACACTGGTCACATTCACGTCACATTAACCAAAACCAGACGTATGAGGGTGACTCAGAGTGACTCCGGAGTGTCTCACCATGCAGGCATGCCTCCCCCGGTTCAGGGAGGGACAAATTACCTGTCATTACAATCAACAACATCAATCATTGTTCGTCTCTCCGCAGCGCTACAGCTGATTGAAGGAAGGCTTTTGCCATAGTGTTGAGCCAAAGCTCTGAACTACAGAGGGGGTCAGAGGTCGATGACAGGATGTGGGCCGGACTCTCTTTGATCTACTCCGACATGGGGGTTGCCGTGACCCAGCTGGCAGCGCTACGCTACTCTCTGCCCTCCCGACTGACTCATTCCTCCCCCCTCTCTCTCAAGGCGAGCACCCAATTGTGTAGCTTCTGGTTGACATTTAAGCCGCCAGCAGGGGGGCGACGGGAAACAAGGCGAGGAAAGGCTCCCCACACAGCAGGTACTCAGACCTTGTACTCAAGTAAAAGTAAAAAGGTACCAAAGTGTAATGTTACTGAAGTAAAAGTATAAAAGTATTGGGTATTAATGTGTTTATGAAGCTGGTAAAAAGGTGGAACTACTTTTAGTTACTTTATTGACTGCTGCATAGAATGTGAATTTAATCCAGGTGTAACTAAAGTCTTGTTTAAGACTTCTAACTTAAGGTAGTATGTAAATGTAGAGGAGTAAAATAACAATATTCCCCTTTGAATTGTAGTGGAGTACCTCAGAATTTCACTTAAGAACAGTACTTGTGTAAAAGTACTTGGAGGATCACAACATTGACACAGTTGGTTAAATCTGGCAGAGTCCATGTTGGTAGTCATCTGTATGATTGCGGTTCAGGGGCAGATTAACGCGGCGGTGTTAAAAACTGCTCCCTCCACTTAACAGGGCTCTCGGCCCCTCTCCCTGACGGGGAAATTGTTTGCCGAGCAGCAAAAGTGTTCTTTTCCCTCTCGTGATAGGGCTTGAGCTAACATAACAGAGTTAGCTTGAGTTATTGACAAGCCGAGAGGAGTTATTTTAGACCTGAGCAGCATCAAATAGAATGTGTGATCAAAGTGGAGAGGCAGAGGTGCGTTGGATGCCTCCTGCGACTAAAAAAGATGGATGTTTTGTGAAGACGAAAAAAGGAAAAAGGAGCGGTAGTTTGCTTTTCCCTCGTGGCAAAGCAAAGGGTGTGTTTTTGTAGGAGAGAAGTCAGCTGAGCCCTGCTGCTCGCTGCATCTTAACGCTCAAATCCTGAAAACACACACACACACACACACACACACACACACACACACCCCCTGCAGACTGCTTTACCACATGTGGATAAAAGGGAACAGGACAGAGGCCACCTTTTCCGAGGAGCGCTGACCCCAAGTGGGGACTGAAAGGAGTGCGGCACTTTGAGAGAAAGAGAGAGAGCCCCTGTCGCTTTTTATTTACCTCCGCCGCCCTTGCTCTTTTCATCCCAGGATCTCAAAGCGGGGCCCGCACGCCCGGCACTGCACCCTGTTTCCTGGGGAGCATTTTTCCTTCCCCCCACCACAGACATGAAAAGCTTTGGCCTTCCTGCCCGGGGAAAAGACCTGAGGGGCTGTGGGCGAGTGTGTGTGTGTGTGTGTGTGTGTGTGTGTGTGTGTGTGTGTGTGTGTGTGTGTGTGTGTGTTGTGTGTGTGTGTGTTTCTAAAAAGCCTGGTGGTAACAGCAGGGGTGTGTACATGCCTGGTGGTTGGTTGTGGGGGGGCACGGGGCCAGCTCTTCACAAGGTCCAGCCGACACAAACACTGGGATTCAGGAGCAACTTGACCCCTCCTCTCCTCTCCCCTCTCCCTTCACACCCCCCCCCCCCTCTCCCCCTGCCTCTACATTAGTGCTCAGGAATGCCGGCAGGACTTTTTTGCAGGAAATGAAACGCTCCTCTGTTCAGATGGCTAGCAAAGGTTTAATCTCCCCCCTTCTCTCTCTCTCTCTCTCTCCCCCCTCCCAATTCCTTTCCCTCTGCGGGATGGAGGAAGGAGGGGAAGGAGTCGGACAAGCTCTCACCGAGCTTTTGAAGTGTGGGAGGTTAAGATAACTGGCCCAACCTCGCGTCTCAATCGGTGCTTTCACCTCGCAGGCCGAATCAAAGCGGCCACAGCTGGGGCCCGCCTGCCTTACAGCCCCCTCACCTCCAAACCCAGCAACCCACACCCCCTCCTCAGCTCCCTCGCTCCCTACATGCAGCTCTGGGGTTTCGTTTGGTGCCATTAAAAAGGAAAACACCGCTGACAAATTACTCGAAAAAATAAGCCAAGTGCAGAGAGGTGTCTCCAGCTCCGGCTGAGGATCAGACTTTACCATGGCAGAGAGACGAGGGGAGATTTAGAGGAGAAACGAGAGGGAGAGACTGAAGAGAGAGAGCAGTGCCACTAAAGAGAGAAGGGCCAGAGTCATCTTAAAAAAGGTCAACTCAGGTCTTATTGATTCTAGATATTTTTTTAAATCAGGTATGATAACATGGAAAAGTTCATGTTAAAATCTGCGATCATGGTGACATCACTAAGTGCAGTCAGAGGGCTTTTTTATGCTAATTTTTTGGGTATATATTTCTATTTTGTGCCTCTACTGGGACATGTCTCCATGCTTTAATGTTCAAAAAGCTCTTTATGTTTCTCATACCGCCTGTGCTGCAGCACCTCTTTTCACCCTCTGTCTGAAACCAGAGCCCAGTGTGCTCTGATTTGTCAACCGCTAAGAGATGTCCCGCCCCTTAACCTACAACGTACAATGTGTTGGAGCACTAGCCAACAGAAGCATGAGTGTTACATAGTGATGTCACTATGTTGCGGAGTCCAATATAGGTCCTCTTTAAAACATACCATCAGCTGAAACCAATGAGTGTTTAAGCAATTTAAAAGAAGGAATGCCATGTCGATCAATTAAGTAATGAAGTGACAACATCACTGATGAACATCATGTGTTCTCATATGAACATGTATGTCAGTGTCTTTCAAATATAACGAGTTCATAAAGCAGCTGCCGCTTTTTCATTTCAACCTGAAATCGGGCGGACACTGGGTGCCAACTCTTTGTTACATCATCCGCTGAGGTCAGTGGAGTCTGGCTCAGACTAATATAGTTGTGAGCTCTGTCGAGCGTAATTGTCCACACATTTAGATGTGGTGGGGTAGCGTGTCTTGGCAGTGACCTCGGCCTGCATCATACAGCTGGCTCTGGTGACACCTTTTAACTGAGCCACCTCTCTACACGTTTGTGCCAACGCAGCTCTTAAAGACACAAGGAGGAAATAAAACGGAGCAGACCTATGTATAAAAAAAAAAACACCTGGAAGACAAAGCCATGTTTGAAGCAAAACGCTCTGCACTGTCAGCACTTTCTACGGCTGGGAGACATTCCACATAAAAGAAATGGTCTCTTAAAAAAAAAGAAGCTTTGAATTGTTTAACCTCCAATCAAAAGGCAGCACTCAGGGGAGGCTGAGTCTCCTCCAGGGGCTATCAGAAAGTAACAGGTCAAGTTAGGAGGGAAGAGAGAGGACGAAAGGGTGTTAAATACTGGAGGGAAGGGGAGCACTTTCTCAGATTTTTAATTACATGTTGTTGTTGTTGGCATGTATGTTTACTGTTTTGCTGTTTACTTTGTTGTTGTAACACCTTCCACAACAGGCTTTGACAATGCTATGTTTTTGATATGGTCATGCCAATAAAGCTCCTTTGAATTTGAACATTTAGAAGGGTGGGGTCTGCTTGTGGTCAAAGGGGGAAAAGGGAAGGGGGGAGTCACCCAAACCCCAAACCTCAGGCATGTGTGGGTGAGACTATGGGAGTACAGGAGGGTGTGGGAGGATGGGATTTGAGGGGGGGGGGTGTTGCCCACATCTGAGGCGGCATCGCTGGGGGCCCGGGCAGCTGAAGTCTGGCCGTGTGCCCCCGCACCACTCCATCTGAGCCGCTGCAGGCCGGAGGATGTTGGGGAGAAAAGGGAGGGAGGGAGGGGGTAGCTGCACATTCAAAGAGTCGGCACAATGACGGCTCCCTCTGCTGTGGTCGGGCTTCAAAGGGCCACGCCGCCACTCATGTTCCCCGACAGAGGAGAGGAGCCGGAAGAGGAGGAGCGATGTGAGAGGGAAGTAAAGAGAGAAAATGAGCCTAAGAGGGGGAGACAAATTTGAGGTTTTTCCTCCTTAAACAATGGCCAGACTAGAGTAAAAAAAAACAAACAAAAAAAACACATCTTCATTCAGTTCACTTCCTGTCTGTGCCTCCTCGCTACCTGGGGCCCTTTCATTTAGAGATAAGCATCTCACGAGGGGGAGCGTTTTAAAAGGCCACAAATCTCCACCTCTTCCGAAAAAAAGCTGCAGTGCCTCTAGTATCCACAGGGGTGAGGTTGAGAGGGGGACAGACAGAGAGAGAGAGAGGAAGAGAGGAAGTGGAAAAGACATCACAACATGCTAAGAGACTGGACCCTCATACTGTTATGCAGCTGGCCAAAACCACGACACAATGGGCCCGTGACTCAATCAAAACAAATGTCTAGCCCCAGTCTAAACAATGGGAGCACTAGAGCTTTTTCTCACAAGTAACCGGAGATCTTAAAGAAGGTTAAACCCCCCCCCCCCCCCCCATATAGTGTCAGAGTGGTGTAGAGTTGTAGTTAAGTAACACATTGAGGTACATACTTTTATTCCACTACAGTTTCTAGGAAAATATTCTACTTTATACTGCACAACATTTATTTGTACTTATTCAGTGACTTAATAATTAACAGATTCTGGTTATTACAAAATATGAATCACTATTATAGAAGAATAGATTATTATAGAAGACGAATATACCCTTAATGGTCCCACAGAGGGGTACATTCTGCATTCGACCCATCCTAGTGCTAGGAGTAGTGTAGGGAACGATGCCCTGCTCAGAGACGCCTCGGCAGCACTTGGTCCTGAACCGGTGACCTTCCAGCTCCCAAGCCTAGTCCCTTTGGACCTCGCCACCACCGCCAAAAGGTGAAACTACCCAGAAGTGTATAGAATTACTTCAAATTATACTCACTTTAACCAAGTGCAACATTGAAGTGTTTAACACATAACTGATTTCAATACATTTAATAAAATTATAATAAATAGCTGGTTCTTGAAATGTGGCACTATGAGTACATTTTTAACATTTTGAATGCAGGACTATTTTTAATTAAGTATTTTTACTCTGTAGTGTTGCTAGTTTTACCTAAGTGAATAATCTGATTTCTTCCTCCACCTCTGGTCACATATTGATACCATGTCAGTGTAAAGGATTTGTACTTCTAAGCTAAAACCACACATGCACACTTAAATTACATGGGAGTTTGATGTACTGAAAGTTCACACTCTAAGTGCCGAGAGGGTCATTTTTTCTCCACAGACTGAGCTTTGTGGAGGTCAGGACGGGAGGACGGAGGGGGTTCCGATTCTACTTCCTACCCACGGAAACATTAGCCGGGGCGTCGTTGTGATTTAAACCCCAAATATCGCTCCTCCGCTAATAACCATTTCTTTGTGTGGAAAAAGTACAGTTTTGAAAACATCCTCTCGTGCGCAGCTCAAAGCGACACCCAGAGTCAGATTTTGGATTCCTTCCCCAATTATCGCAGGTCACTAATAAGGCGGGTGTGGAGGCACTGGGCTGTGCCGCAGTGGCCTTGAGGCTCGGTGCCAAATTGAAACGACTCGGGAAATAGAGGCAGACGCTGAATCTTGCCTAATTGCAGTCGGAGTGTGTGGCTGGCTGCTCAGATGTGTGTGTGAGAGAGAGAGACACAGAGAGAGAGAGATGTGGGTCTGAAAGAGGGAAGATGAGAGGATACAAATAAAGAGATGGGGAAAGAAATGGGGGGATGGAGACTGAAGGATGAGTGGCAGTTGAGAGAGATTGCGTAAAATAACAACTCGAGAGAATTAGGGATTTTACTTCTGGCCCTTTTCTTACCCTCCCTTTTTCCCCTAACAGACTCACGCCCTCTTCTTCTTCCCTCTTCGCTCATCAAAGTCTTCTGACAGCTGACTTCTGGCTGCACACATCAGAGAGAGCGAAGCCGGGGCACGACGGAGACAGGGAGAGGAGGAGAGAGAGAGAGCGGCCACCAAAGCTCCGGCGTCAACAACACCTTCTTTCATGTTTCTGACCCAGGACATGTGGTTGGAAATAACCCTCCATTCACTGAACAGACTTTTAAATTATTATCAAGCATCATTTTCAGAAGAGATATTAAGGGAAAACAACCTCTTGCACAATATGGGCTTGTAAACACCATCCTGTTTGCTATGAGTCCTATGAGTCATCTTGCTCAGTTAGCAGTACCTCACTAGCCAGATTAAAAAGGCCACCTTTGTTAGGAGTGTCTCCCCCCTGTGAAAGAAATGTGCAGTGGCTGAAATAGGAGAGAGCCTCGAGGGCAAGTATGTGTCTCGGCCAGATAAGTATCTGAAAAGGCTGTGAATCAGCAGGCTTAGTCAGACAAGAATGCCCAAGACGAATTGAGAAGGAGAGAAATTAAAATTCAGATACAGTGAGGTAAGAAGGAGTAAAACTGCACATTTCAGAGTGACAAGGGGAAGCAACGGAAACCCTCATTTCACATTGTCACAGTAATGACTTCTCTGTTCCACTGTGGTGAGAGCCAGCTGTGTGGCGAGCCAGTGTTTGACATGCTAAAGATAACAAAGAGAACCAACGCAGGCCATAAAACACCGCTCCCTCACTACTCCATTCCTGGTTTACCTCACAGGCAGAGAAACTCAGCAGAAGCCATAAAATATGTTAATACGAAGTCCATTTTCCCTTCATAAAAACATTTACCTAGACTGGAACATTTGACTGTTATGCTGAATACTCTTTATTGACTGCAGAAGAGATTTAATAACATCTAATGGAGCAAATGTTTGTTTGAACCATCTGACAAAAAGGTGTGTCTTTAAAATCCACTCATTAACAAATGAGTTTTTCCACATTGAGGAGAGACAGATGGGGTACAGGCTGAGGCAGATGAAAAGAAATAGACAAACGAGTTCATTTAAAGATGTTTTTTGGCGTCTACACCAAGCTAACCTCAATCCAGCTCTTTGGGATCTGCATAAATTGAGGGCTTGGGGAGTTGTGGCAGTATCCTTGGTATTATGCATATTAGTTTAAGGCTGTCACTGAGAATCAGCAAGGGTGTCCATCCCGCTGTGGCTAGGCGCTGCTAATTATTGGATCAGAGATAAAGTGCTTTTTAGCGCTCGCTCTTTCTGGGCTTTGAAAACCGGCTGTGGCGAAAAAAAAATGGAAAAGAAAAGAAGCCCAATTTTGGGTTCAGAGAGAGCCACCGGGTCAGGAATCGATCAAGTGGAAAACCTTTGTCTGGTTGGTGTGATTTCATCGTAAGACCAGATTTGTCACATCTGCCCGGCTTTTTACTGCCGCCGAAAGGGAGCGGAACAACAGGATGCTACCACACTCACAGTGGGGGGGGGGGGGAAGGGAAGGAGAGAGATAGAAAGCAACAAGATCCACAGAGAGTAGGGAAGACTGAAAATAGAGTTGCCACATATTGAGAACGCTAATCCTTCTTTCGACAAAGAAAAGGAGAGGTGGCAGTTCAGTGACGGCTTGAAATATCATCTGAATCAATATATCCCACCATTTTATTCACATGTAAAAAAAAAAACTGAGTGCCTTTGTTATGAAGGCATTATATACACCCCGAGACCCCAGATACCATGAAATCTTATTAAAAGGTATAGCATCTCATTAAGTTCCTGCCAAATAAGCTGCTGGATCCTGCTCTGCTCCACATCGATGCAGAGGGAGACAACACATGTAGTCCATATGGGGCTGACGTCTTAGCAAGTGGAAAAAAAAAAAAGTTCTGGGCTAGTAAAACTGTTTTCAGATGTATTATTTATTCCTTGTTTAGAAAACAGAGTGTGTGAGCTGAGTGATTTATTAAGCAATATCTTTCAAACCCCCCTTTTTTATTTTCATGACGGAAAAAAAATAAACCACAAACTGCTGAGACAACCGTTGACCTTTAATCCAACCGACACAAAAACACTGGATTGACTCACTCACACGCACACACACACACACACACACACACACACAGAAAATCAAATGGCTATTGTGCAGAGCCATTGGGCAAACCCCACACGCAAAGCACAATCCCTCTTCAGGCCTTAACAGCACTCACACAATGACCATGGAGAGGTTAGGGTGGACCTTTTCAGGATTAGTCTGTGAGTACATACTCTCAAGTCAGTGTTTAGCAGTTTAAAAAAGGCTGGACATGTATTGAACTGATCAGACACTTAGGGGATAGAGGGTTTGTCTTACCATATTCTCAGATGTACGCCGTTTTCATTCTCTGGCCTGTACCTGCAGAAAATCGCATCTTTTTTTAAAATTTTGATGTATCTGGACAGCATAGATCTTTACCGTCCATTTTGCCTACACAGTGTACAGACCCCAGGTGAAAAGAAAATACAAAATAGGGACATTTTTTTTAACTTAAGATGTAATTCTCAATGGATTACAATTGCGGTGCTGAGAGGAGGCTCATAAGCGCAGCTAAACAAGGTCAGCAGAAAGACACACTGTAGTGCAGCAGGCAAACAAACAGCGCAAAGCCCAGAGTCAGTAAGTAGTCGTATAGAATGGACAGACTAATCCCAAAGTAGGTGTAATTTTGTGAAGACGGGGATGAGAGAGGAATGGATGGTGGGATGTATACAAAAGGAAGTGTATAAGGACCGTGCTGCCTTCACAGGAAATCAAGCCAGTCTACTGAAGCCAGAGTCAGGACGGAAAGCAACATTTATTCAGCGTTTGTCATTTTTAAAGGCCCCGTCTACTGGGAGATTACATGTTTACAGTTTTACAAAGTGTGCATTCGTAGAAACGTAGCAGTATACTGTAAAAGCTCACGAGTCCATGGAAAGATGGTGTAACTCACAACTTCAAAATGCAACAGACAAGTACAAAAAAAAGAGAGAAAGTTCTGGTGCTTACCTGGGGCTGATTCCTGCATCTTTTCCCTCTTCCGCTTCTTCTTCTTTCCCTAAAAAATATACAGAGGAACACATAAAGTGTGGCTCCAGCACTCACGCTCACTAGACCACTCTGATATCCTGCTGCTGTCTGCCATGTTCACTCATCCCCTGCAGGGCATCCAACCAGCATCCCCTGGACCCCGGGCTCCACCGAAACCGCCACGCTGAGAGGGACCGACCATCCCCTGACGCTAAGTGGACTCTACCTACTTCCAGCTGCATTTAAATAACTTTATCTACATACTTTTAGGCTTTTTTTGTAACTATACTAACCACTGCTGTAGTGAGCAGTGTGTGTCATATTCCCCCTGCCTTTGAAGTCCCGTCTAATGACAAATATTAACATGGAGTGCAATTAAAAATGCTCACTGTAATTAGGCTAGTCTATCTGAATGGCTGTGAAGAGCGCCACTCTGTTTCCAGCGAGGTGGTGGGAGTGTGTAAGGATTTATAGCTTATGCTTAATCCCCAGGGGGGAGACTATAGGTATAGATAGCAGCGTTAGAGTCGTTCTAGTCAAATATGAGCAGCACTTTGGTTTCCTGCTGCAAAGTCTGCTAATCCACTTATTCATGAGCTAATCTGCCTTCTACTGCTGCGGCAGACAGGGAGGAAGACAGACTCCGTGTGAGAAAGGATGAGAGAGGGGGTACACAGCAACACTATGAATGCTACACGCTCTCCATGCCAGTCCGTTACCTATTTTGGGTGTTTCCAGGCATGATGTGCTGCCTGTGCACCGCTGAAGAATTGTTTGTGGGCGGGGCCGCAGAATAGCACTCTCAGGGATGCACTTGTAATAAATGTTTTGCACTAAACATATCCCTTTATCTATTTGGTATATGCCAACTAGAAAGCCATTCCTGTACTTTTTTTTTTTTTCCTCTTCTACCCGTCACATATCTTACTAAATAACAAAGCTGGAATTGAAATGGGAACTCGGCTGACTGTCACTAGCTAGATGTTGCGTATCTTTAACTGCGCTGCGCTTCAGTGGGAGCAGAGCTGTGAAACTGTCTCCTCCCTCAGCGAGGCGTTTTGGCAGTGGAGCAGTGGAGGCAAGAAGAAAGTGGGGGATGCTGTCGGTGTCCGAGGGGAGGCAGATAAACACCACAAAGCACTTTGGTGGTGGAGTGAATGTGAGTGCCGGAGCCACACTTTTAATAAAGGCTGGTGCTCTCTCTCTCACAAATTCATACACGCCACAAACTCTGAGACAGGGAAAAACACACACCCCAAAAATCCTGATCCTCCCACATTTACAAACATAATGGGCAGCTAATGGAGCAAAGGTGGCTGCTGCTGCTGAGCGCCGTACGCATGATGCAGCCACCTCGCTCTGACAGGTGCTTTTTACATTTACAAGCTCCATGCTGATATGGAACATCAAAGACTAGCATAACCATTACCAGGCAGTTTTCACTCACTGTGACAATAATAACGTCTCTGATACTACAATCCATTTTACTGCAGATGGTAATATAATCACAGAGGTATGAATTACACATTAGGCTGAAACAAAGAAATGGACCTCCATTAGCATGTAGCATGGAGCCGACTGGAGTGTGTGTTGTTTAAGGACAATGCATGCAAAACGGACGTAAACAAACATGAACATACACACACACACGCACTCGCACCTTTGCCAATCTGTTCTGTTGATACTTACATAGTTGTCTCGAGCGGACCAGCCTGGGTAGAGCTGCATGTGGAGCTGCCGTTCCTTGCGCGCTAACTCATAATACTTAGCTTGCTCTTCCCGAGATAAAGCATGCCACTGTTTCAGTAAAAAAGGAGATCAGGGGGAAAAATAGCACACAGTCAATTACTGGCATGCACTTGTATGTTCCCTGCATAGAGAAGTGTGCTGGTGTTTTGGTAACAAAAAAAATATTTTCAACTTCCAATCGTTTGGTGTACGATAAAAGGGAGAGAAGGGGGACACATGATGAAGAGATTAACATGCACAAGAGTCGGAGGGAGGGAGAGAAGGGGGAAAAAAAACTTTGATTTCATATCAGAACACTGGTTCCAATTTAGCAGCGCTTTTTTATTCAAACTATGTCAGCGAGCAATTACTCCATGCAGGCCACAGACCGGGCTTTGCTGTGGCTGGCTGCCTCGACCGCCAGGCCTATTCGTTAAGGCTTTTAACATGGCTCTGCGGTTCCACTCTTTTCCCAATCCTCAAAAGAAACAAATTTTGTCATTTCCAACCGTGCCATTATCCAGGCATATTTTATTAAAGCCAATTTGATTAAATGTCACTTAGATAGGCAGTCTGTATCCATGCCTCTGAGAGGGAAGTAATTGGCTAGGGGAATCATTATGACAATAATCACAACTAGTTCATAAAAAAGGCTGCGTGTTCGTAGAGATGGGAATCTGTACTTTTTGAACTAATTGGGCTTGGGAAGTTTAGAGCTACGGGTTGAACTGGGATCCCCTGGTTAATGAAAAGATACAAACTACTGCGACAAACTATGACCTACCCTTCGGCCCAGGATCTGATTGATGGCCGCGCTCTCCTTCAGCGTGCACTCTGCGACCACGTTCGCACGCATTTCTTTCATGTAAAGCATGAAGGCGTTTAGCGGCTTCTTGATGTGCGGTCTTTTGGGCTCCTGCTCCTTTCTCTGTTCGTGCTGGGGTTTCCTGTAAAGAAAAAACAACAACAACAACAACAACGTGAATGTTGGGGTGAAGAAAAGCAGGAAACTGAGTAGAGAGAAAGAAAGAACAAAGCAACGGAGGAGGGAAACTGTGGTGCCGCTATGGCGACACAAGCAGCGAGGGTCTGGTTGCTCTGCGCCAGTGATGAGGCAGCGTGAGAGGGGTTTCCACGCCATGGGCCCCTGCCTCTTTAATCATGTGCAGTCTCAGTCCTTCATGCGGAGAGATTACTTCACCAGTAATGGCAACCAAACCTTCTCGTCCACAGTACATTGGCGATAGCTTAGAGCCAAACGCTTGAACTCGCACACTGAAAAGACACCCTGCTCCCACTCCTGACTTTCTTTCTAACTTTCTCGGCCATGAATAATGGACGTATCACTGATAACCACTTCAGGATGCTCACTGCAAACACTGGGGATGTGAATTCATTTCATCCAAGCACTAATCTAGGACCTGTATCTGTTGCTGGCTAAGTGTGTTGTGATCCCCGGGGCCAAATGAAGCATAGGCCTGTTATCAGTGGAGCACGGGCCCTCGCCGCTTATCTGCTCACATCAAGGGAAAGAGAACAAGCCTCTGACAAAGGTTTGTTTCCCGACCTGCCTACCCAGGGGTGGAGTTCACAAATACCTGGAAGTATGTCGTCTCAGAGTGTGTGAGAGTAGTTTGTGTTTGCAGGACTCACATGTGCATGATGTCTGTTTCATGCGGAGGCTCGTGTTTGACCTGATGGTTGACGATGGCCGGGTGGGGGATCCCTGTGGCGTGGGGACCTTGGGGGCCAGGAACCATGTGGTGTGAGAACCTGCAATCACAGCAGACAGCAGGCGGGGATTAATAAGGGAGGGACGAAGAAGGACAGTAGCATGGAGAGGGTGCCCTGAATGTAAAGGTGATAGTAGGTGCACACTAGAAACAGCGTACACAAACAAGGAACAACTATTCCTGCACATGTACTTATTTTCTGGAAGTCTGTGTGAGCTTATTTTAGCTGTAGATCTTTTTTTAGCATTGATTTCATCCGCTGCTTCCCGGAAGTGTTAGAAGAAAGGGTCACAAGGTGATACTACTACTAATAGAACTGCAGCTAAGATTATTTTTATTATCGATTGATCTACTGACAATTATAAATCCTTTTGTTGTTCAAATGTCACCAAAATGGCTTGTGTAGTCAGCTCAAAACCCAAAGAGATTAAGTTAAATAGGATTTAAAAAAAGAGAAATTGGTTTATTTGATCACATATTTGTTTTGAACTCTATGTACTAGCAAATAAAGTCGGGCGATAAATGTTTCCATGAGTTATGCTTGTGTCGGACTTCTTACTGCAGCTCTAGAACAATGATAAATCTGACAAAAATAAATGGAAGTGACAAAGAAATGTAATGCGGTCTCAAATCATTTGAATATCTTTTTTGTTTCTGGTTATAAAAGTGTGTCCATATTGTTTGTGTCTTCCCTTTCCATTCGATTCAACACATCCCTTCATCACGATGTGGTTGTGTTTCAATAAGCTGGTTGCTAGAAAAGTCTGTTATAGACACAACTTTTTTTGTGGAGCATGAAATGTTCAGATCAGCAATGTTTAGTTCTGCAAACACAACGCTTCCTTATTCCAGGGGGATTGTTGTGGGGAACAAACTATGACTAAAGGATACCAACTCTGAATAGGTTCCTTAACTGGAGTCAATTTAAACCTAAATACCTGCTATACCATAGGTGTTCAGGTTACGGTAGGAAAAAAGTAGAATCCTGTCTCAGCTTCAATGTC
Organism: Eleginops maclovinus; assembly: GCF_036324505.1. Lineage (NCBI taxonomy): Eukaryota > Metazoa > Chordata > Actinopteri > Perciformes > Eleginopidae > Eleginops > Eleginops maclovinus. The sequence goes on from NC_086353.1 coordinate 4,927,636, forward strand.
GCCTGATCCTGCAACGTACATCTGGATTCACTCAGTGTGTGCCTTCAGCTGTGTCTTTATAAACATATCGCTGACAGAGGAAGGGAACGCGAGGAAGAAGAAAGCGGGTAAGATATGTCAAGAACAAGAGAGGAAAAAGTACAAGGAATGACAGTGACAGGACTGCCGTCAAAAAGAAAGTACTTCACAAACAAGTAGTGCCCAAAGAGAGCTTCTAGGGTGCTTTGATGGGGGTTAAGCAGCCATATGGTTATGCAGGGGCATGTATGTGGTGATGTGTTTGACATGTGCTGGGCACAGAGGAGCCGTGTGGCTGAAGCCGCAGCAGAACAGCAGGAAGAGCCAGAGGCAGACCTCCCTGTGAAGCTGCTGCTGCTGCTGCTGCAGGCCAGCCTTCATCCATACACAGAGCTGGCACAGTGTGCATCTGATGCGAAGAGACAGGAGAGTATTTGCTCCTTGTTTACATGAATAAACTGTGCATGCAGCGTTTGCTTTTGTCTGTCTGACTCACCATCCCAGTGGTGGCGTGATCTGCCCGACTCCTCCAGGAGACAGGGAGTAGAAGTTGGTCATCTCTTGGTGATGCCTCTGCATTCCTAGACACACAACAATGGTATACAACGGGAAGTTATTATACAAGTTACATTTTTCACAGGTGTATCTCCATCCTGTGGAGCTCAGTACAGATCTTAATGAGCTGAAGCATTGAGAATCAGAGACTGGCAAGGGACCAAAGTTAGAGGGTGTGAAAACTTAAGTAATGCTTGAATTATACTTGTTTTAACAGCCCTTACGCTTACGTCTTGCGTTTATGTTAATGACTCGAGGCGTTTATACTTCATTTTGCTTTGTCGGCGGTTGCGTGTGCTGCGTGGCGATTCCCCGCCAGGACAGTAGGTGGAGCAGTGGGTTTTTCCAATGACGACCTTAGCCAAGCCTACTACGTTGAAAGGAAATTCATCGTATGCTCATACCGTCGGACCTCTTCTGACAGTCTCTCTTCCAGTGGATTGATGTTGTTGCTTCTTCTTCGTCGCTTTCTACCTTGACGTTCGAAAACAGCGGGGTTTTATTAGGGGATGAAACCGGAAGATGTGAACACGCCGCCGGACGTGATGTAGATAGTGGCTTGCGCCAGTGCTTACGTCTTGCGTCTTACGTAAAAGTTAGAAAATTGAGGTGACACACGCGAGCACGCAAGGGGGGGCTTGCAACCGCGCAAGGGCTTGCGATGCGTCTTGTGTTGCGTCTTTTTTCACCGACTATAAATCAAGTTTAACTCTTTTAGTATAAAGTGAGACCAGATTGTGCCTCGTGGCCTTCATTAGGTCATAAAAAACACATTGCAAACACTTTAAAAGGATGAGAAGGAAATAAAATAAATGTTGTATTATATAAAAGACAACAAATCATATTCAAACAATTACAAAAAGTTAGTATTGGAAGTTTTGTTTACTTCTTTAAATCAGATTTCTTTGATTGAATTACTCTTCTGATTGTAAACTGTTATAATATATACCACTACTTACTTACGTATTATTTTTATATATTTTCTGACTTAATTTTATTGATTTACTTGGACTATTTTGCGGATTTGCGAAGTAAGCACCACTTAAAAGTATACACTATTTTTTACTTATTTCTATTGTTTATTAGTATTTTGTGCATCTGCTTCCACAGTCATGGTGTGGAAATACAGGATTTGGACCTCAGCAAAGCAAATGCCAGCAGTTAGGTGGATCTGACTCCTATTTACAGTGGTTATTATATAATAAACAAGATCTGATCTCTTTTAATTACATCAATTTAAAAGACTTAATGCAATCATGTGCTTTAATTGTTTTGAGTTTAGGTTACTGTTTTGGGTTTACAGAATAGCCCTCGAGTTCATTTCTCCCCTTTTAAATCTATTACCTCCCACCTTCCCATTTCCTACATGTCAAGGACAGGCCGCATCAGGCTTGAAGACGCTTCCTGACCTCACATTATCAACCCGTAAGAAACGGATGATATTTCCTTCGCTAAGCTAGAGTCCTCCAAGAGCGTTTCAGGGTCTTTAATCTGGTTAATTGAGACTTGTTCTTTGTGCCAGAGGCTGCAGCTTTCCCTGTAGACACGGGATTGACTTGGACTAACAGTTCGGTGGATCTTCAGGACTAAGCTCCTCCATCCCTAGCTCTCCTGCTCCTACTGGGTTTCAAGGTCAAGGGGTTCCTATCTTGTAATATGAGGGGGCTGTTAAATACCTAAAACATAACTAAATCTAGAGCTACCCATGTGTTCTTGTCTGACCCCAATTTGTTTTCATTAGAGGAAGTAATAAAACATTTGAAAAGGGAGTAGATATTAGGAAATACTGTTTATACAAGTGCAGTGTGCCTGTTTGCTCGCACACATGCACGCACACACACACACACACACACACACACACACACACACACACACAAAGAAAAAGGGCAAATGCCTCCAGATTAGCACCATTTTCTAATCCCTGCTGGAGCCAGCCTTTTCTCCCGGCCTCTATCTTTTTCCTTTCTCTCTCTCCAGGCTGTGGTCTGGAGGGGCCTCCCTCCTCAGAGAGGCAGGGCGAGCGGGGGGGGGGGCTTATATCTCTAAAGCCAATGTTGCAGCAGCGGATTCATAGCACGCATAGCATTACCCCCTGCCATCTAATCCACCACCTAACACTCCTGAGGGCCCTCCTGAGGGCAGAAGGGAAGGAGGCAATGGTGAGGGAGGCGGAGAGAGCCCCGGCGTGTTAACCTTGTCACTCACACCCCTAAAGGTGCCTAATTACTCACTCCCTAATTCACACGTTCCCGTTGACACCCAACACCGCTTCACACACACATTTCCTCTCCATACGTGCTGCTCATTGTAACCTGAAAACAATGTACTTTGAATTAGTGCTCGCTTTTTTTAAACAGTACTTTTTTTTATATAAGGTTTAAATGTAAAATGTTCAACAACCCCCCCCCCCCCCCCCCCTCTGCTCGACCTTCCATCCTGCATTGCGGCCCTGTGCATATTAGAGCTCATAATGAGAAAATCCATGATTGTTTTTCATAATTAACGAGCAGATCAAAGTCTGAGCCCACTAAGGAAGGCAGAGCTGCGATTGGTCGATATGAGAGAGCGAGAAAGGAAGAGAGAGGGACGGCAAGAAAGAGAATAAGAGAGATTTTCATTTTAAGCACACACACACACACAAATCATCACCTGTACTTCAGATCAAATATAGTAAGTAAGGTATGTGTTTGTCAGAAAGTGCATCTGGATGGACCAACATGAAGAATAAATGGGAAGTACTTCATAAATTGTACTACATGACAACACTTTTCTGTAAATGGTGCAGAGTCTATTTATTGCTCAATTCTCTGTAACCAACATGAATTCCTGTACAAAAATATTAAACAAAAATGTGTCTGAAGCCTGGTTCCTCTGACATATGTGGAGCACAGCTTCGTTATACGTCTCACTCCCTTCATTTCACTGCGCTGTGTACTCAGTTCTGCATTGTTATTTATAGCCAGTCCCTCAGAACCATCCTCATCATCTTCATCATCGCCTACATCCTGTCTGATCCCTCTCCTCCTTTTCAACTGGCAGCCGCGGGAGAAGAAAGCCAGGAGAAGAGAGGAGAAAAAGGTGCGGGACAAAACTATGGCGGGGCCCACGTCTTTTTGCATCTGTGAGAACCTGCCAAAGTCTCCAGCTGCGCGGGGCTGAGGAGCCGTCCAGACTGAGAGGAGCTGCTCTGCTGCTGTCAGAGCTGCAGCTTGATGTTGTTACTGAGCTGCAGAGAGAGCAGAGCGAGAGGGCAGCAGAGCTCAGAACGAAGTCCCACAGGCCGCTTCAAATAAGCCGAGAGGACGGATGAGTTTGCTGTGACACGTTTTAGTTTCTGCGTCTCTTTCCTGACACAAAGGGATGTAAAAATAAAACTCAGGTGGGGGTTTAAGTTTAATTCTGACTGCTAGACATTGTTGAAGTATTTTCAAATAAAAGCAGACTATTTCTGGATTCAAAGAGTGGCTCTAACCCTGTTTAACCCTGTTACTTGGAAAGTGTTCTGCTAAATTTGAAGACGTCCGAATGCCACTTCAAATATAGTAACAATGTTTAATGATAAAATGTGGTATTGCGTAATTTTTAGTCCATTAAAACCCCAACAATATGCAATTAATCATTAATATATCAATACTGCTTTAAATTAAAACAAACAGTGTACAATATTATAAAGTTGGTAGTTGAGACTTTTATTGTTATATGGAAGTTAAAAAACTAAATTAACAGCAAATTCAAGATGAGGTATACAGATGCGAAATTTGAGAAAAGGCTCCACTGGTGTTAAATCTGTATCTGTATCAGCATTTAAACTAAATTGAGGTGAAACATTTGGAATCTGTGCAAATATACAAAGTAGTCTCCTTTTACTTACCTAAAAAGTTCAGGTGAGAAATTTAAAGAAAGGATTTTGTGTTCATTTTGAAAATGTGCCCCTACTTTGAATTCATAAACTACTACTACAAAACTACGACAAGAACATTCAGAATATCTGGAAACATGGCTCATCCACAAAGTTCTGTAACTGCAGCCACACGGTCGTTGTAGAGGCTGAGAGAGTTGCATCAGGCTCGGATCTGTTTGCTTGGTCTCTACCTTGTTTGTTGATATCCTGGGGGTGAGGACCAGAATGGGATCCTGGTGCGAAGTGCTCGTCGCTGTACGTGATCAGCGGGGTGAGTGGGTGGACTGCATGGGACGGCTGCACCACGGGGACTTTGTTGGACTGTGGAAACAAAACAAGAAGACTTTAAAACAATATGAAAGAGGGACGACATTTTACATGAGCTTCAACTGCATTATTGGATGAGAAATATATTCCTGTTCCCTGTCACATGATCTGGGGACTGGTACGGCATATAGTGTGGGTGGTCTTAGAGAATAGCTTATAGAATGACGAAGAGAAAACTAAAAACGTTTTACTCAAATGTCTGTAAACTTTTTTCAACATAGGTCAGCAGAACTGAAAACCTTAATCCCTAAAGGTGGGAGTAAAAACAAGTCAAAGAGGAGCATGAGCATGTTTGAGACAGCAAGAGAGAAACAGAGCTGGAGCGAATTGAGCGAGCAAGCGATAGAGCAAAAAGGAGGGGGGGGAGAAAGGAGAGATTCGCTGGGTAGAGTTAGAGCAGAGGTCTTAGGCGGGAGATCAAAGGCAGTCATTAGCTGGTGAATAAGGGGAGTTCATTACAGAGCGAGAGCCGGGGGAAGGAGAGATGAGGGATGGAGGAGGAGGAGAAGGGGGATGGCTTTGGAGAGAGAGCGCGAGTGAGACAGATGTCTGCAGCGGCGCTTAATGCAGGGGTAATCACGCCGACAGCGGCCTGACCACAGGTCCCCCATCCCCGGCTGACTCACAGAGAACCTGCCTCCTGAAAATAGACCCGAAGCCAGGCCCGAAAAATCCCGGCCCCAGCCAATAGCGCTTACATGCTTCAGCAGCAACGAAACACATGGCAATACTTAGCCATGCTAAATCTACTATACAAAAGCCCGGAGCAGGGCTGGAGTCAAAATATCACCTCCACAGGAGATATGGCTAATCGGAGAGACGTCGGTTCACTGTTGGGTGAGACACGTCTTCCACCAAATGGCTCCCACAAGCTTTCAATCAAAGGAGTTTCATGAAATGGTAATCAGACGCTCCCACAGGAGGAGCCACCTGATTAATAATGCTGTCGGAGCAACGTGTCTAAACTTAGCATGAGCAGAAATGTCTGAAGAGACGCTATAATCAAGGGACTGCTCTTTATTGGCTCTCCCTCCGTTGTCCTAGTGAGGTGTTTGCCAAGGTGACATTCCTGCAGTGCTAAGTGGGGATTGGTGCCCCTCCTCGGCCACTCCCACCACACACACACACACACACACACTGAGAAAACTCTTTGGACACAAGCGTGGATGGAATGTCTGCATTTTCCCCAAACCTTTCACAGACTGGCACCGGCCTCAACTTAAGACCCCCCTCTCCCCACCTTCTGGGAACGTCCCAACTGGGAACACAAAGGGCGGTGTGTGTGTGTGTGTGTGTGTGTGTGTGTGTGTGTGTGCACGCGCATGCGTGCGTGAGTGCGTGTGTGTGTGTTGCCATAAAGATCTCAGTATCCTAAACCACATGACGGATCATCTGCATCAGATTCTTTATCGGGACAGGAATCTCATCACCGTGGGCCATTTTCTTTTCCCAGTTCCTCTTTCGATAAGATCCTCATATGCCATCGTCCACTTTGTAGAACTAAAGATGGCAACACACTGCCTTCAAAGAAGACAAATTCCTTCCTGAAAAACTAAAACTAATTCAGCCATGATGAAGAGGCTTTTCTTATTAGCCCAGGTGAGTGTAGTTCTTTGACCCCTTGTCAACAAGAGTCAAAGGTGACGGGATAATCTGTAGGAGTGGGAGTGTCAGACCGCATCCTACTGAGGGGAGGGCTTATTATTAGGGCTGCAAACCCTAAAGGAAGGCTAACCGGGACTGGGGTTTGGCTGGGACTTGCCTACACCAGGGGCTAAATGATAGCATTCTCGCCCGTATTATTTTATGCCTCTCCACTCCCATTTGTTATCCTCTGGGAATGAGATAAGAACCGGAGGGATTACCATCGTAGCTAAAAGTCTTTTCAAACTTGTCTGAGAAAGAAAAAGTGAGCGGAAAACAAAAGTTTGTTTCTCATTCTTGATCACAAAAACTACGATACTGCAAAAGAAAAGGTGAGAGACTCCTTAGCACCCAAGAAAGATAGAGGCTTCCATCATAGAAGAGACCTCTTTTGTTACAGCTGTCAAATCCTATTTCTCTCAACTTCTTAATAAACTGCTTCCTTTGTGGCAACAATCCACCGTAGAAAAACCTGCAGGCCTCTGTGACCAACACACAATTTATGGCTATTTGGGTTGACATTTACATAAACCACATGCTTTAGCTAACCATGGTTTATTCTTGGAAGAGAGGCAGAGCGGTGAATTGTCATTTGACATCTTTGCATCTCTCTGAACGATCATACATTACAAAATGGGGAAAACTGTATCAGGGTTAATGGAAAACTCCTCACATGTTCGACCGTTATGCTACAGTCCTCACGGCCGCCATGGAGCCACCGTTATGATTCCTCCAGGTAGTAACGTGTTGGCTTTCTTTCCCTCTTTTTGCAGCTCACAACCAGCACGACACCCTTTTACCAATTTCCTGCAGGAAGTAGTTGGAGACCCACAAGTGACCACAACGGTGAGGGTCATGGTCCGTTGCTGCAATTTGAACCCCTCTCTCCCCCCGTCCTCAGTCCCGTAGCAGCAGCAGCAGCAGCGGTGTTGTGATGGAAGGCGGCCATATTGGAGGTCCCCTTTATTGTATAGTAGGAATAATAGGCTTAGGATCTTTCTATTCATATTTTCAGGGAGAGTGAAAGAGGAGAGGCGGCGAGGATTGAAAAGAAAACGTTCCATTTGCAATTTCATATCCAGGCTTGGCCGGCCCTTCTGAAGAACCCCTCAGATGTGGTTTTAAGAGAAATTCATTGTGCGGAACTGGATCTGGCAGGAAGCCCTCCATGGAGGAGACACTCCAGTGTGTTTCAGCACAGGGAGCCAGTGACTTGGCGTGCCGTCTGAAATTGGGGGTGGGGAAGGGAAAAGGGACGTTTCGTTTTTGTTTCCTTTTTTGTTTTTGCAGAGGGAGGGTTTTATCTGACGGCACGCCGGTGTCTCGGAGCTTGTTTTCTGTCAGATTCCACCAGCATCCTGCCACGGTTTCGGGAGCACCAGTGTGTGTGTTTGTGTATGTGGTATATGAAATATCTATCCCTGCAATATTGCCTTTTTAGCATCTCACTCCCTATTTCCCCCCCTCACAGCACGGCTTTTGTACTCCACTCAATTATACCACTTCTGCAGAGTGGAGTGGAAAAAGGGAAAGCGGGAATTTTATAATAATCACTTCCCACTTCTGTAATTTATATGCAATGAGGACTCTTCCCGCCTGCAGCTACAATCAAGTGTGCAGAAACCATGTGAGGTATTTCACAAACAGCTGGGGAGATGTGGTGGCTATGGATTCCCATGCTGCGAAATCTTTTCACTAAGAAGCCCTTCTAACCCCAAAACCCAACGTCACCTACTCACAGTTCTGCACTAGGGAGTAACCAAAAGAAAAAAGGAAAAGATATTTGTTCGTGTGTGCAACCAGTATCAGTTCATTTCCTTTAAAAATATGATTCATCACCTGAGGGAATCATTGAAATAACTGTGAATCACTGGCAGAGCACCCACTCACAGCTGACTTTTTAAAATATCCTCTTTGGCCACTGTTTCCACCCACAATGTGATCACAAAGACAACAAAACAAATGGAAATCCTGTGTTAGTGCTGAAAGATGAATCATGAAGTAGGGTGTGCCCAGTGCAGAGATTTGTCACCATCAGACCAGGTGTTCTTTCAGGTGTGTTTGTCAGAAAGTTGTTCGACCTTCGCCCAACAAAAGTGAGCAAACATTCTCTCATAGTAGCTTTACAGTGCAGGAAAGAGAAAAGGGACCGCCCTCCCCCCTCCCTCTTTACCAAAATCAGTGGAGACCAACCTGAGGAAGCTTAAATAAATAACCAATTACCATTTGCAGAGTGGGTTGAACCCCACCAGCTTGCAGTGGAGTGCTAAAAATGGAATGTTTTATTGGCAGGACGGCCCCTCGGCCAGGGGGCTTAATGTAACGAAACCCAATTAATGGAGAAGAAAGCTGGGCCGCCAGCAAGCGAAGGAGCGCCACGCGCCCGGGGTAATGAGACGAACAAGCGAAGTCAACCACAGGGACAGGAGTGGAGGAGGCTGGGAATAACAGGAAAAGCCTACCCTGGAGAGACAGTTAGATCTGTGAAGCCCCCCCCCCCTCACACAATCTCTCCTCCCTTCTTTTTATTTCAATCATACAGAAGTGATGACTCTGAAAGCCGAGGCCAGTTGGTAAAATGTTTAAAAACACCAAAAGTATTCAGAAACTGGTGAAGTACTTAATGACAAAAAAAAGACACATAGGTAATGTTGTGGTTTTAGTAGCGGCACAAATTTATCGCTGTCCTCTAAATACCACCGTTACACCCACACAAGCCAAACATCACATTAACCACACATGCCACTGCATTAACATGGAGTCCACACACACACACACACACACACACACACACACACACACACACACACACACACACACACACACACACACACACACACACACACACACACACACACACACACACACACACACACACACACACACACACACACACACACACACACACACACACACACACACACACACACACACACACACACACACACACACACACACACACACACACACAAAAAACCCACTCGAAAGGCACATGTAAGATACGGTCATGGTTCACGATGAAGGGATCAGAGACCGCAATAACCACGCGCCTAATGAATTTAACACATACATGCTACATGTGAGCACAAAGGAGCTATTAACAGCTGACTGTCTTCATCAAGCACAACCCAATAGACCAAGGTGGATTACCCATCATCCTTCAGTTGGCATGAAGAGCGTGTGCTCCGAGCAAACCAATCACGCTAGCTCTCACACTGACATTTTGAAAGTGCAAAGCAGATAATTTGTGTGAAATATGCCTGCCCCAGATGAAAAGACTGTATCCGCTTTTTTAAAAAAGTGTTCAACTCTAAATTTCTATATGTCGTGGAGCCATTTGAAAAAAAGAAGAGTAACAGAACATTAGAAGTGATCCAGCTGCTGTCTGTCTGTCTTCACTGTTAAGCCACAGCGAGTTAAGTAGAAACAGTGGAGTATACTATGACAGCCAATCTGCTTTCAAAAAGGCTTTTAAGAGGTTGTGTGAGAGGTCATGAAGGTTAGAAGCTGCAGTATAGACAAGAGTTCAGTTATTTTGTGTGTTGGTCTTTGGTGAAATCACGGCACAGCTTCTATTAGATTTTTCAAACTGTCTTACCGTTTTAAAATAACTTTGTTTGGTTTTTTTTTATGAAACTTGCGATTGATTTGTCTGTCTGCAGGGTTTCATCCGGTACATATCAGTCCACCATAGTTATATGATGGGGCTGGTGGTATTGTTTTTGTATACGTTAACAAATCCAATGAAAAGATCAAAACCAGCAACATGTTAGTCGGTCTCTTTTCTGCAAAAGCCTGTCATTTTCCACCCAAGCCCATTTGTTTCTACTGAAAAGGCTAATTGCAGTTTTTATAAAATGTAACTTAAGAGGACAGTGCATTTACAAGGCACTATATTCTGCAGCGTAATCATATACACACTTCAACAGGAATCTTTATGTTTGAAAAAAACCACACTGCCCATGATGAACGGACAAAGTAACCCAGTGCAACAGTTTGGTTTGATGCTGATTTGGCATTTAAGCTTCTGTTGCATTGTTTTTACTCCAACTTTGAGTCAGAGAAGTAAGATATATCAGGCTTTGACTACACAGAAAAAAATATAGAATACTAAGACACTTATCCTCTATGAGTTTAACAATGCATTTGATTATTTCTATGTAACTTTGAATTCATATTACATGTTGTATACATCTTTAACTTGCATTATATTGATCACTAATTTATCTATAGTGCCAGGCCCTAATTTTGTGTACAATGCCTATACATTCAGGTTTGAAAAATGGTGGTATTTCCACACCATCCAAGCACTTTGTATAAGTTGATCAGCGCCGAGTGGTGGTCGGCTCCTGCACTGTTGTATTCGAAGAGAGTCTGCATATGTGTGTGTGTGTTGAAGGAGTGGTGGGGGTTGGGATGCTGCTCTGGCAGAGCCCTGGGCGAACTGCAGGATGTTCACCTTGCGGCGGGGCACAGGGCTCATTATCACAGCAGGACCTGGTCACATCAAAGGACTGAGGAAAGGGCAAACATTCTGCTGAAGTACCACTGTCAGCAGGCCTGCGAGCGCACACAAACACATACACAAAAAGGAAGACCGCACACACACTTGAGCACCCACTAGGCATCTGCGCCACGACAAAAGATCATGGCTACCTCCATCACTCTCCCTGGATCTATTGAGACCCAATCCCAACACCTTAGATGACACCAGTTCTGGAGAAAAGTGTCATTTCAGCACAAAAAGCAAAAACCCATCTACCTGGTTTATCTGCACAGTGTCATTGTGTCTCACTGCAATCAAATCTGATAGTAAAACCTTCCTTTAGCTGCGTCATTTATCTGATCAGTGCAGTGTTAACCTTACGGCCCTATGTTTCAAACCAGCTGTTAAAGCTGACCACAAGCAGAAAATATTTGGAGCATGTTTTATTTTTCTTCCTGAATCAATCGTCATCCCTCTCCGGCAACTATTTATAGCCTCCCTGCTGCTGCATTAACACACTGCATGATTTATCATTAGAAGCCAGCTCTGGTCTGCTGAGTAGCTACATTCATGCCAGGCGGCGCGGTTGTGCCAACATCCACATTCAACAACACTCGAAGGCCCTAAGAGATGTACACAAATAAAATCGCAGCACAAGCTAACTTTGTGTGGCAAGCGCTAAAACCTTAGCCTCCGCACAATAACCACACACATGGAGAAAGAGGCAGAGTATATGCAGTGCAGAATGGAGGAAAAGTGCTGATGAGTTGCCTTATGCAGGAGCTTCATAGATCCGTCGAACAAGAGCGGATTTGCCTGCTACACCTAGATAGTGTTTCCCCCCCTCAGCTTTCGCCCAGGTATTCTGGGCATGAATGGCTGTCAGTTTGGATTTGGGAGCTCAGCGTTGAGTGGGAAAATAGAGTCTGGTGGGGGTCTTTGTGTGCCTCTACCTGTGGAGAGGATAGCTACAGACAGTACTCTTCTCTCTAAGCTCCAGCTAGCTCCGATGCAACATCGCACATTACGGAAACGAACGGTTAAATATTAGCATTGCAAGCTAGCCAGGGAGAGCTGGATGAAGGAAGGCAGACAGGATGTAGAGCTGCTGCCGAGTTTTTGCGGGGAAGGTTTTCAATGGCACACACTTGGAAAATGTGGATAGGGAGGTGATTTGAATGAGAGCTGCTTCTGCCTGAGCTGTAGAGAGTATTGACCTAGTTTTCCCTCTGTATTTCAAGCAGACTGATGCACACCCACCGACACGTAAGAATAGAAGGAATGCAAATATTGATGGGATAGTGAGCCAGTGCCATTGACGGCGTAATGAAACAAAATGAAATGCAAGGATAAAGCCTGGTGTTTGTGGACAGTCTAATATATTGTGGTAGGGTTACATATGGAGGTTATGTAATGCTTTAAAAACTGCCGTTCACAGGAAGCCACATTGCCTCACACCTGTGTCCTGGCCTCGTTGTGAACTGTTGACCCTGTAGTCACATGAACAACGGTCTTTTTTTTTAACAAATAAAAGCTTTACACCTTTATCTTCATAAATACATTTGTTTAGATCAACACCCTGACGTTTCTTCATTAGGCTACAACCCGTATCTGTTTCGGTCCAGGTTATAATGAGGCAAGGATCATGCCACAGGGCTAAGAGCCTTCATGGTAGTGGATCACGTTGCAAACCTTTCAGCTCCTTTACCTTATAGACCGTACAACAATACCAGCAGCCCACTGTTTGGTGTGATTCCTCGTTTTAAGGGATTAACTGGTAAAGACTACCAACAACTGCCTTTCAGCCTGGAATTAGTCATTAATCAAACCACACATTTCAGGGTTTCCTTCCAGCCGGCCGCACACGCCCCTGTTAAGATCTGAATGAAAAAGCACAAAGCTATTCAAATCTGATCCCCTCCGAACAAATGGCTTTTCTCCGTCCACAAAGAAGCAGGGGACACTTGAAGAACCTCTCCAAGGATCTGAACGGTCACATGAAATCTCCACCCCGTCAATTAGCTCAGTGGCAGGGTTTTTGTGGGCTTTAATACAAACAAAACAATGACCAATGTTCAACATGGCAACCGACAACATATGCGTATCCCTTGATACCTCTAAAGAAATGGTAATAGTGAATCTTTGGAGCACAAAAGGGGCTCCTTAGGCTCAGGGCATATGGTTACAGCAACGTTACGAGGCGCACTCGTGCACCTGACGCCACACAAACAGATTGATAAACCAAACAATGAACACACTGGGGTTGTAATTTAGCTCTTAGCTGGATTTATTCATAGTGGCCTGATTAAATGTTTTAATATATGTGTCTGTTAGGAAAGCAATATGACACTTTTTCTTATTTATTTATTGGAAAATCAGCAGATTATTTGATCATTCTAAAACCTAATAAGCAGTATATTTAGGAAGATAACCAGAGTAATAAGGGCTAAAGTCTTGAGTCATTCAGATTATTGATAGAGGTTACTACAGTCAACATGTGGATGGTCTTTCCTTTACTTCAACATCTTGACGGGTTATGGTTACAGCGCGTTCAACCATGTTCACACACACCATTGCAATTTCAAGCAGCAGAATTGAAGAAGTATAGCTTAAAGTACTATCTGCTATGGGCAAAAGTAATCCTATTGTAATCCCAGAGACTACAACGACCTGTTTGAACAAAAGCAAGCATGGTGGACCAATGTAAAAACCGAGCAGCTTTATGATCCCAGTTGAACTTTCCAAATAAAAAAGTCAACCTCTACCTTTTAACTATACCGTTGTTTCAGTAAGTAGTGTCAACGTTTCCGATGGGAGAAATGGAAATGTATATTTGAGGTGTGTTGGGCACTTCCACTTCCCCCATCATTTATATCAAAAGACAGATATGGTGGGGGTGGATTGATTTGATGTTTTGTTGCATTGTTTGATGACGGGCAGCTCAAAGTGGAGGATGCCTCTGTGATGTGTCTGCATTGGAGGACATGAAAAGCGTCACCTGGCCCCTGAGCCGAGGGGTTATAGCTGCTAGTGGATTTAAGGGCTCCTGCTGAGCTGGACGGTGGCTCCATTGATGCCACATAATCCATTCAGCGTGACCTTTATATTTTTAGAGTCAGCTCCACTTCCCTGTCCGCCTGCCTTGTTAAAACTATCGCAGACATCAAGGTCCTGAACATCGACGTTCTGTTATTACGGGACGGTATATGTAATTTATTCGATGTATACATCCCACGAGAAAAAAAAATAAGTGCCTTCAATCACCGACCGAGCAGTCTGATGATCAAAAGAAACACGGAGCACAGGGCGAGCTCATCAGATGAACAAACACATTCTTGCTGGATATCTTTGTGGGTTTCATCATCCTGCATCAAGTGACTGCTGAGGAAAAAAAACAAAGCCTTGTTCTCATCCCTGTGACATCAGCTGTTACAACCGGAGCGTAGGGGAAGAATAAAAGCCAAGGCAATCATATATTTCTAATTCAAGCAACAATAATACAAAGCTTTCTTTTTGCTCTGCCCTCTACCGAACTTCCAATTAGTTGTCTTTTATATCAACATGAAATTATCATAGGCTTAAAAAAAAGTCATACAAATAAGTAATCTCAATACGTACGCTGGGTGGTATTAGTCATGAGCATCAAACTCCTACCCTGTTCTACATTTGCCTAAACTAGGAGCAAACATAATTGGGATAAATCTCCTCAGTAAGCCACATAAAAAAAGCAGAAGGGTGTAAATTGTTACACTGCTGCGTGTTAAGACACTGAAACAGTTGCACAGATCAGACGAACTGCAGCAGCAGGGAAAGAGCAGCATTCAGCTCTGCTGTTTTCCTCTGTGACTTGGGGCCACTGAGTTTTTCTCCAGCCGTAGTAAATTGGGCGCCTAGGGCAGGAGCCTTGGCCGAGCTTGCATTTCGGAGCCGGCTGTGGAGGGCATGAGGGATAGAGATATGGCACTGGGGGGGGGACAGGGTGGCGGATGGTGGGGGAGGACTGGAAGCACAGTGAGGTGACATTACGCACATGTTTTAACACAAAAGAGACATGGCTAGTTAGCACACTAACTAGCAATCTCCATGGCAATCAGCAATCGTCCTCCTTTCTTTTCTATCCGTCCGCCTCGTCATAAATATGGCTACATCTGCAAGTGTAATCACTCCATTGTACTGTGATTTTCTGCTCTGCTGGACAGCAGCATGGCAGCCTGCTTTTCAGCACCTCTCCCTCTCCCCTCTCTCCCCTCCTTTCCCTCAAGTGCCCTCGCCTGTTCCTGGCTTCTCCTCTGCTGGTGAGGCCGGTGTGTCTCACAGATTACAGAGCTCCGGTCGCTCAGGTAACAAGAGTCACTAATCTGGCTGGGGTTGAATTACACATAATTGCCTCGGCACCGTGATTGATTTCAGCCCTGGAAAGGAAAAGACGACGTCTCCCCCCCAAAAAAACACCCCCACCTCCCTCCCTGTTTCTCTCCAGCGCTCACGAGCAGCAGCCAAGACTCTCCATCTAGTAGGAGGCAGGAGGCTTTGAAGAGATCAAAGCCAAGGCCGGGAGCAGTTGCGCGCCCTGGGAATACGGGAGAGAGGCTTTCTGCTCCTCAGCCCTATTTTCTAGCGTCATGTCGGATTGCAGCTGTATTGCATTTTGCCAGTTTTCTTAATGCTCTTGGTTTTGACTTTGACATCAGTGATCCCCCTCGGTTTCTTCAAAAACAAGGGGGGAAGGAGTGAAAAAAGAAAGTGACTGAGGAAGAAAAAGCGAGAAGGAGGGGGAGAAGGAAGGAAAGAAAAGAGAGGGGGGTAAAGAGATCTACAGACTGATTTTTATTTTCACAACTCCATAATTGCCCAGTTCAAAGGAGAGGAGGGGAGAATGTAGCATTTGTTTTCAATTCTTCAGCCGATATGAAAGGAGCGACAAACTTTTATGGGTTTCCCAAAAATTAAAGACAGGCTTTTTTCACAGTCAAAGAACAGCGTGTTTTTTACGACCGAGACCACACAAAGTGAACTGATAGCAAATGCCCTCCTCTTTGTCCTCCCACGGAAAGCTCAGTAGTGTAGTGTAGCTCTTACACTTCACTGTGTGTGTGTGTGTGTGTGTGTGTGTGTGTGTGTGTGTGTGTGTGTGTGTGTGTGTGTGTGTGTGTGTGTGTGTGTGTGTGTGTGTGTGTGTGCATCTCCAACACCCGTTTAGTGTATGTGTTGCAAATTGTTAGAAGAAGAGAAAGTGGTCTGATGTTTACCGCAAAAACACAAAAGGAGAAATGAAGAAATCCATCCATTCATTTAGCAGCTCTGCTAATACAGCCTGGTGGCAAGAAGGCACCCTTTGTACTGTAACCATGCAGGCCCTATACCAACCTCCTACACTGGGGACCATTAATATTTCAGCGCTGTCAGATACACATTGCATGTGAGCCTCTTTAGCACTCACACCCACAGCAGCTACGAAATAATGAGCTTCTGAAAAATATGAAAAAGCAGAGAGGAGGGAGGGAAAGAGCGCGCCGGAGACTGACCAACTTCATACAAAACAGAGCAGCTATTGATCATAGCGCCGTTTCTTAGCCGGACAAAGTGAGGGCTGTTTGAGCTTCTCTGAAGTCTGGACACAGCCGGCGGGATTTGCACCCATGTTTCACTCCTGTGGTCCTATTGTTCCTCTGTGCTGCAGTTTACTAGCTGGAACACTGCTCGCCTCTATATAGACCTACAAGCTGTCAGGATGAAGTCAATAAATCTATTCATCTTTTACTCACTTTATGACTGTATCAGGGAACAGGGAGGTACTGTTATCAGCTTTTTAGGGACTTCTGTCAAGCATCAATCGCAGTTTAAAGACTGACCTGGGTCAAGGAAATGTGTGCTGTAGGGGGAAATTAACTTCTTATGAAACAACCAACTATAAAACTAGTTTGGAAGCCAATTTTAAAAAAGTCCCTATTTAACTAAGCACACCGACAACAGTTACATCAGTTGCGCAACAAATTGACACTCCACACGTCGCCTTCTAGTCTCAATTTCTGATCCACCCTAACAGGAAGTCCACACCCAGGCCATTCAAACAGAATTGGGCATAGGGGACAACCTTGGCGGGGCCCTCCGCTGACCCCTGGAGATCAGCGTCAGGCTGCTGGTGAGGAGTGAAGCCCTCTGAGCAGGTGTTGTGGGCTCCGTCCATAGAAAGCCTGGCTGGCTGGCTCCAGGCTGCACCGCTTGATTGGTTAAGCTTCTCCCAATTCAGTGGGAGGATGGGGAGTGAAGAAAAGTGTCATCATCTATGAGTGCTTCGCTTTGAGCGGTAACACATGCCAAAAATAAACATCAACCGGGGTTAAGTGTGCGCCTGCATGTCACGACCATGACACTCCACATTGCTTTTCTCTCACACATTCAGGAGCACACGTTTTCAGCACTTAAATGACTTAATGTATTTTATGTAATTTAGCCGACGCATTTATCTAAAGCGACTTCCATTCAACTCAAAACCATAGACATGGCTTCAGGAGCCATTTGGGGTAAAGTATCTTACCAGGGATACCGGGGATTGAACCGTCAAGCATTAAATTGGTAGACACCCATTTCCCCCCTGAGCCACTGCTCTATAGCTGGGTTTTATCTTTATCAGGTTTATTTTTGAATATAATGCGTTCTCTGTTCCTTTTTTGTGATTTCTTTATGTGATTACCAAGTCTTAATTGGAGTGTCAGTTTTATTATGCAAGGATTTTTTGGGTTTTATCATCTTATTAAGAGTATAAACATAGGAATAAAACTCTCTTTAAACTTAAATCAGTCAAGTCAATTAATCCACTATCATCTTAAACCTGGTTTGTCCTATTTCTGGTTCTCATCTTACACATCCATGCATATCTCCTGGTCCTGGTAGACAAACCAGTCCGCTGGGATCCATTTAACAAGATGAAACACACTGATAAGGTGATTGCAACCACATGGCGTCATTAGCCCCGTGCACATGGAGTGAATGTGTCAACCAGCATCGCCATGCAGCGGAGGACCAGAGGAAACCTTGGCGTTAATGGCGCTGTTTATGAAATACCACGACCCAGCGGCACTACAAAGACTCCGAGACGCCAAGTGTTTCTTCTGTGTGAGGTCCCTGCTGCTGTCCTTCATGTGCACACACACACACACACACACACACACACGTTTCACCATTTGATGGAGCTGCACAGCAGATGTCATCAATGTCAGCGTGACTCTTTGATATGTACTGATTTACTATATACAGCAATAAATGAGGGAATAATGAGTCTGCTCCTGACAGTTACTATGTTTTCCTTCATTTATTTTTAGTATAAAATGTAAATACTTACACAGAACATATAGAAAATGAGCCTAAAGTGACAGGATCAATGGAGTCCAGCTACTTAAAGACAAAATGCTACTTTCACGCAGCATGTCCACCCTATAGTGAGACCAAGAAAAGCTACACAAGGTGCCAAAAAGCTGCCATCTACAGCGCTCTGTGTGGACATGGAAGGTTGCTGGTAGTGTTCTCTTTAACAGGGATCTTCCACGGTAGTGCTGGGGGCATGAGCTGAGGACACACATGGCACTGAGGGACACCAGAGCAGTCCTACCAAATCCCGTTAGGTAAGCCTGGGTTAGTGATTCCACGCTGCGAGACACTGGCTAGCAGATCCGTCACGTTCCCACTACATCAAAGGAAAGTACAGCGCTGCACCCCCCTCCCCACCCCCTCTTTCTCGCCATGAGGATCTGCAATTGAAGGTCCAAAGGGAAAAAAAGAGTGCACGGCAAAGGAGAGGGAGCTCTCTTAACTCTACCCCTCAACATAGCAGCAAAACTCGGCTTTAAGAGAAAAAAAGAAATCTGCGATTCTATTCGTTCCTCTCTCCTCAAGCTGTTGCTCAAGACCTTTCCAACACAGCAGGAGATCCCCAACACATCTCCACAAAACCCTTGTACTGTATCTCCGCACTATCAACATTTCAGAACCAGGAACACGCAGTTGTGTCTTTATCTTGTCAACCGTGCATTTCTACGTTTACTCAAAGGTTTTTTTTGTAGGATGACATGAGCTCAGAGGTTGTAGGGTTTCTTTAAACCCATTGAAGTAAAACAGGAGCTTGTGTATTTTAACATAAGCGGATGTTTGTGTGATAACAGCAGAAAGATTCTGAGAATAGATTTCAGGGCATTTAAAAATATCAACCATCTATCAAAAGCATCTATGAAAAGCATGTTGAGCTTTTCTAAGAAGCTGTCGTTTTTTTTAAATCCTCTCGAGTTTAGGACGCTGCAGGACCACTATTTAAAAGATAAGACAAAACCAAAACACACAAACAGAACTCGTCTTCCTGAAACCTAGAGTGATGATGTCCTAAAAGCTTTGAAAATGTATTCTTGGAAACCTTTATCTGTACCGTTACGGGATCTAAGTCTGAATAAAAGTAGTAAAAACATGTTTACTTTCTCAACAGATCAGTCGCAAAACCATTCCTCCCTGTCACACACACACAAAGCTTCTAACATCTATGAATCATTACATATGGATACGTTTCTTCACATTATCTGATGCATCTGAAAATGCCGTGACAGCCATGATCAAGACGACAGACAAGACAATGAGTGTACTTCGTTCTGCTTAAATAAAAATATCATCAATGGGGTTCACAACAAGAAACATCTCTAGGGTTTTCAACTGGCTTTCAACATGTTTATCAAAGACACGGGACTGTTGTGGCGCTGAGGTAAGAAGACAAAACAGATCATTTCTCAACGTTTTTTTGTCTTGTATTGATGATCAAATGTCAATTCCGACCATTTATTATATAAATAAACATTAGCACAATCAGAAACTAATTCCTCATCAGTCCAAATGCCATGAACTAATAAAAAGCATACACTAACAATACACTAGCTGTTTCCCCCGAATAACCTTACTTTTCTGAATATCCTAAATAAATGCAAACAAGACAATACAATAAAGCATGACACATATACACCATGCTTTTTCTGCTTGTCGTAAAGAAGGATTCACCTCCCATGATGATCGACAAACTTCACTTTCTGCTCAGGATACCCCGCAGACTACACATCCTAAAACAGCTATAGGTTTACATAAACACGAGGGTATAGAACCCACCACTGCCTCTTTGAAGTGGTCAACATGCATTTGCAACTGAACACCACGAGGCATCTTGACACCAAACTCTCCGCTCTTGTGGTGGAGGCGACTCAACAGGCTGGAAGCCCCCCCCCCAAAAAGAAATCTGCTGACAATCAGCTACTCCCAACAGCTCCATCATGACTGTACTGCATGTGCAGGAATGTCATGGTCAATGGAAATCAATCTAAACTACTGGGATTGGGGGCGGCGTTGGGGCTGGGGATGGAAGAGAATGAAAGGGAGAATGTGCCTTTGATCTCAGTGAAAACCGATCCCAGGCCTGCAGATACTGTGGCTGCGGTGGCCGGCAGCGAGCTGACATCAGTGAGAAAGCCAGAAGACTCATGTTCCGTGATCCCTCCACCAAGCCCCGGCTCTCTTTATTGGATAAGTGAGAGAAACGTATATAAAACGACTACCGTTTTATTGAAGAAAGGGTGAGGGGGAAAATTGGGTGAAAAAAAAAAAAAAGCAGCCATGGTAAATGAAATGAAAGCGGGGCTTTAAAAGTTTTGGCAGCGACTACACTGCCTGACTGCCTGGCCTAATTCATCTGCAGTGAGGGGTAATTTCCTCCCCAACAGTCAGCTGGTCTCCATTCAGACCCTCTTCAGTTGTTTTTTTTTCGGGAATATGATGGAATTAAGGATAAAATTGACCAGAAAACAAGCCATAAAAATACAATTTGGAAAACATCACACCCCTAGTTCATGAACCACTCCATTTGTAAACTGAACAGAGCAAATCATGAGGTAATCACGTTTTCTCTACAATGTCACATACTTTCACCCTCTGCAACTTTGGCAGAGGGAAAAGCAATGCAATTTTAACATCATCCCGTGATAGAGTTGCGTGTGAATGAAGTTCCTTTACACACAGCATGTGGCATATGCCCCCGACAATCACATCTGCCTCCCAAAGCCGATCCTTATAATAACGCAGGGCTCACGTTACACAACTTTAGCCTGATGAAACTAACGTGTGTGCACTGCAGAAAGCACAAACAACCCTGTGAGTGTGTTTCCTGTACAGGGGCACCAAATCATGGCTAGACTGAGGCTGGACGTCTTCCCCGAGTGTGATATAGAGAGTCGGATGAAACAGGATTAAAGTGGACAGCTGCTGGTGTGCCCTGCGTTTTTATGTCTGTCTTGAGAGGAGAAATTTGCAAACGGGACAGACACAGGAAGCCGCCAGTGAGAGACCTGCAGCTGGCCTGAAATTAATACCATTACAGGGACCATATCCACACACACACACACACACACACACACACACACACACCCTCTGCAGGACAGCATCACAGACGTGGTGTTGCCTCCTCTGTCGTGCCGGGCTAATTACAGGGCTTTACTCGGGTCATGTAGACATGCAGCACTTAAGATTTTAACAAGATGAGAAACACTGTATATCTCATGGTAATCTTCTGGAAAGTATGGCAGGCATTCAGTTTCCACTCATCACATATGGTTGTCAAGGGGACGGGCGTCAACAATGGAAGAACGCAAGGGTAACAAAGGTAACAACAACATGGACATCAGGGACGCTGGGAGTGTTATTGTGTGTGTCTTTGTTAAGCTAAGAGTATGCCATTTCTATCTAAAAATGAGGCAAAGAAAAGAGTCATAAGGCTGCAACTTCACTCTTATCTGCATTTTGTTGTTTGCGTCTCTTTTTTTTCTCCAAAGATGTCACATACCGGGTTTTTTACAGCTCTCAAAGCTGCTTCAACAATTCAAACCACAAAGTTTTCCATTTACAGACACTGGAAACATACGGAAAAAGCCAACGTTCACATTAAAAGAAGCTTGAAAACAGCAAATGTTTACTTTTTAAGTTACAAACTAAATCAACCATCAAAATTCAAGCCGAAAACAGGTGCGCATTTGCAAGACTAAATACTTTCTCAAAGTGCTGATTTTGTTTGTATCGCAAACACTTTTAACCATTGTACTTCCTTAATAGAAATTTATTTAATTTTAATTCATCCATATGGAAAACCACTGATCAGAAGACGTTTTAAAACTTAGACCGCATAGAAGAGTCTCTGTCGCCCTTCTTCCTGGGCCTGATTAACTTCACACAGATATTTTAGATGAACTACGACAGAGTTTACAAACACTGTTGTTCACCTAACTTTTCTTTTTGTAATCTGAGTGTTGACACCAACCGTGCTTGAACTTCAGTTTATCCTGAGCAAGTTCAACATGAAATGTGTGGTTTTATTATCCTCCTCCAAGTCTGTTTTTACTTTCGGTCCCACAGGCGCGTGTTAATGAACAAAACAAATCACTTGTTTCATATCAGCACTTTTAGCATCGTTTAACAGCGTAACAGGAAACATAAACCTTACCTTTAAGCCAGCAAAGATAATAGCAACAATAAAATCACAGTCATTTTTCTAGATGTATATTCCTGCGATCAAACAGATAAGCTCACATTTACATTTAAGAAATAGAGAGATGGTACCGACCGTTCTGGGCATGGGCGGCGAGATGGAGCCATTTGTCATGTAGTTGTCGTTCATGTTGCTCATCATGATGTAGCCCGGGTAGCCCTGGTAGTGATGGCCCTTACTGTACAGGTCTTGGAGTTTTCCTGATTAAAGAGAAAAGGGTTAAAAAGTTCAATTTATTGCGTGTTTTTAAAGGTCTCATAACGCTTTTTTAAATGTTATTTAATCAACATCGAAGCTCCATTTTGCTTTGAGTAACATTAGAAATACTAAACCCGCTTCAGCTAATAAATCATGATAAAGTTCGCCGGCCTGATGATGACATCACTGCAGATCGCTTTAACCCGCGCCTCATTTCGCCTTGGCCTTTTGTTTGTGCCCTTTCTTCCCGTGTTGGAGAGGAGGGTCATATTATACGCAGGAACAATGGAGCCCCTCTGTGCCAATTAGCACCAATTAGAAGAACATACAGACTGTGTCAAAACAGGAGACGCCCCAACTGTTCCTCTACGCCTCTGACCTGAGAGGCAGAGCTTTGTGCAAGAGGCCTCAGTGCAGCGCCACTTGCCACTCAACTGCACACTGTGTATTAAGGCCTAAGGGGTGGGGTGGGGGGGGGTGGGAGTGTTTGTGGCATACTGCCTGATGGCAACGTGGATCTTGTTGTGAAGAAAGCCAGTGTTTGGTTTGAGGGGATGCTATTCAGGAGTGAAAGGGGAACAAAGAGGAGGCACACTCCTCCGCAGAGCCTTAATGATGACCTGCAGCAGCGGGGTCAGACTACAATACCCAGAGAGCTGAGAGCCCCGAGCGGCAGCAACATGTTGCACTGAACAGCTGATGCATGTGGGGAAATTGTTTATTTGGATAATTGCATAATAGAAAACACAAGAGATAGAAATGCGATTATGAATTAGGTTCAATTCTAGACTTATGCTATAATGATTGTCCTAAAAAATTAAAACTTGAGATATTCATCATGCTTTTAATTAAACTTGTCTTTGGTACTGCAGGCGCCCTCATCTAGCAGGTAGGTAGCAGGTACGTCCATGAAGCATGTCCTGACTAGACTTGGATCAGAGATTATCTGTCCGACAGCAGCAGGAATAGGGGATCTGATAAGAAGAGGACCAACAGAGCAAGAGTGTGTCTGATCACTCCTGTGTGGGGAAAACGAGGTGGCAGTTCCTTACACTGTCCCCTAAAAAACCTCCATTTCTCAAGCTGCGTTGAATCGTTCCGAAAATCTCAGGCTTTATTGCGTGCTGGCTGTCATATAAAGCATGCTGATTTAACAAGCTTAAAGGCGGAGTCACTTACCATCTTCCGAATGGTCTCTGTGTTTTTCATGATATGAATCTTGCGGTATTTGGGAATGTCTAGTTCCCTGTAGGAAAAAAAAAAAAGGAAAAGAAAGAATTAAAAATTGAAATGATGGTGAATCAATTAGGAGGGCCTTCAGACGCAGTTACACACACAACATGCTGATGCGGTCAGACACCCACAAACACTGTTGGGACAAATGCAGTCTCTTTTGGCACACACACACACGCACACACACTAGCATCTATAGAGAGGTGATGGAGCAGCCTGCATCAAAGCTTCAAAAGAACCACTTAATTAAGCTTCATGTCCTTAAGGAGATTATAAATTAACTTGTTTTCAAAACCAAAGGTCCACTCTCAATTTCATCTCTCAGTTTAAGCCTTCTTTGTAAATTCAAATAAATGGAGTGTATTTGTGTTACAAATTAAAAGCCTCAGTGCAAAGTGAAATAAAATCAACCCATGAAAATAGAAGAGGACGGAGTAAAGAAATACCACGCTTTTTCGCACATCCATTTTATTTTTTTTTCCTCTTTCTGAATCAGAATTGGGAAGACGACCTCTTTTTGGAGTTCAGACCCCTCAGGATGGCTTCAAGCTGAGCAAGGAAACTTCACTGGATTCCTAATTAACATTCAGCCTCTGTCTCGTGCGTCTCTAGGACATTCGGTGAGGAATATGTACAGTCTCGTTAGGATGTGCCCGAAATTTCATTAACACTGCGGTTAATCACAAATAGAGCCGTCTAACTTTGTGATGGGGAAGCTGCAGCCTGCTTCCTGAGGATGGTGCAAGGGCAGACGGATGCCGGAAAAATTAAAGACACATTTTAGCTGTGATGTTTGATGACTACTCTGTCCTATGCTAATAAACTGGCTAATTGCATGTAGGGAAAATAAAGGTATGAAATAAATAATTTTAGAAAGATTAAAAATGAATTGTTAATATTTATTCTGTTTGGATTCAATATGCATTTACACACACAATTGTTTTTATGATTTGCTGGTAATACCTCCTTTTTTTAAGGACAGGGAAAAACAAATTCAGTTGTAAACATGTATATATTTTTGTATTAACCCCAATGCACGCACAATTCATTCTTGGGAACCATTTACCAAACACGACAATAATGAAATAGGAGAATGACGTAGAAATAGATTGTCATCTGGGTAAAAAGGGAAAAACTGCCCTTTCATTCTGGTTTTATTTGACAAAGAATGCCTTTTAAAATAAATTATAAATATTTTTAGGCAATAGGTTTTAAGGCATGTGAGCTTAACAGATTCATGTTCTGGTTTTTTACAGCTGCTGAAGGTTACAGTGTACCCTGCAAAGAGCTTTGAGCTTGCATTGTCACAGGCAGCACACAAGGCCTCAATTCTCACATCTTAAAAAATCTTTTGTTTTTCAAAACTCACTGCACATTAATGAAGGCCTGTAATGTTTCCACAGATATAATTAATGGATATTTCAAATGTAACATGGAGGCTAGAGGATGTTTTTCTGCAGACTAAAGTGGTATCACCAAAGTGTTTTATTTAAAAAAAACACGTTTAATAAATGCAAATGAACTGAGCTTATTATTTTGTTTGATGAGATCATTTTTTCTCATAACACTTAACAGGAGAAAAATCAAGTTCAGGCCTATCATTCATCAATTGTCAATTTGCCCTTTGAAGCAATTCCCATGTTTTAATTTGTCACATCTTTCAGACAAACCCAGAGTACCATTTAATAAAAAGTGCCAGAAGCTAAATGAAAACCAGGCATTTGACTGATTAAAAACACTTTTGTCTACATGCTGTTGGAGTTCAGAGTTGATGCCCCTCTTTCTCATCATTCACCACATCAGTCACATTACTCACATCGTGGCTGTTGCTGTTGGGGCTGCTCTCTGACTCGTTGACCAGAGATGACTTGATGTCGGCCAGGTCTCCCTCCTCCTCCGAGTGGCTGAGCTCGGCGAAGATCTGCTCCTTGTGCGGGTCTCCTTCGTCTTTGAACGGGATCATCTCGTCCGTGGCGCACAGCTCCGGGTCTCCTCCGCCGCCTGATAACTGTGGCATTTTGTATTTGTTGTTAACTCTGTTTCACCAGCAAAACTGAAAGCACAGCACTGTCCGAAACTACGGAGGGGAAAACTCCCACTAAAATCCCCCGAAACCGAGTCCCCGTCTTTAACCGGAGCGAAGACCGGTGAGTCAGTCGGAGAGGAAGCGGCGTGCAAACACGCTGCCGGTATGTTTTTACTGGAGCAACAGGAGTGTGTGTTTGTGTTTAAACTAAAAAACACATAAACTCACACCCTAAAAACTGGAGTTTTAAAGGCTCGGGATCAGAGTCCGGGGCAAGCCTCAATGTCATGAGGAAAAAATAAAAAAGGAAGACAAACCACGAGTTAAAATCTCATCACTAGTTTTTCAACCAACACACACCAAACCGACGGATATGGTCCAGTAAAAAAAAAGTGCATTTATAAAAGTGAGAAATATTTCCTCGGTGGTCCAGAGCAGAAGCTGTGTCGTCCTTGGGAAAATGTGAGAAAAAAGTGTGCTAACCAAACCAATACACAGTCTGGAGGTGAAAAGGTAAAGGATGGATGTGCAACTGGAAGGATTGTGACACTCAGATAAGACAACGAGCAACGCTGCACGCGGATTCAAAATACATCCTCAACGCAGGAGGGATAAAAGGAAAAGTCATAAAACAATCAGAAAAGAAGCTAGAGAAGGAATAACGCCGTGGACCGACTTCCCACTGCTCCGCACTGCTTCCACAGTGTAATGTAAGCAGTGTGTGTATGTGTGTGTTGGTAATGTAGCCGTGCTCCCTCCTCCTCTCTCTTCAGTCATTGGGAGGAAGGAGAGATGAAAGGCAAGCCGAGGCTCTGATTGACACTCCTCCTGAGAGAGAGGGTTATACTCAGCTCACAACAAATGGGCAGACAGGAGGAGAGCTGTGTGTGTGTGTGTGTGTGTGTGTGTGTGTGTGTGTGTGTGTGTGTGTGTGTGTGTGTGTGTGTGTGTGTGTGTGATGGGTTAAAAACAATCATGATAAATAAAAATGATAACAGAAATATAGGGGGAAAACAAGACAAGCTTTTTTGACGGACTGGGAAGAGGTGAAATGTAATCAAAAAACGCAAGAATTGGCAATAGCGTGATTTGGTGTAGAAATACCCAAAACATTAGAAGATGGGCTTATATTAGGGCTATGCATTTTCACCATACTGTAATAAGGTCTTATAGATTTGTTGTTTGTTTATTTGTATATTTATTCAACAACATTTGGAGGGTTTTGTTTTGGTGTTTATTTTGTACCTGTCTTCAAATTGCTTTGTATTGGTCAAATCAAGGGCATGGTGGTTTTAGAGCGTTCCATATTTTCTTACAATATGTACAAATATAAAATGTATGCTATTGCTATCCCAAAAAATAAAGCTGTTTTCAATTATTTTTGTTCCATAGCTAGATAACAACAATTGTGTAAGGGTCAAACGAAATAACTGAGAAAAGGCCAGGGGTCTGCGTTGTGAGGGACCCCAAATTAATATACATGAAGTTTGAATTCTCAGACACATATGTGATCCATTATCATTTACATATAAAATATGGTAAGGATGACATTTGATCAGATACACACACACACACACACACACACACACACACACAAAACTGTAGCCTTATTGAAAGAAATGGCACACCATCACTGTACTGTTATTGAAAAAATACACAAAATGAAAGATTAATAAAGTTTGTTATTAATTAAAAATGACACACAAGAAAGGCAACGAAAATATTGGGGGAAATTATTAAAAGAATTCATGAAAAAATTGAGTTAAAAGAATATAAACAGAAAGGCAGCAGAAGTGGTGTTTCTGTATGTCTGCGCAGGGAGACATTGCGTGCGAATAAAGTTGGGATGGGGAGGCAGATCTTTATAAAGCGCGGAGGTGGGGTTAGCGGGGCGGAGCCGCGGCTGCCTTTGATCTTTCGGCGGCTGGCTCTTTCATCCCCGAGTCCCCCCACCACCACCTCCCTCTTCCACCCCTTCCTCCCTCCTCCCCACCTCGCTCTCCCTTTGCCTTTGTATGACTAAATTTGGTCCGAGTGTGGAGCCGGGCCAACATTTCCACGTGTGCGTTCATCCCAGCTGAGCGAGAGAGAGGGGGAGAGAGAGGGAGTGAGAGAGAGAGAGAGAGATTGAGAGAGAGAAGGGGTTCTCTTCCGGGTAAGCAGACAGCAAAAAAAGAAAAAAGATCAAAGGCTTTTGGGTTTTGGAAGCAGAGTGTGGATTCAAAAGAGACTGGCTGCATTCCAGAGTATAGCGGAAAGCGCGCGCTCCCACACGCGCCCACACTTACGCGCACGCGGTATACGGGCACCAACACACGCGCGTAAACACAGCACTGAAAGAGAGAGAGACGAGTTAATTAGACAGATTTCACACACAGGAAGACCCGAACAAGCAAACCTTTCATTGAAATAAAAACTTTAACATTACATTTCATGTTTCAAGCCAGGTACTTTTGAAGTAGAAACATATGATACAAGCAGTGGCGGGCCGTGCATTTCACACCTAGGCCTTCAGTGATGTCCTACACAGTCCTACCTGAATTATCCACCTTAATACCATCATTATGACGCCATGGCTCTAGAAACTATACATTTAGACAGAAACGCAGTATAACCGGGCGTTGCATCACATTAACATAGTCAAGTACAACAGAGTTATATTAATATTTCTGAAGCATTTATAATCAATACATCAGCATTTACAGTTAACTTAATTAATCAGATTATCTGACAAACCGCTCCTTGACACCTGTGTCTGTCACATAACGCAGGACAAGTGCCAGCTGTGCTACATTACCCACATCTGACGTCTCGTCCACCATAACAGCGACAAAGGGTGCTTTTTTAATCTTCATTTTGATCTCTTCTCCCATCACTTCAGCAATAGCATAAATCAGGTCGTTTTGTATTTTGCCTGACGTCCCAGTAAACATGTTGTTTGTGTACAGGTGGTAATGCAAATCTGTGTTGTTCTCAGCAAGAAAAGAAAGAAGCTCCACGTAGTTTCCTCTGTTTCTGGACTCGGCGCTTTCATCGTGTCCCATAAATGAAAGTTCCTGTTTACCGATCAGTTGCAAATACCAGGCATTCCCGGCAGTACAATTTGCAGTGCCTCTCGGAGGCTGTGAGCCAGGGGTACCGCTCGTAGTTTCCCTGCTGTGCTAGGCTCGCTAGCGTTGGAGTTGGTCGTTCCCTTTTCAAGATGTGTAGCTTTACTTGAAAAGTTCGTTTTGAAAATGGCGTTGTAATTATATCTTCGACCAAATTGATCTCTTCTCCTCCTTCAGCCATTGTGGGTTGAAAAAAATAGCTTGTAGAAATCTACACAAATTAGCTCGCTCAAGTTCTAGTTCTGTTTGCTAGCTTTGCCCATAGACTGTATGGCTCTGCCTACTGCCTAGCTCTGCCTCTCAATAGTGCGTATCCAATCAGAAGATGTGCACGTGCTAACGTTAGCGTACGCCTGCTAGCTGGCCGGTTGTCGCCACCTCGAAATCTGATTGGTTAACGCCACAGTTTTGTTTGCGTTCACTTTAAGCTACAGGCGCCCGCACTGTTGATTCTGAAGGCCTAAGGGCAGATTTCTTTGACCCTAGCAACACATTATGGCTGAAATATGATTGGATAAAAGCTCTAACATAAAGGCCAGCCCTCCAAATCTCGTTCTGAGGCTGGAAGCAGCGCAGCCAAGACGAACGCTATAAAATGAAGAGAATAGACTATGGGGAATAATTTAATACGTATTTGTGGAAAAAATATATCAAAATTTAATTTATATTCTGATGATGTTTAGGCCAGCAGAGAAGGCCTTGCTGGCCCTGACGGCCCACCACTGGATACAAGGAGAGGTGGAAGAAGTACTCAGATCTTGTACTTATGTAAAAAGAGAATTACTTGAGTTCAGGGTAGCTTGTGAATTTACTCCAGACGTAACTAAAGTCTTATTCAATATAAGTGTTGTTTATGTTTCACATCATTAATCCAAATCAGTAAAGTCATTTAGGCATAAAATAAAGGTAGTGGATTAAAAGTACCAGATTTACCTCTGGATTGTAGTGGGGTAGAAATACAAAGTAACACAAATTGAAATACCCAAGAAAAGTAAGTACCTAAAATTGTACTTAAAGGCACTAGCGTGTAAACACACACTGAAAGAGACAGCGTTAATTAGACAGATTTCACACAGGCCGACCCGAACAAGCAACCCTTTCATTAAATTAAAAATCTTCAACATTATTTTTCTTGTTTCAAGCCAGAAGTAGAAAAATGTGATACAAGGTATAAACTCTGGCTGCTTCCCTTCCCACTCTGGGGAAAGTGTTGGTTCTGCCCAATTACACTTCTTCTCTAATTTAATTATCCGCCACTTTTTCCTGGCACGATCTGAAATGATGCTACCTTCATCCACCACTACCCTTAAACCACGCTGGGAACAACCTCATTGCCTTGAAATATATTTTTATTCCGTGTCTTTTGCAGCATTCACCTTGGATATGGTTTTAATCATAACATTGAGTGAAAAGGGGAAATCAGGGGGGGAAACAATTTTTGGTAGGCCTATTAAGATACTAAAAAGAGACAGTACAGGCCTGCAGGGCCTGAGGTAAGAGGTGAAGAGATCCAAAAAATGAAACAGATTAAATAAATCACAGGACTAAATGATTAATGTGTGGTTTTTGGCTTTGGTTTATTGGCACTAAAAGATATTATGAAATACAACATATAAGACTTTGTTAGGGATATCACCTTAATCCTAATTGTTCCTTTTTCCGGTCTCTGAGACTTCAGGCCTTCTTTACAGCTCCAAAATAAACTTAAATTATTTTATAATCTTCATACACATTTACTATGGCAGTTAATAAATATGATTTTAAAATGATTTCAGGAAATGGCACTTCTGTCTGGGTTGTTGTTTACCTGTAACAATTACAAATAACATAGACCTGACCCGTAGTCTCCATTTAAAATAACTTGAGGTTTTTGTATGTGAATGATTTTTTCACAAGCAAACAAATGAAGTATTGATTTCTTAATGCAGATATGATATAATACACAAAATACCTCCCTTTCTGCCCATTTCATGACATACTTACAGTATATTACTATTCTGAGGAAAAGAAAAACCACATATTACTTAAATTAGTTTTTTTTGTAACTAATAATAATCTGTTCTTGCACACAGCAGTTGGGCATGGACTTCAGTAAATGCTAGAAATTGATAAAATCTAGAGAATTTAATCATAATAAAACAGATACTACATTTTTGAAAGGCAGATTAGGTGGAAGGTACAACCCTTCTTCCAAAAAGAATTAAGAGTTAATTGAATAACAAAAGACAAGGTGCAAACATTAGATTATTAAAAATTAAACAAATAATCAATGCAGATTTGTGATTAACCTTTTCAACTCTAGATTATTATTCCAAATGTTACATAATTATTTAGGGATTTGTATTAACCTGTGCAAGAAGAACATTTGGCGTATGAACTTGATTTTGTCTTCTGCTTCGGACATTTGAAAAATAACCTTATATACAATAACATTTATATAATTGTATATTCTGGAGGTCTTGAGTGAGTGAGAGATCCATTATTTAATGTCTTCTGCTGCATGATGAGAGACCACTGCAGAGAAGTGAGGAGGGGCCATTTGTTCAGCAGGAAATTACACTGATGTACACAAAGTATTTTCCTCAGCAATGTACATTTTCTTTTCACCTTCTTTTGATTTTAAATGAATCCTTTTTACAGTAGTAGAATTAGGACATCAGTGAAAACCCAGGATAGATAAAGACGATGCTTTGTGTTATATCTCTAGTTAAGTGACTTGATGACAAGGCAACGAACGACAGCCTTTCTAATGAAGACGCTGTCAGAACCACCTTACACACTTTATCCTGACATCGAAATACATTATATTCTCCAGCGAGGCTCGGTGTATCGCACCCCTGGTTGTTAAAATAACCAGGAAAGTTGAAATGGAGAGAAAAGAGAGAGGAAGGAGCGGAGACAAAAAAAAAACAGAGCTACATTAGCATTTCTCTGCTAATGAGTTCATAAGAGTGACCCCTCTGGATCTCACATGAAAAGGAAGATTTCCTGCTGCGCAGTGACCTGAATTCAGTATTCTCTCACTTTAGAGACTCCATTTTGCATGTTATATAAGGAAGGAATATATCAATACACACGGCATAATTTATCATCAGCAGATTTCGATTCCTTATCTAAAAACCAGAAGTCAATCTGAAGAACAAATTCATACATTAATGTTCTACACGTCGTGGCGACATGCAGAGTGTTGATGAGCATAATGCCAATTGAGCACATTTTGTTAAGATGATGTTTTTTTCCTCCTCTTGTAAAGTTAGGAAAGCATATCAGTTTAGCAGACAATATGAATTGTGTCAAACAAAATGCTCTTTGTTGGAACAACACTCAGTCAAGGTCCTCTTTAGATCTATTATTGTCTGAGCTTTTATCTGTTCTATTTTTATTGCAATGCACAATACTTCAAACAAAAATTACCCTAATTATCTCCCGTTCGTGCTGTGTACGTATGTGTGTGTGTTTCTGTCTGCAAGTGTGAGCGTCCGCCGCCTGTTCAGTGTGATGATTTGTCAATATCAGCTCTTAAATTCACCTGCCAGGTGAGTCTGGTGGTGAAATCCCTCCTCTGCTGTCTATTCCACCTGCTAGTCATTCATAACAACTTCCTTGAAGTAGAAATTATAGCCCTTGCGCTTGCGGTCATCTCCTAGAAAACGACAGGAAACAAACATCAAATTATGATGAAAAGAGCTTGCAATTAAAGTAGAGAAAAGACACTATTTATCAAATGTGCAAATCAAAAACAGGGGAGGTCTGAGGTGAGTGATTATTTGTGCTGCTCTTTGATTGGTGGAGGATGACTCACCTTTTTTGAAAGGGAGGTAAGTGTCTTGAGGGGTAAGGTGAGGAAGGGAGGCGCAGACTTGTGATCTGTGGATTTATGGCCACGCTGTCAGGAGGCTGTCTCAGACAAACTGTCATTAAAATGAAATTATCACCTTGATGGAAAAGGAGGGGAATTTGTCATGCATGTATATATTTTGGATGTGTCCAATTTGGAAAGGAGAGTCTAGAGTATACAGCAAAGAAAGCAGTAAAGAATCCAAGCAAGGAAACAAACATTATACTAGTGGGATTTGTTTGAAGTGCTATGGTAGCAAATTACAATGTTTACCATGCTAACCATAATAGTTGCGTTCGAGTCAGCTTGCTAACATTTGCTGTTTAGCAAAATCCACAGGCTGGATGTCACTGGTCAATAAGTCATACGCCAAAGTGTGTGACACATTTATATTTTGATCTCAAAATGGCGCTTTATGAAAAGTTAGGGAATTTACAAAGTTTGAAACAAATGATCCTGAGGGGTTCATGACTATCTGTGCCAAATGACGTGGTGCAATCGCTGTGGAGAAATGTTTCTCAAAATCACAATAGTAAAACCTCGTGATGCCACTAGAGGAAAAGTCAGAGGACTAACCGAGTCATAAAGATTCATCATCAGGAAGCTATACATTTCATGACAAATATTGTGCTAATCCATGAGGTCATGTGGAGATATTTAATAAATGAAAATTAATCTGGCAGTGGTGCTGGATGAAAAGTCAGGGGAATACTAGTGAGTGGAATCATCCTCTGAGGACTATGATATGTACAAGATAAGTGGGTTTGCTTGATTAAATGTATTGTAAAAACCTTCATGGTGATCCATACAAGTAGACGACAAATCAACTGACCGATAATGCTATCCGTAGAGCTGCAGAAACATGTAGTTTAAAAAATAAAAGAGAGTTTCCAGGCCGTAAAACCCAATGGGTAAAACTGGCGGTCCATGTACATTTCACTTGAACCCGGGTTTGAATTCAGCCCAGGATCAGTTGCCACATGACATCCCCTCTGTCCCCCGATTTAATTTCTGTCTCTACAATAAAAAACACTGGTTTCCAGAGGGTGAAAGGTGTTTCCCAATGAGGATCCATTACTCCACCCACTGTACAGATTACCAAATCCAATCAGCAGACTCCCCTATTGTCTTACTCACAGAGATAAAGACTGATGTACACAAAGTGGCACCTGACTCCACCCTTCTACCCTTGCCAGCCGGTGAAGCTGACAGAAAAGAGAGAAGCACAGAGTACGCTCCTCACAGAAAGAGAGGGAGAGTTAGAGATCACGTTTCCCCTCAGACTTGGCTCCCTCTCACAGGCGAGACGGTATTATCTTACATTCTCCAATCTTCAAACACCTGAGAGCTTGCACGCCGCCGTCATCGGTGGACGAACATGCGCTTGCAGAGACAAAAATCGTTATCTCTGACATTCTTCAACGCACACCGCATGCTCTGATCGATACTTGCAAGGGTTGCTTCTCTGCAGCCAAAATAAATATTCTCTGGGGCGATAATATCATGACAGGCAGGGTTTCTCCTTCGTGTGCACATGCAGCCCTGTCCCGCTGTCACTCCTGAAGACTAATGGGCAGATTAACACTTGGCTGACCCAGGTGCCTTGAGGGAAAATAATGGAGAGGGTGTTTACCTACAAACTTCACCCAGCTGGGAAGGCCACCTTCTCCGCAGTGGACTGTCGCTTTGCAGTAATCTGCTGAGTATGCCCATTGGTGCCATGGGTTACCATTGTTGATGGGGGCGGTTGTTTAACTTTGTGAACTGTAAGAATCTGACATGACTTATCACAAACAGACTGAAACAAAAAAGATTCGAAAGAAATTAGTGAAAGTTGCGAGGCATTTACCTTCTGCTACACTGTGGGAAAGGGCAAGGTCTCCACTGGTGTAATTGATCATGTTAGAGAGGCATGACAAGTGTTCTTTTTATTGCACGGGGCCTACATATGTCCAGAGGCTGGCCCAGCTTCACCACCAGCCGGCCTTCTCTGCGCGCTGCTGTGTTGTGCTACATTCTTCAGGACCAGAGGGGAAGTGGTCCGGTCTTCGCACAGCTACTCCTTTCATCCCACTGTGTTATTGGAGAAAGCATTGAGCAGTGCGTCAGGGCCTGCTGTGTCAGGGTCAGGGTTCAGAGATGACCTGCTAGGAGGTCACGGGGCCCCCATCCAGTCTGTAATCAAGCACACAGCACACCTCGCTGACCCCGCTCCGCCGGCTGTGCCCGTCGCCCTGCCTTGGCTGCCTGAGATCAAACACGGAGCGGTAGTACCTCTGGCCCTGTGTTATCAGCCTGGGTGTCTCATCACATCAACACGCAGGGCTAAACAGTAAACACAGCCAGCCTGCTTTTGCTCAGTGTGTGTGTGCGTGCCTGTGTGTGTGTGTGTTTGAGCTTGTGTACATATCAGTTTTGAAGCCGGTGCGTGACTGCGCCTGGGTGTGTGAAGGCTGTGGTTAAGTATTGTTGATTTTATCAAGTGTGATTTAGTTTTTGATTTTGCTAAACATTACTGGTTCTGATTTGATAAAGTACCGCAACAGATATTTGTTTTTCAAGATAAATTGCAATAATTGATTTCTTTGGCCAATGGGTGGCACAACATGCAGTCAACACACACTGATATATTATATAAATAAATCTGATCTTTCAACATTTTGAGTCCAATGTTAATTTTTCTTTTAGCTCTGTTTGATGGGGGAAATATCAGCCACTTCAACTACAAAATACTCCCACTTATAAACCGGATAGTCGCTTCTTTTGTCCTGCTCTCCTTTAGTGCTTAGCAGTACGAGTACAGTGGGGTTTTGTTGCTTTTCATTGCTGCCCTCTATGGCTGAAAAGGGTGCTAATGAGAGCAGTAACACTGAATCTTACTGTGGTAAAAAGAAGTTCATTGAGCTAAAGGATTTGGGTTGTATTGTCACTAGCAGCTACTTCTTAAATTCACACTCATTTGACACACTGTAAGTGTTCAAACTGTGGATATAAGGGGCTTTAAGGTGCTGTAACATTAAAGGAATTTGTTACAAGATATGCATTTTGGTTTGAAAGGTAAAATAAAGGAAATATGTTGAATTCTAGCTTTGACTGGAGATATACAAACACTGTATTCTCATTATATGTAATAGAATACTCTGCATCATAGATTCCCTTCTTTGCATGTTTAAGCTTTGCAGGTGCATACTTTGCAATGAACAATTGATGTGTGAAGGGAGTGAAATAAAAAAGCGGGTTTCTTTGGAACAGTCTACATTTTAGTGGGTTTTTCTATAAAGCTGGAGTAGGCCTGTGTAAGGAGCCCAAGCAAAGCAATATTTAACCAGGCTGGTAGCTGATTTCCTGTGTGCACCAGCCTGAACCATCAGGATATTAACTGTTAAAACCACTGGAGTGTGATTCGCTCTCGTGCCGATTGATTTCTTTGAGTCTCACACACGAAAAGTCCACAATTCCCGGGAGTTGTTACTAGAGAGAAAAGCATTTCCAGACACAGGCACATGCTTCCAATTTGACAGGTTTAGTTAGGCACCTTGGCTCCACTCCTTTGTTGTATTTTAGAAGCATCAGTGAATATTTCTTTTTTTAGGCTGGCTGTGTTTGAGCGAGAAACAACTCATTTCAGTCCTTTGTCTTAGGGTTTTCCCCCCACTTCTCCAAACATGAAGAAATCGTTTCAAATGAGTAATTTCATCTTGGAAAGCTTGGGCTGGATGAAATAAAGAAATCCATGCTCTCTAGTAGACAAAAATGATTTACTTAACCTTTCCCTGCTTTAATTACTTCTAATAAAAGGAGGTGATCACTAATATTGAAGTGTATTTTTTCCATCTTGAATTACATCTTTGAATTTAGTTTTGTCCGTTTAAACGTTTTACTGTTTCACACACATGCAAACACTATTATCCAAAGCTCTGTCTGGGATTGTGTGTGAGTAATTGTGTGTGTAGAAAGACATTTCTGGAAAATGCGTGTTGAGGTTTATGTAAGGCTGCACGCATGACTTCAAGTGTTGGTAAATGTCCGTGTGGGGCAAGGGGAGATCAAAGGCAGACTTGGTCTCTCCACACTGGCCTTCATTTCTTTAAACTGAAAATAAAATGTTCCTATCCACACTTCTTTGAGCTACAACATGTGGTTGCAGGTAATATTTCTGAAGTGTGATACATACAGTCTGTGGGGCCCGAGACGTACAGTCTGCTGAGAAGCTGCAGCCTGTTTTGTCTTGTTGCTAATTTTATTACTGCTGAAATATGCGGGCGAGAGAGCGTTTGAACTCTTGGCCTCAGTCTCGCCCAAGTCGCGGCCCAATTTAAGCCAAATTTGAAACAGTAAAATCCCAGAGGATGTAGAGTAAAGTGGCTCTGCCAAAATCCTTCATGCCCTGCCTCACCCTGCCATCTGCTTCTTAAAGTGTATTCCTGAAAAAGGCAAGCTAGAGTGATATTTAGGGCCACTGCATGCAAACATTTGGAATATTTGTCCACATTTCCTTGCACAAAATAGATAAAAGATGGCATTTTAGTCAGGGCATGGTGACCTACTGCCACTGTTGTAAGTATTTGCACATCCCACTTCTGTTTCTGCCATTCACCCTGTTCTGAATCACTTGACTTGCCCTGGCTTTGACTTGGAGTGATGCTCATAAACAAGCCTCCCCGTGCATTCTCCGTTTTTTATCTCCACTCTTTAACGTTTGATTTATTTGGAAATGCCCCTGGTGTTGGGGTACTCCCTTTTTCAGGAGCTACAATGCAAGAGGCATATAGAGGCGAAAGTTAAAGCATAATTTAAGAGAGGCCAATCTAACATAAATGACACTTTAAATGTTTCCGTAGACAGAAACCACTCCCACCACCACCACCACATTAAACATGTGAAAGTTTCCTCTCTTTGTAGACCGCCACTGGTCCAGGTTCAGACTTAAAAGGCATTCTCAACCTCTTTATCAAGCCTCTTTTTTTTAATATCTTTCCTCGCTTTAATCTAACACATTCAAAGAGTTTGTCAAGTTATACAAATTCCTACAGGCTAGGACAAAACAACTGATATGGAAAAGTCTAGTTCCTCAACAAACTATTAAAGGGGAAGACAAGCAATGCAATTAACCAGCCACCATAGGAGATGTTAGCAGTTATGGCAAATCAAAGTAATTGCAGAACATTTTCCTTCAGTAGTTTCCGTAAAAAGAGAATGCTGCTTTGATCAAAAGTACTTAAAAACTATTAATTGAACATTTTGTGAATTCTTTGGGGACAGATAGATGAGGAAATGCATGACTTCTCTCGTGTTAGGGTCCGTACGAGCAGCAGCAGAGCACAAAACAGGAATGGATGGGGTTTTTTTTACACTCCAATATTCGTTAAGATGCATCCTGTTTATAAATTATCTTTATTGTTACTAGTATAGTCAGATTTTGTTTCCCCCAGTTTCCAAAGTTATACTAAGCTAAGCTATATCCAGGCTGCTAGGTGTAGCTTTACATTCAACACACGAGATAAAGGTGGTATTGTTCTTCATCGTACTATTCTCAAGTGAGTGAGTTCCCCAACATTTGGAACTATTACGTAAGATTAGATCGGCAACTTGACAAATTGTAACATCCACTCATGGAGACATGTTGTTAAAATGTCAAAGCTGTCTTGAAATTATTGGCATGAGCAGCAGTGCTGTTGACCCTCTGATCCGCATCATAGTCTTGATGCAGAGAGTCAGTGGAATAACACGACCAAAGACAGAACAAGGACATATTTTCAGTCTGGAAGAGAGAAAGTGATCCTCCATCCAACAAATTCAGTGTTTTTACTGGCCCAACTTCATGAATGGAGACGTTATTATGGATAGTCCACAGCCAACACTATAAACGGGCTGGACCGTCATGGCGACCCAGCATGCCGTTGGATCGGTGAATGTGTGTTTCAGGCACCCTGAGTGCTGCTTGGCTTCGGTGCATTAGCAGATCCAGCCAGATGCTCAGCGGGGTCCGTCATAGGGGATCGGGCCGGATCACAGTGGGTGAAAAATGAAATGAATCTTGGTCCAACACAACATCACACAACTGTTTCTTCTCCGTGATATGAGACATGATTAAATAAGGAGACACAAAAAAGGAAACCATGTGTATTGTGGTTGTTTGATGATGTGAGAGTGATGGGTGGGGGATTCTTTGTTCTTGCAATTAAGATCAATTGAAATGATTTCTCAGAAAAAAAAAGATTTCCAACAGATGCCAGGATCAAGACATGTGGAGTGAAAATCTCCTGGAAAGTCCAATTAAAACAAACCTTTTTGATTCATAATTAAAACTGCTTAAAAGATAATATACGCATGCTTCAGTCGAGCATTACAATTTTATGAGAAAAGTAATCTACTGACAAACGATTATTTAAAGAAAAAGGGAACAAAACTAAATAATCGAAACATAAAGCTTTTGTTTTTATTGATGATGGACCTAAACTTCATCTATTGACACTTTTGATGTACAATTGCCTCCTTAAAAGCTAAAATACGTCCAAAAAATGGAGATATGTTTGAAAAGCGAGAGAACCGTTATGAACCAAAAACGGACATACTGTCTCTTTGAAAAGTGAGACAACCGTTATCAATACTCATTCCGAGCGGACATGATGCGAAATCTGTGTGAGAGATGCTCTTCAAAAACAAAGCCCCACAACGTACCCTTCCTATTTCTGAGCAGATGACACTGCCTTAGCATACATTACTCATGCATATTATCTTGACTAATCACGGTATTTGTGGGCCTGATTGCGGTGTTTCTTAAGACGGGGTGAGGAGGGGAGATGCTTTGTGGCAGAGCTAATGATGTCCCTTTGTGATAGGGCTGGGTGTGAGGGTGGAGGACACTGGAATAGACTCCGAAGAGCTGCTGTGTGGGTCTTAGTGTGACTGGCAGCTGCAGTAATCCTCCCTTTGTGTCTTCAACAGGGCCCCACTGAGCTCCCCTGACAGGGACCGATGTTCCCAACTCCACCAGACAGCCCAGATGGGTCGAGTGACACGAAGGGAGAGAAGGAAGGAGGGAGGCAGAATGCGGAGTAAGAAAGTCAAACGGAGGAGGAAGAGGACCAGAAATTGGGGTAAGGAGAAAATCCTGGCAAGGGAATCTAAAAGGAGAACGTGGAGGTTCCTGAACGCCTCTTGACAGCTCTGTTGCTGCTATTACAGAACGGGCTTTGGATCAGGGCTGGTTTGTTGGCCCAGCATTTGTTTTTTCGTCCCTTTTGCGGTCACCCTGAAGCATGCCTGAGAAAGGAGTCTGATTGGTGGAGGCATTCTGGGCGCAGCATAATTAAAATCCATGGTTGCACACGATTACAGCAATACTCTCTCTCTCTTTCACACACACAACACACTGTTTATTTACATCGAGCAGCCCAGTCGTGACGTCTAACGCGACTACACCGTTTTTTTTTTATGTTGGGACTTGCGTTTTCTGTTTGTCTCATCTCATTACTCTCATGTTGTGGTGTGTGGGTTTCCTTCACGGCTTTGACATGTGTAATATAAGTGAAGGCTCACGCAATATGCTCCTGTCACAATTATCACATCGGCCGTATCCTGCTCCACAACGTCACCAGAGATTATTAGACCATATTATTCACAATGGGTCACCTGGTTTAATAACTGAAGAAAGCATTTTGAGGTATTTTAAACTTAACTATTTAGATGGGTGAAAAACTAATACTCAGTACAGGAAGAAGAGTGATTGCAAAACTGCGGAGGTGTGTGTGTGTGTGTGTGTGTGTGTGTGTGTGTGTGTGTGTGTGTGTGTGTGTGTGTGTGTGTGTGTGTGTGTGTGTGTGTGTACCTTTGATGTTGGGGCTGGATAATATCCTGTGTCATGCAAACATTGATAGTGTTCAACACTGATGTTTCCCTGACCTAAACCAAGTGGTTTTACAGGTCAGATTTTAACCATGATGGTTGTTACGTATGTGGAAGTCATGATATTGAAATCCAAAGCAGAAAGTGTGAAGTAGTTATATTCCTGATATTTTCAATATGATCAATTAGTCAGAAAAGCCCAGAAAAAAATGACCTTCTCCCCAAAACAATTTCACCAGGGCAAGATAGATGCATTTAAGTATAATTCCTTTATAAAAGGATAAAAAGAACAAGTCTAGGGCATTGTTTTATTTAAATTGTATGTATTTCCTGGAGAAGAAAGACACTGAAATGAAAAAAAGGATGGATCTGGGGCACGTTAAATGACCACGAATACAAGGCAAGATCGTCAAATTGCATGCTCTGTCTCTTCGAACAAAAGACAATAGATATCTGTTATCAAAGTAAACACTGCTTTCTGTCCGTCAGCTGTATAGACTAGCTCTGTATGGTTCATCCAGTAGTTGTGTGAGAGTTTGTAAACAGATGTCTTTATATAGTTTTAGTGTTGTTTAATGTGCCAGAATTACTTTAATTGGGGCAAGGCTTCTCTCTGGGTTTGAATGAAAGTTAACCTTGGAGGCCTGTGAGAAAAAGATATGTTTTCTTCAAGAATTAGAAAATGGTCAGGCGGGGTGAGTAAGTGATATGCAAATGGTCATTTTGTGGGTAAAGTACTTCTTCAAGATTTCCTTGTAAATGACTCATTCAGTCTCATAAAACATGCAATTTGTGTGATGTGACTCACTGAGCAAACACGTCCCTTGAGTCCGGAAAAAGTACCCTTCAATGAGCAGTCATGTAGATCTGTCCTTTTAATGAGGTGATTTGTAGTATTTTAAGGAAGAAGACATCAAAAGTGTTATAGGAAGGTGAAAGGTACCCGTTTTCATATTACGGTTACTACATTTTACCTTAAATGACGAAAAAGTCCTGCCAGATAGAAAAGACCCAATTTACAGAGTCAGTTTGGTAAAAACCCCATGATGTCTGTAAGTAAGCGATGTAGAGAAGTTGGTCAGCATGCAACGAGTCAAAGACTACCCCGGACAAACCTCAGTGTGGAAACAACAGTTCCTGAAAGCTCGAAAACAAACCAAAGCCCGATGTCCTGCAGCATGAAATTATCTGCTCTCACTGCAACCAAGATGACAGGTCTTTGATTTTAGTGTGAATGAGCTCTTCACTTTAGACATCAAACAGATCATAAAGCAAGGGGGATTTGAGGGAGATACAGACCCTATTAATCTTCTGCTTTCTTCTTAATTTATATTTAACCACTGGCTTGGCACCGAGAAAAGATTGTGTTTATGGCCCCCTAAAATCCATCATTAATTTCTTACTATTAAACCCAGGCCAAACAATGTTGTAAATAATGTTAATCGCAAATGAAACGGCTTGATTTCACCATCAACATTTCTTCAAACGGCACTGTATTTCCCCCTGGCTCCCACAACAAGCTGTGGAGCCTTAAAGCCTTGGTGCTACACTGTGAGGAGAGCGAGTAATTGTCTACGTGAAATTGCACGAGTTCAAATAGGAATTGCTTGTATGTGTTATGAAGCTAATTGGGAGACAGCAAACAGCTTCAGTGAATGGAGCTGGGTCAATGTGAATTAAAACAACGCAAATACAGTTTTAATAATCAGAATTGCATCTGTAGACGAGATGGTGTATGTGTGATGATGTGTTTTCTATGAATCGTGGCAGCTATGAACTAATTACTTCATTATCTAGACGGGAAGAATAACTCATTTAAAGTCACAATCAAACAAGGATTTGCTTCCATTAAATTAGTTTGTGCTGAAACATAATAAATATAATTGAATTTGTCTTACTTTAAAACAGGAAATATTAAGTTACTATTTAAATGCAAATGAAAAAGAACCAAATACTATTTAAAACAACATTGGAGACCTGACAAATATGAAACAAAACAGAAATTACACTCTCACCCTTGCCTTCCATATTTGTTATGTTTTTTTGAGGCCATTGGTGCCTGTGTGTGGTAACAGATGTGTTAAATGAAGGGCAGTGAGTGAAGCAGATCTGATGCACTCTGGAGATTTCCCAGTTTGGGAGCGGATTAGAAATGGGAGAGCTGCACATCCATCCTACTATCTTTGTTGTAATTGGCATGTCATAATTGCCACTCCACAAAGCCCAGCTGGACACAGAACGACTGAAACTGGTTGTCTTTGCACCTCAAGCTCTTTTGCAGCATTTTTGGTGAGGAAATGTAGTGTTTGAAGCATGCAATAGATCTGGAAACTGAAAAAGCTCAGATCAGTGTTCAAATTCAACATAATTAATGCCTATCAGCATCAATGACTCACTTTTCCTTTTCCTTGAGCTAGAAACATTATGTACATGCATGGAGATCAGAAGATAGCCAAGAACAGGACTTCAAACAAGCCACAGAGCTGACATCCACATCACAGAAAAATTGGTACGCAGCTATAAGGGTGCAACAAAACTTTCCAGGAGTTTATGCTAGTTTCACACAAGTCATATTTGAGTTTGGTCTCAAGTGCTGCTTCATGAACATGATGAAATGGTCCTTTAAAGTGCTCTCAGAGCAACCAACACTTCAAGGGTTTCTCAGAACCCGCACCACTGCCTTGTATCACCCGGGGACAGGCAGAGAAAAGAGGGCCAAAGAGAAATAAGAAGAGAACGCAAGAGACAGCAAGCAACAGGGAGAACACTCCAAAACTCAAATGCAAAACAGTCATAGGGGCTGAGATGAGCAGAGAAACACTCACAGAGAAAAAGAAACTCAGAATGAAAGAGCGCAGAGTCGAAAAAAATGTTTTTATTCTGAGCTGATCTTCAGATCCGATGAGATAAGAGCACAGTAAGTTCAGTCTCTGCTTGCAGCTGAGTTCATGCATTTCTTTTTCCAACTTACTGAATGTAGGACTAAAAGGAGGACCAAAGGAAGAAGCAGGCAAGAGCAGCATGAGCGTGCCCACTAGCTTTTAGTCAGGAAGCCTAATGAGTTCCTGTGGGATGGAGCCCGACTGTCAATCATCCTCATTCTTCTCCAACAGTATGCCGTGTCGTCCCGTACACCCAGAACCAAGGGGCATGAAATAATTAGAGATGGCCAAGCAGCCACAGTGTGACTTGGCCGTCTGGCAGAGGAAGGAAGCCACAGCGGGTCTCTCTGTGTTAGGGGACGTTTGGATTTGTTGGATTACGGTGTTGGAAGACACTGTGCCCGCCTTCACGACACCGCTAAAATGTGACAATGAGGTAATAGTGTTACAGCATGTTGCGTAATGTCGCCATGATTCCTGACTTATTGTGAGGCTGATGAAAGAAAAAAAATGGTGAGCAATGGATTCGGCATATGATGAAAGGGAGCCCCTGCTGATAGGGCAGCTGTGAGCCTCTTTTTAAGGATGGGATGGCGGAGAATGAGAAGGGAAAGAGGGAGAAATGGATGAGCAATGAGAAAAATATCAGGCCTATTGTTCGGCTGATTTCCTTTAAAAAGGGAGAGCGATGTAGAGCGGATGGGGGATGCTGTACGAACAGCTACAATCAAATATTTATAAGTTGTGATCTATACAGTCCCCCAGAGCGTGCAGGGGTTGATTATATAGACCATGCAAACAATTAACATTTCTGTACCATCCACATTTGGGCTTAACCTCTTTTTTTTTTTTGGCAATAAATGCAAATAAGGAGAGAAAGATACACTGAAGGAGAGGGAGCTGTGGGAGGGGGGGAGACAAAATAAAATGAGCCATCCCTGGAAAAAAAACAAGAAGAGGATTTAGTAACATCCGCATGTGAAAAGACGCTGCCTAACATCGACAGCGGCTGTAAAGGCTTTATGTAATTGCTGATGAACAATATCACAGTGCTGGCACATCGGGGGAGGGACGGCTTAGAGGGTCATGTGACGGGAACTATCTTTATAACAAAAGCAGCGTTTGAGCCGTATGACTGTGCAAATCTAATTTTAACTGAGACGACTCACGTGATTTTAAATAAGGAAAGGTAAACATCTGTAGTGTATTTTTAAACATGGATACAGTATAAATGGAGCTA
The DNA here is from genome assembly GCF_036324505.1 of Eleginops maclovinus. NCBI lineage: Eukaryota > Metazoa > Chordata > Actinopteri > Perciformes > Eleginopidae > Eleginops > Eleginops maclovinus. Next base: position 4,972,502 of record NC_086353.1, read on the forward strand.
AAAATGACAATTACTGTCACTATTAAATAGACAATCAATCGTCTTACTTATGAAACGTTTAAAAAAATAGTGATATATGTCCATAAAAGTGTACCACATCAAACACCTTATTTGTTCACGGCCTCTGATTGGACAACTTTTGATACCTGGACAAATAAGTCTAAGGGACAAAATTGCTTTGTTGATGAGGGAAGGTCATGGTTTCGGTTAAAATGACCACTTTGTTAGAGTTAAGGTAGGCTTTATTGTCACTATTACAATACCTGGTCAAAGCCAGGGAACAATGGTGGACTTTGTAAAAAGGAAGTGTAACACTGAGTCAAGTGGGAACACTAAAACTAGAAAGTAGTCACCCGCTTCAGATTTTTTGAGACCTATTTAAACATCTAAATGTTCAACCCCTGTGGACGTTGTGGCTAAATAACAATGTGACACAACTTCCTATTTTGCTCTAGAACACATAGAACCTATAGTTTGGCCATTAGAGGGCCACAGATGCTCTTCATTTGTCCAACCAACAGTCCAAAACATATAAATCAAATTTCCTACAAGACAGAATAATGGAGCACAAATCACAATTGAAGAGCTGGAGAATGTTTAGCGTGAATTATCAAATGCTACAGATTAGTTTTCGGTCAATTGTCTAACTGTTGCAGCATGACTTATTTTACTATCTGTGCAGTTTACATTGCTGGATCCGACCTGAAGCGCAAGCTGAGAGAACAGCCAGCGAGTCACAAAGGTTAATGGATGGCTCTTTCATTAATCAAGCCCCCCCCTCACAAGCTTTCTCCACTGTTTTGCTAAACTGCCTTCCGAAGCTCTCCACGAGTTTTGACACGGAGTAATAACACCCATGGTCCGGGGTTAATTACATGTCCATCTCCTAACAAAAACACTGCATTGTGTCCCGTTTGGTTTGTGTAAAAAGCTGGCAGGAGAAGGCAGGAGACTCTGTGCCACGGGAGGAGGGTTGGGCATCTCCTCTGGGGACGGAGCGCAAGGGTGTAGAGAGCAGCCAAGGTTGACCTATGAGGCGGGGCCCGAGAATTGGCAAGGGATCTGAGGCAAAGTGTGAGCAGTTGCTCTATCTGTGGGCACCGAGCCAGCTGAGATCTACTGTGTTTCCCCGTCAGGCCAGTAACACACTGAGGAGGAGAGGAGAGGAGAGGAGAGGAGAGGAGAGGAGAGGAGAGATGAGAGGAGAGGAGAGGAGGAAGAGAGGAGAGGAGAAGAGAGGAGAGGAGAGGAGAGGAAGCTTGCTGTGATGGGGATGTCAAACACAAAAGATGTGATAATTACTAGCGGGGAGTAGATAAAAAAAAAACATGCACGATGAAAAAACTAAATGGAGACGCATTCAGTCACATGACTCCTTTGCTAACACACATATTGTTTGACAGTGACATGCAGCCTACTGGAAATCATTTGACTAGACTCTCTTTACTCTGAACGTACAACTCTTGTTGCTTGTCCGTCTACTCTGGAATAGTTTTCCTCTTCTTGATTTATTTTGGAAGTTTTGTCTTTCTATTCGAATCGATGTCAAAAGACAGAGGTCGTTGTTGTTGTCCAGACTGTAAATCTGTCTTAGACATGTTTTGGTCTATGTAAATAAAACTGACTTGATTTCACATATCTACAGGGTCTTCCCTTTTTTAAAACCTCTTCTCATGGGAAGTCCATTTCTTATTGTGAAAATCCAGTGGCAGTTTGAACGGAATTAGTGGGAAGCTGTATTGTTGACAGGTGGCTTTAGGTTATTGTTTTCAGAGACCCCAAGTCCTCCTAAATTATTCATTTGAGATCACACTAAGAGAATGACTCTCGCCTGTGCCCACAATGTGCACACGAGTTATCTGCAAACATATTTGTGCATCAGATAATAACATAACGGAGTATATTTTGGGGGTTCAGGGGCTCCATCAAATTGTTATTGGGGACTTTTGGCACTGCTAACTCAAAATAATAAATCAGTAAGAGTCAGTTCAGTTAGAGAAAGGTCAACACTCCCCTACATTGCGACATACTATCTACCTCACTTGTCTCCGTCACCCAAAGGAATCGTTCCTAAATGCTCTTGAACTGACGAGAGGAAACATTATCTCTCCTCCTCAACCAGCAACTCTCCTCCATTTTTCTCTCCTTTTCCAATTTCCCCTCTCGCTCCTTCCCTCTTCTCTTCTCCCGTCATTTTCCTAATTTCTCTCCCCTTTCTCCTCGGCCGCTGCTGTCCCCGGGGGGTAAGAGACAGGCCCGGAGACTCGCTGTATGTGCCGCTGTCATGGCCTGAGCTCCCTACTTGAGGACCCTTTGATGGTGTTGGGGATTATTCATCATGTCGGGGCGCTATAGCACTGTCACACAGCAGCACATGCATAACCAGACATACACATAAGTGCACCAATATTTCCTGCTCAGGAATTTTTACTTTCTCCATCGCCACACTTTGATGTGTAAGTGCTGTTGTCATCGACATACTGCTGGGATGCGCAGTGTTAGTGGTGCAATTATGGTTCACTATTTTATAATGCATGAAAGTAGGAAAGGAGTTTGGTGGGAAGTCTCAAAGCACTAAAACAGTCGTCAAACGATTGTGGTTATCAGTCAAATCTATATCTAAACATTTCTAGGAATCTCCTTCAACATCAATACCAAAAAAACTACAACCTTGAAGTTTTGGCTTGATAAAAAACACAACAGTCAGGACACTACCTGTGTGTGCTCTCCATTTCTATTTTGGAAACGCAGCCCTGATCCTCTCTGAGTATACCTAACAATGTTTGATATTTACTAACCAGCATCTACACAGGTTCTGTATTCTGAAGTATAATCCCAAGGTGTGAACAGTCAACTGTAAATAGGAGTGGAGCTGACAGAGATGAAGTGGGAATGGTACAATAACAACGTTTGTTTTTTTAGTCTACTTTACATTATGATCATGATGATAGTCCTTAGCTTTAGGGGAAGGTACTCGGCCATCCTCGTCTATTAGTAGGTGTTGGATAGTTAATTATGTATCGTGCTAAAAAGTGTAACTAGGCTTTACAAAAGACGTCATACAGCAGAAAATCAGTACTGTGCAGAAATAATGGCTAGCACAATAATCGTTCGAGTCATTTAACACTCTCCATTTGTTATTTTATCTAAAGTCAGAGTAAAGGTAATAAACTCTTCTTGGTTTAAGGTGTTTGGTTGGACAAACATCCACTTTTTCGAATCCTTTGAGTTCCTGATTGCATAAACCATTAATTGCCGGCCTTGTTAGTCATATTGCTCCAGAATCGGATAATATTAGCATGTGAAACTCAAACTAAACATGTCAACAGCGAGCCTTCAACATGTGAATCTCGATGTAAAGACGTTTCCTCCGCCCAAAAATCTTTCCATCAAATCTTTTAAGGATGGAGGTTTTTCATTTAACATTGTATAGTGTCTTTTCTTGCTCAAATAAGAAACCAAAAACAGAAATGACCACCATCACTTACCAGAAGAGTCTTATCTTAATTAGAGCCGACCCTTTTTCGGTTCAGTGTGTGTGTGTGTGTGTGTGTGTGTGTGTGTGTGTGTGTGTGTGTGTGTGTGTGTGTGTGTGTGTGTGTGTGTGTGTGTGTGTGTGTGTGTGTGTGTGTGTGTGTGTGTGTGTGTGTGTGTGTGTTGGCTGCTGGGTGTGGCTGCTGGCAACTGGAGCGAAGGTTCTCACCCAAACTCCTCACTGTGTGCCAATCCTGGCTTTCTTTTTATTCTTCCTTCCCAGGGTCCCTGGAGGAATTTGGGAGCATCTCCTTAATGATCCTGAGCGGTGCAGCGGTGGCAGTATATGTGGGCTGCTGGAGTGTAGACGCTGGTAGATGGAGCAGCGAAGCTCCACAGCTCCTCATTAGGCCCGGGACTCCCGAGCTGGAGCCACATTAAAGAGCAGCCATGCCTTTCAACATGTGCCGGCTGGTCTCTCTTCCGCTTTCTACTCTGCTGGAGCAGACGCTCACATTTCAGATGCATCCACACAAAATGTAAGGGGGAGAAAGAAGGATCTGGTGCAGTGTGAGGAAAATAGGGAGGTCATTTTAATTCGGGCTATTTCAAGTGACTTCTGTAGGCTGTATTTCACAAGATATATTACAAGATTTAACTTTTATATTCCTAAACCCTGCACCTTATTCTGTATGTATCTAAAACTGCACCTTATCAAAAGAGATGTATTCCCAATGTGGGATCAATAAAGTATATCTATCATATTTATTCATTTATGTACATGGATATATGTTAACTTATTGAAACCTCATGCACTTGACTGCGCTTTGCACTTTCTGGTTGGATGCAAACGGCATTTTGTTATGCTCAGTGCAATGACAATAAAGTTGAATCTAAAAAAAGCATAACTTGCAGCACATTTAAAGTTAAATTGCACAGGAAAGGTGACATCAGGAAAACACTGCCAGCTAAGTGTCTTCCTCATATCACGACTTTCAGTGCAGACGCTCCCCAGCCAGGCAGGGATCACAATAATCCAGTAAAGCCCTCCACCTCTGCACACACTTAGCAGAAGTGGAGGGAGCTCCTCCTCCCTCTGTGAAGTTTGGCTTGGGAGGCTTCTCGAGGTCAGGCCTGTTGTTATATCGATGAAACGCTCATCTTGCAAACGGTCTGCAGCCCGCCCAGATTTCAGATGACAACCCGAGAGGAGAGAGATTAAGTCTCTTCCTCCGCAAGTGCGTAAAGAGTGAAAAAGGGCTGTTTGCGGACGATCGGTATTCAAATTGCTGTGGGAATTCTGCATGCATATGTCTGCTATCTGTGTTTACGATTTAGACGGGTTTTGCTGTAAACAAGCCACCGTGAGAGAGCTGTTTGGATGATATGATAAAACACACATCGCTTTAAAGTGCTGGAATCAATATCCCAGTTAATCATAAACATGAGGGCATTAAAGGGTGATGTTTTCCTTTGGTCGGAAAGACGTACAGTAAGTCATATTAAAGCAGTTTAATTCAATTAGTTCTTTGCTAGGCGTGCCACAGAGGCCCAGAGGGATATTTTGTTGGTGTGCAGCGAGCAAAAAGTAAGCCAAGGGAGGTCTGCCAGCTAATATGATGATATGATGAGAGAATTTGGTGCCATAACAAGCAACAAACTGAGAAGTTTTAATTAAGGGTAAAACAAGCCTGCAATCGTTCACACACAAAGTTGGCTACAGTGAGGAGTGGGAAACCAAAAAGTTTCATAAAAGGGCTGAAAGAGGTTTTCAGATGGAGGGAATAATTGAAAGCACTCCGTTTGTTTCTCCGACTGTCAAACAAAGAGCTCATTTTAGGATGAAACTCTCCCGACAGGCAATTCAAGAATAAAAAAGCGATCGTCCACAAAAATAAAACACACACAAAACCCCTCCCCTCCCGACACAAAGGCGAGCCCAAAGGTTTCTCCTCTCCAGCGAGGCCCTGTCAGGAGCGACACAAGCAGTTATTTTCCTATTTTCACCGTATTTCATTTTAATTTCCATTCTGTGTCTTAGAAATGAATATTTGATCTTTTCCCCCCTGAACCTGTCACCGATGGGCCTTTGAAGCTGCGAGACACTGCATTGTGTTTGTGACACTGCGGGATATACAGGAGAAAAAGATCAAACTGCTCTGCGGAGAGAGAACATGAAATGGTAAACACTGTGTCCTGGCGGTTTACCTGTTTAGAGGCCCTCTTTGTTTCAAAATGTTCTGACCACAAATGTTTGGAGGCAACAATGTTGTACAATGTTTGCTTTTCTGGAAGTGATTCTCCGCTTTAATGTTTTTTTTCTCTTACTCTCATTGTGTTTGTTCTGTGAATGCTGCAGAAAAACTTTCTTTCTGACATCTCTCCGGGTTCTTTATGTTCTGTTGACTTTTCTCGTGTGTGTGTGTTTGTGTGTGTGTGTGTGTGTGTGTGTGTGTGTGTGTGTGTGTGTGTGTGTGTGTGTGTGTGTGTGTGTGTGTGTGTGTGTGTGTGTGCAGAACAGCAGCAGCACTGGAGGTCTGCGCAGTGGCAACTTGTGGAATTCCCCTACCTGAGATCAAATGGAGAAAAAAGATATATGGTCTCTCACTGCTCACCAATTAATACTTCACCTGCGTCTACGATAAGATGAAAAGTGATAACAACGGAGACTGGGACAGCCAGGGGTCGAAAGAAAGTGTGAAACAGAGAAGGAATGAGCTCAGGTGTTTTGGAAAACCTTGAATGTGTTCTCTCACGTTGATCAGCTACAAGGGGAGCAGGAAATATACTGTTGAAATGTTGATTCTATGCTCCAGATTAAAGGCCTGTGTAAAAATAGAGAAAAGACATGATAAGCACGGTCTCATAAAAAAAAGTGGAAATTGAGCACCCTAGTTAGTCATAATTGGCTAATTTTGTTTGTAAGGTCATGATAGCACTTGAAGCCTCTTTGGATCCCTTCCCGCAGAAATGCAACATGCAACACAGGCAGCTCTTTTGTGTGCCAGCGAGCACTGATGTGCTTTCTGTTTCCATGCCAACTCACTTTCATCTTTCATCTTTCTTACCAGCTCATCCTACGCTTCAGATGAATTATGTTTGTTGCAAATTCTTTTGAAGTGCACACACTACCCCCCCCACCCTATACCACCCCACTTCAGCGAAACAAAACAAAAACACTGAGGAGCTACAAATGTAAGCCAGTAATCTTGCTCGTTTCGGCTCCTTGGCTAACCAATGGCACCGCGGACAGCGTATTTCCACTTCATTTCAATTTGGAATACGTCCCTCGCCCCGTGTACCTCTTGGCTTCCATTTTCTGCCGATGTGTACAGCTCCACGCCGCACAATTCATTTCCATTATGCAGACGGTCTCTGAGAGGGTTGCATTGTGGGTTGTAATGATCTTCAATTACACTGATGCCTGTACCTAAGGGGTAAAAGGAAGGTGGGGGTCTCTTAAGGATCAAAGGTTCGGACCTGAAGAGGACTTCTGTGTCCTTGCAGATGTATTTTCTCAAGATGCTCTGGTGAATTCTGCCCCTGGATACAGAAAGGCAATTTCCAGGCCCAGGGCTGTTTGTGTCAGTAATAGAGGTGCCGGCGAATCATGGATCGGCTGGAGCCCCGGCCTTTGAGATCTCATGATAAACATGTAAACTTTCATTACTTCTGCTCCTGCATGTTTTCTATTTATTTGGCCCAAGGTTGATAATGATACGGCTTCACAGCTGCTCACCAAAACTTCTATCTTATATATATATTAAATGACTCTGTTTAATATGAAAAGGGTCACGCATAATGTCTCTACAGAACTGTTTTATTAGCTTTCAGTGGATGAAAAAACTCTTGAATACTGCTTTACTCAATTATCATCTTTCAGCGCTTGTGTTTGTAATATCTGTTGTCAGAGCTTGATTATGAGTTAGTAAAACAGTCGACACATGGCGTTCATACCATTGTAGATTTACAACCCCATGACACAGAATTATCGGGAATTGAAATATGAAACTCAAATCTGCCTTTGATTAGAAGAAAAACGAATGGAAAACAATTGAGTTACCAATCCAAAGCCACAGAACTTTATTTTATGGCTCTTCAATCAGGAAACTCTAACGCCAAAGAGCCAAAAAACTCTCCATTCCCACAGTCGAAGGTCTTTATAGAGCCACACAACACATCCATGTCTCATTTCTTCCCACAGCGAAAGGGCTTTTGACATGTGACACGCCACAAAAACACAGACAAAAGCTTTTTTTCTAAAAGAAATTTAACCCGAACTCGTTCCAAAACACAAAGGCACGATCTCGCCGTATATGCTGCACAGTATAGTGCCACAGAAAAAGACTCTTAGATATATTCTATAGTATATAGATATGTTTCTGTCGCCCTCCTATTGAGCTTTTTTACCGCACTTCCTCAGTGTAAGCTGCAATATTTGTTCCTGGTGACATCAAACATGCTTTCACTATCCGGGTGTGTGTTTGAAGTTCTCTCGACTCAAGGAACAGATGGAGATATAAATAACATGATATCTGAGGTTTCAGCGTATCTGGACATGAAGACGCTGATTTCTTTAGATGGAAGACAACAACAAAAAAAGATGCCAGCTCCAGAGAAACTGGAGTTTAAAAAAAGATGGGTATAAAGACAGTCTTCAGGTTATCTCTGAGGTTCATTTCATGGTGAGCGGGGGCAAAATGAAAATATAAGCAAAATCTGAAAGCAAGAAACTTGTGTTCGCTTGTACTGTAAAAACATTTATAGTCTCGCAGCCAGAGAGACTTCAATCTGCATCTTGCTTTCGTTGTCTGCTTTTTCTGTGATTTATGCTACCCATAATGTTCAGCATCTAATTATGTTCCCGTCTTCACTGACAACATATGGACACGATGGTGAAACATAAACAGGAGGAGAAGCGTGGATAAAACACATCACGGTGACAATACTGCCAAAGCACGTCAAAACACACACAAAGGAGATACATGTAAACCGGGGAAATGCATGTCGACCATGTCGTCAAAAGATCAGCCCATTTGACGCTTCATAATGCCTGGTATTTTGTGAGGAAAATTAGAGACACTGAAATTCCTTGGTCAGCCTTTCGAACACTGCAATGCTGTGGTAATTTAACTTGATTGGATAAAAATGTTGAGGTTCAATTAATTCCAAGCTGATTTAGAATACATTACAGGAAGACTGATTTATTTAGGTTAAGCTTCCATTGGTGACAGTTGAAAGAGTAAGGAAGCATTAATAGAACGATATTTCATAGTACAGAAGAGAAAAATATTCAAGCCCCTAGAAAAGGCGTTAAAGGAGCATGAAAGGAGCCAAGGGTGATACTATACCCCTACAACATTTGGTTAATTGGAGATTGGTCACGGGCTGTAATATTTGACTGTAATCTGAAAGGCCTGTGAAAAGCAGGAGTGTGCAGCGAGAGACAGAGAGAGGGAGATCAGCACAAGCTGTGAGGAGCAGCCTGTGATAAGATTAAACACATTCACGTCCTATAATGAAAAATGAGCAGCACTAGCTCGTTTTTATCGGCCTCATTTCTTACATCGTCACTCCTCTGGCTTGTTTTCATGTTAAGAGACTTCACAAGAACGCCTTACACGCTCGCACCCTGGCAGAAACACGCAGTAACATACATTCAATACGGGGGTCGAAGTACCGGGAGGAATCGGAGGTGGAGAAGTAGCAGTATAAATATCATCCCTGGCCTTATTTTCTCCCGGTTCCTTCACGTAACCAAACTGACTCATTATGAACTTCAAAGACACAGATAGGAGTTTTAATTAAGAGAAATGCTGCCGAGCATTGGAGATAAGTCACATCCCCCCCTCCCCCATTTTCCACTGCAACCCCTCTCCCTCCCTCTCTCCCCCCTCCCCTTACATCCCCACCCCTCGCTGCTCAGACAACATCATTAGGACAGTACAGAGGCGCAGCATCCGAGCGTCGTCCCACCGCATGAAACCAAAAGCGCAGCGTGGCTCCTACGTGGTAATCCTCACATCACAGCTCCTTTGTACTGATGAGGAGTGACACTGTGCATGTTTCAGTATACACATGCAAACATAAACAGCTGATTATCTGGCACCAGCAGGAACGGCAGCACCGGTGCCTTCAGTCAGTTGTACTGTATGTGGAACAGAACCAAGAGGCGTGGAAGCAGAAGAGGGAAATGTTTTGAAGAGCAGCGTCTTCTTGTTCAGAGTATGTAACTCTGCAAAGTTCACCGCTCATTTAGGATGCCAAGTTGCCAACCTTCTACCAAAGCATGGGGAGGAGAGCAGATCACTTGTTTTGAGTTGGTGGAAAGTTGATTGTGAGATTTATGTCACCATGTTTTTGTTGGTGTTTAGGTACCAGCTGTACAAGGCCATCGAAACAGGAGCAGAGCTGGAGAGATTGGTAGATTTGAACATTCAAAGAAACATAAATGACAACTTTGACAATCAATACATTGATGGAAGTCAAGTAAAAAAACCATGAAAGGCTTTAGTTCCTGCTCTTTAAATGTGGACTTTAGCTGTTTCTATCATCTGCCATAACAGTAAACAAATTCCTTTAGGTTTTAAACAATTGGTTGAACAAAACTAAAGTTGCAACTAAAGATTATTTCCATATAGGATTCATCTACTGACTCATTTTGTTTGTAGAACATAATACAAGCAGGGTAAAAATCACAATATCTAAAAGCACAGGGGCACTATATGACTTGCTTTCTATAGATTTTAAGTTAATTATCACAAAAGTTGCAGACAAATTTTAAGGCAATCAAATAATCCATGTCAATTTATGTGTGCCATGGAAGCGTGTGATGCCGGATTTCATTTAAACGTTCTATTTTTAATCAAATTATGAATTAATTCTGCTTTTCAAAATCTGAATAGTTAGTGAATTAGTTAGTGTGCAATGCAACATACAACAGATACACGGTGCAGAACAAATATGCACAACTATATTCATATTTGTTCTCCTCTGTCTTTCATTGGTGACGTTTGAGAACTCTGCACCTCCAATCCTGGCGATTCTTATGTTGTCAGATCATTGAAATAAAATGTTGAGACAACTTCAGAGAGGAGAGGCTTCTGAAAGGATAACGTCAAAATGCATCGTCACCAAAGCAAAATCCACACAGTTAGTGATCCTAAAAATGAAGTTATGCTTTGGGGAGAGAAAAGTTTTCCCATGACAACAATAGAGTTGCAGCATACAAATAAAGTTTGTACGTAACCAAGGACGTCAGTCTAAAGACAGACAGACAAAGCTTTGAGAGGAAGATAATGATGAGAAAAATAAACGTGTCATGACATTACTTAAGTGCTTTCTTACGCTTAATTAGTCTTCAATCACAGCTAATCTTACATCACACTCTACCTTGCCAAGCCAGGTGAGCCGTGCCATGGCTCAGGTCTCAGGTGGATCCCCTCCTGCCTGTTAGACGGGGTGAGCTCCCGGACCGCCCACAAGCCCCCGGGCCGGCAGCGCGGCGGAGATCAGTAGCAGAGAGAAACCTGCCCCCTCTGGGGGAAGGCCTGATGTCGGAGAGATTAATTGCAGACTACGGAGCTGCAACATGCTGGGAGCACACATCGCTCGCAGGCTCAAATATATTCATCTGCTTACACACACACACACACACACACACACACACACACACACACACACACACACACACACACACACACACACACACACACACACACACACACACACACACACACACACACACACACACACACACACACACACACACACACACACACACACACACACACACACACACACACACACACACACACACACACACACACACACACACACACACACACACACACACAATCTGCCTCTCCCCCTCTCAGGCAGGATCCATCAGCATGTTGAATCCCAGATGAACATCAAACCCCCCCAGAGGTGCTGCTCCTTTGTCTCCAGGTAGCGCTGCCTGGCACTCTGCCCCCCGCCTCCCGCTTTCATGTGGCTGAGGGAATTATCCTCCCTTTTGTGTGTGTGCGCGAGTGTCGGTGTGTATGGTTAGTGCTCGAGAGTGACGCCTTCTCAGGTACTAGCTTTCATATCTGCTTTCTGTTCTGGCGCCGTGCCAGCCGGACTACCTCACAGGTGGCTCTGTGTTCCCCGAGGCTCCTGAGCAAGGCAGCGCTGAGGTTGCAGCCAGCCGATGATTACGAGAAAGAGCAGTCAGAGGAGGGACATAACTCTCAGACTGCTACACTCTATTTAGTGGTAAAGGGTTAGGAAGTGGTTTGCCATGTGTGTGTAGTATGTGTACGCGTGTACAAGAGCAGTAAATCACAGAGGCTTTTTCATGTGTGCAGCGCGCCATCTAAAAGAGTTTTCCTGTGTGCTTATGCATGGCTGTGTGTGTTTGCGTTTCCCCCCATGTTTAGTTTTATTTGTACAAGGAGAAAAATTGAAGGTACAAACCCACAGTGTGCCGTGCTGCTTATTTTGGGGAAACATAACAACTGGTATTTCCCACTCTTCAAAGAAAGCTCTATAATGCTCGGTTTTGCTGTCTTCTGAGCGTGATTTGTGGAGATCCCCACTGCGAATCCAGCTTAAACGCTTTTCCATCCCGCAAACTCCTCTCTGAACACAGCGGCTGACGGAACCTTGAAGATGGCTCTAGAGTCTCAGCAAACTTTCACAACACAGATCATCGAGAGCTTTGCTACTGCCATTAGATGTGTGTGTGTGAGAAAAGTCTCTTCATCAGGAGCTTTAGTGTTATCTTTGGGCTTCTACAAAACTATCGCTATAGGTGTGTGTGTGTGTGTGTGTGTGTGTGTGTGTGTGTGTGTGTGTGTGTGTGTGTGTGTGTGTGTGGGGCTGCAGTCTCACTTTGAAATACTCTATAAATGGTGATACCTCTAGATGATTCACCAGACATGTTTTTACTGCACGGAAATGTTTTTGTTTTTGGTAAAGACATTTTAAAGACATTGCTTTACTTTCCTTAAATTACCTCTTCAACTACTATTCTGTTCCAGTTATTGTGGATATTTTACTTGCTGTTGACATGAACTTGACCAAATCCAATTGTTTTTAGAACGTGCTACATAAATAAACTTTACTCGACTTGACACGTTATTTGTCGTAAAACTGAAAACATATATCTCAAGACTTGAGTTGCACTTAAAAAATGAAGTGCTCTTTAACTGCACAGTAAAACTGGAGTAAACTACTGGTTTCCTGGCAGTGTGTGTGTGACTCACCACAGCTCCTATCACCACAGTCTTTACTGGAATCCAGCAAAGCCAATCCTTGTTCTGACTTAAGCTATCAGTAAAATCAGCACCTGTAGGACTCGGAACTGGTGTGTTCAGCCTCTCCCTGATGACCCGGTCCCGCAGTGCAGGTATGTTTACGCTGCAGCAGAATGGGCCTGCAGGATGAGCAGCAGGTGGCCCCGGTCTCTAGTGACGGCAGCTGGGGCCCGGTGTTGATACCGGGCAGCAGGATCCAGTCGTGCAAACTACAAATCCCTACATTCAAGATCCAAGTTTGTCTGAATCATTTCAAAGATTAAGCCCTGCAGGAATTTACTTTTCCAAGTAATGTTAAGTACACTTACTAGAGTACTGGTAAAATGAGAAGAGGAGAAATAGTAACATTTGGCAGAACTGACTAGAGTTATTTCATCATTTTTTTATACTTAATTCTTCAAATTCAATCTAATTTGATTCATATAGCCCAATTTGTCTCTTTACTGTTTGTATTGCATACAAAACCCTCTGTCCTTAGACCCTCATATCGCATAAGGATAAGCAACAGAGGCGGGATCCCTCTCCCAAGACGGACATAGGTGCAGTAGGTGTAGTAAGTGTTGAAGAAGTACTTCGATTTTTACTTAAATAAAAGTACTAATACCACAGTCCAAAAAAATCCATCACAAGAAAAGGCCTTAGTTCAAAATGTTACTTAGTAAAAGTACAGAAGTATCAAAAAATCCACTTATAGGCCTCAAAAGCAAAAGTATTAATTAAAATAATGATAATAGAAGGTTAAATAATTCTGTTTTTAATCAATAAAAGTACATATAAGACTTCAATGTTGATGTTGAATCGGTAATGTGAAGCAAATTCTGGATACTTTGTGTTCTGCCGAGTAGATGAGTAGTGTATAAATTATATAAACACATCATGTTACTTATGGAAAAGGTAACTATAAATGTCAAATAATTGTAATGGAGTACAAAGTACAATATTTCCAATACAATATGTAGTGGAATGAAGGTAGCAATTGGCCGAAAAATGGAAACACTCGAGTAAAGTACCAGTTAATGCGTCAGTATTAACAGCTCAGAAATAAAAATATAAAGTGATCTGATACAAACATGAGCATTTCCACATATCTGAGGTGTTGATACACTTTTGCACTTTCACTTCAGTCAATTATGTGATGAAATATTTGTAATGGAGAAGTCTTTCTTTGTTTATAACCATTTTTAAACATTGTCCACATCTGGTTGAAGTTAGATGTATGCTCTGAGCATATAAAACCAAAATAACCCCACTATTAGACACAATCTTATATCCAATCGGGGGGAAAATGCTTAAATAATAAAGAACAGATCCAAACAGAGCAACCACCCCATGATAGTTTATGACAGTTTGAGTTAAAGGAAAAAAAAAAAAATCAATTTCTGGATTCTGTAATATCACATAGGATTCGAAAAGCTGGATGCCTCATCACTTTAGTGCCTAAAGTCAATATTTCTTCCAAAATAGAAATCCATTCTCCCACCCCCAGCTCCCTTTGATGTGTGGGTGTCTGGGTCTTACATCAGACATCAGGGTCAAAGCCTGAAAAGGCAAGTCAATTTACAGACAGACTTCAGAGGGAGAGGCTTCTGGTGCACAGGTAGGGCTGAGAGAACCTGCTCATCTGTCAAATTTGAATGGAACAGACAGCTCGGACAGCTCGGATAAAGCAGCTTCATTGTTACCTTCGTTACACACATCGATTTACGAGCAAGAGCGCAAACAGTTCAGCTCTGGGTCCTGAAGCGTGGGCCGATGCAGTGTTGTCTCCACCAGAAGCCTTAAAGGTTTGTATGTCGGGCACATCAAAGCCCTGAGAGAGCATGGTCCAACAGCCTGTAAACTGTTCACGGTATTAATAATTTGTGCCTTTATCTTCATTGCTTCTTAAATATCTCATTCACAGAGGGATGACAGGAAGTGGAGCTCACTATAGCAACAGCGGTTGGTCCAGAGTGGCTGATTTCTGACTTGATGTAGCATAAGGTACATTACACAAACAAAGCAGATCTTGTTTACAGGCCTGCGGGTGTATTGGAATTTGAGTTTGACCGAAGTTAAGATTTAACTTTTCTGCTTTGATCTGCGTGAGGAGTATTAAAACCACTGTAAGGGAGAAAAAAATACATGTTTTGCTTTGAACTGCATTGAAGTCAAGTGTAATATACGTCTTTGTATGAGTAGTTGTCAGACATCAAATAAATGCAGAAGCTAGTAATAATACTTTTTTTTTTCTCTCCCCGAATCTGCTTCAGTAGAATGTTTTAAATCTGAAGCCCACAGGAGAGTAGTCCGTTTCAGAGAATTAATTGCTTTGACTGTTAAAAAATATTTAATTTCTTAGCCAAAGCTCTTTGAAAATATGAAATGTGCATGCATGAAAATCTCTGAGATGTTTGGCAATATTTAATTTCTTTGCACACGAAAACTCAATTACTCACAGCCAGTTAGACATTCTGTATTTCATACTGCTGCATTCATTTATGATCGCCATTTATTGACGCACATATAAAGAGATTGCGTTAACATTTCAGTGATTTCGAAATCTTTATTTTTGATTAAAAGTTGCTTTTCCACACATCCTTGGAGGGGTCAAATGGATATGGTTCTCTTGTAGCCCAGACAAAACAAGTATGTACTATTACTCCCACATATGAATCAATTGATTGCAGCTAACATTCAAATCTTCCTTAGTGTGTTTTACTTCAAACTCTGACTTCTGAGCGATGCAGATTCGACTATATAAGAAGGCGGACATCAACACATCCAGTACCAAAAGGCAGGACCTCAGATAAACAGCTCTCCCTGCGATATATAATGATCTGGCAGCTACACATCAAATGCAAACATGGATGAAAGACAGAGGCAGCGCACCGCCAACATCTCCTGTATGTGCCGTTACATGCAGCAGAGTTCATTAAGCTAAGTATGTGAGGAGAGATAAAGGCCCCTGTATTGGGGGGATTTCCCGCTGCAAGCAATATTGTCTGAACACGACTGTCTTTGAATAGTGTACAGATGCATGGCTGAGGGCGTCTTCTCGTCAGGCCTCAGATCCTGTCTTCTTTCCACACACAGATGGAAGTTCCTTCTCTTTCTGTCTCTTTTTTTTTTTTTTACTAGCATGCCAGTTAAACGGTACATACAGCGATTGAAATATGCCTTTGATAAGGATGGAGAATTGATTTATGGCCATACTTTTATCATCGCTCGCTCATAACCCTACTGCCTCCGAGCACTCTATCCTGTGGAGAGGTTTTTGGGGAGGAAACCACCTGCTTTGATTTATAACCCCCATGGACTGAAAGTTGTAGTCTGGACGGCAGTGTGGGAAATCCCTGACATCTCTTCTGGGCTCAGTCGCTCTGCTTTGAGCCTGATGGTCCCGATTATAATTTAGACTTAAATATGTACATGCATTGTAGGAATAAAATCTGCAAAAGGGAGACAACTGGTAAAGACAATGTGGGATCAACAGGTTGTGAACATTAGGGACAACTTCAAGTGTCCACATCCTGTAAAGGGCAGGAGATTATAAAGCGTGCATCACAGGGGATTAACCCACATGATTGTTTCGCCATCTGAGGGCACACACAACTCCATGAGCCAGAAGGTTTAGCTATAAAAAAAAAGACATGTTTCAGAAATAACCGTCAAAGCATATCCCTTAGAGGAAGTCCTGCTGTGTTGTTAGAACAGTTGCAGGCAGACTAAAACCTGAACTCCTGAAGAAATCCTACATTTAGGAAAAAAGAAGAAGTGCTTGTGTTGTGAACTTGTGTTTCTCATCTCTCATCCATGGGATCCCTTGGATAGTCTAAATGTAAATCTATTCATTTTGATTAAAAATAATCTCCAAGAACAATTGTACTGCACATCAGGATATGTAAGAGGACATATATGTGTATAAACACACACTGTAGTGTATTTACAGTATGTATGTGTCAGCACGGCCTGAAAGATGATATATACAATTATGCCTTTATCAAATAAAATGTGGATGAACTTTAACTTCCAACATTAGGATTACGGTCTGAATTTAAGATGCTACACCCAATTAATTAATATTACATTTATCATTATTGCTGCTTTTACTGTGACGACTGGTGCTGTCATTGATGTCATTCTTACTCTGATTATTATTCTTCATCTATACCCCACTGACTTAAAATGTTGGCCCCCTAATCTTTAACACATAATACTCTAAGCATCATGTAATATCAATAAAATGCATTACGCTCTGTGTGTCTTTGTTAGGTCAACAGTTGTTTGTAATACTGAGCTACAGATGGGATTTCCTCCTGTGAACATGCTGGTATTAACCCGACAGGGGCTTCCGATACTCTGGATCTGCATTGGAAATGCAGCTCGTCTCCTAGGGCTACAGGCCCTCCTCCATTGTTTCACGGCTATCTTGACACCCACTCACCAGAATGGAGGCATACCGCAATGAACCCTGGGATCTGTGATCCTGCCACCGATAGGCACAGCAGTGCCACAGATTCCATTAAGCTCCAAATTAAAGCAGGCACATCAAAGGGCCTGTGTGGAGGCAGCATGGAGATGTGACAGCGAGAGGGGGAACGAAAATGAGTGAGGGGAGAATAAAGGGGAAAAAAAGAAGACGAAGCCTCATTTATGCAATCCCCGAACGTGACAGAGCCTAATCCAAATCAATATCTGTGAGTGGTGGAGTGTTGTTACAATGCTAGTGTGGAACATATTAGCGGAAGATGAAAGCATCAAAGTGGTTAGCTAGATGAAATTATGTCTTTTATATCAGGGGAAATAATTGGAAAAATCTGGGTGAGCAGGCATACATTTTTGCTAACATGCAAATGTTCTTACTGTATATTCCACCGAACACATGAGAACTGGAAGCAGCTCTTTAGTTCCGACATTTTAAAAATAGAGGTTCAACGATACTTGTTTGCGTTTTAACACTTTACGAGCCAAAGCAAATGGACGTACATCACATTACATTTAGCCAACGGTTTTTACAAAGCGACTTATAATGAATGCATAAAGATACAAACTCAGAACAACAATAGAAGTGCAAATACATTCGCTTCAAATAAGCCAAACGATAAGTGCTGGTGCATTAGTTTCAATGGGCTAAACTTTAAGTGTTTTTTATTTCTTTTTCTGTTTTGGGTCGAATGTATTGCCCAAGGTACGAGCGAAACAGGTGGCTTTTCAGTTTGCGACAGAAGACATGTAGACTTTCTGCTGTCCTGATATCAATGGGGAACTTGTTCAACCATTTTGGAGCCAGGATAGCAAAGAGGCGTGTTTTTGTTGAGGGGTACCTGGGTACAATATCCATTAAATGAAATGCTTGGACTTGAAGATATAGCTGACCTTTCCTTACAGCTTTTGACAACATTACATCCAATTGTTCATGTGATCCATCTCAGAAGCCTTAAGTAGTTATCTGAGAGGGTTTATCTGTCCTCCATGCAAAGGGTTGAGTGCGGAGGGAGCACTGGGAGCACATTGTCTCTATAGATAATCTCTATTTATTTTTCTGTCCAGGGTGGAAAATTTGCAACGAATCCCTCGTGCGTTCATAAGTGTGTTATCGCTTAGAGATTCTCCACGAGATGTTTCTTGTTATTCAAGAATTGGAAGGACTCTACGTGATAATTCCCAAGGCCTGACTGGGAGCCTCTGCAACACCCAGGGAGCCTCGGAGCGCTGCGTAAGCATCCCTTACGGTTTCGAAGGGCATAGAGGGTTATTGGACAGGAGGGGGGTGGTTGTGGCCCTACAGCAGTCTGCCTGATTGCATCGCCACACAAGCGTGCCTTCAAAGCCTTCCCCTCCCCACCGCCCAGTTTGACCAGATAAGGGCCCCCTTGCGCCGTGGTTCAGCTAGGGGACAGGAAGACACAGAGGGGTCAAAGGCAGTGCCATCTGCTCCCCATGTATAACAAATACTGTACATCTACATCAACAAACTTGCATATCCTGTTCCTCATATGGCTCTATAGGCTGTATATTAGGGCATACACTGTGTAATACATTCAGGATGTTTACCCGACTGCCTATACAAGTTTCATGAGGACAATGTTGATTGAGCCAATGTGTTTGTTGTCTTATTTTGAGCCAAAGACAAACAATGGAGGCCTGTTCTTGTACGACGGATACGGCAGGCCTCTGGTGTTAACAATCTGCATTAAAAGGGCATGCTGATATAGGTCAGCTCGCCGTGACATCACATTCCTGCGTGCCGCTAACTGCGAGGCACGACGCACAAGAGTGGCACGCTGGAATGCAATTCAATCTACAAGTAACAATTCTAAAAATGGAGGAAGGTGTATCATTTGCCTTGTGGCATTTTTGGATAAGCATGCCAACCTTAACCCCACACCGCCAGAAAACACACACACACAACCATCCACACTCCCAGAGTGCTGAGTCTACACATCGCGCCGTGTCAGCAGCTGTCACAGAGGACAGATCATGTTGCACGCAGGCAGCCAGGCCAGTGCCTTCAGGTTAAGTTGGCTTTAGGAACAGCTTTTCATCTTTACCTCCTTGATATGTCTGTCTGAGTCTCCCCTTTCCCTTCCAAGCCATGAACAGGACGTTGGCTCTGAGTGCTAAAACATTATCAAGCCAATCGGGAGATAATGACTATCATCTGGATCTACGCTTAATTAAGTAGTTTCCAGAGGGTTCTAACTGCACACCTCTGCTTCCCATATCCTCAATCTTCCACAGCAGATCTGCGCTCTCACCTGAAAAGGTGCTTTCCACTGTTTGGTTGGAAAGACCTGGAGGGAGTTTGCCTCTCAACAGCCCCCCCAGAATCTGTGATTGTACTAAAAACTTCAATTACATCGTGGGTTCCAACAATTTGATGAATGAATGGTTTGTTTGCCGAGACAACAAAGGAGGTAGCTGGATACAGTCACCACGGCGGGTAATAAAAGCGGCAAATATCAAAGCGTTTAGTCAGTTTAAAGACAGGCAGGAACTCTGGCGTACAGTATGAGCTGTTCCCCAAGCATGAGTCTCTGCAGTGAGTGAAACTGTCATGGGGCCTTGTCAAGGAGCCAAAGAAAACCGAATCAGCTTTGCATAAAAAGGAGAACAGTTACACAATAGAGCCTGTAATACCAAGTCAAACAAACCAGTGATTGATGCATTTCAGAAAATAGAATAGTTAAAGAGTGAAAAGGATCATGAGACTGTGACCAAATATTCTATAGATCATTTTTCTGGGAGAGGCCTAGATGTGGTGAGTACTTCACCCATTAGTAGACTGTTTTTTTTCTCTATATCACAGCTAATGGGAAACAAATTGCCCGAGCATGCTGTCCCCGTCAAACTGAGGGATTCCCTAATCTAAATCCACAACCGACAGAGAGAAAGAGACAACCATCTCACTTCTGTTTGGTTTGCTGGGGAGAGATAATGACAAGGATGACCGAGAAGACTGGGCAAAAAATGTCACTTTATAATCCATGGCAGCACAAGGAGTTGAGATGAAGAAACACCATCGAGGACCAAGCATAGGGCGGCAACTGAGATGGTGGAGGGAAGAGAGAGAAAAGACTGAGAGACCACATACAGACAGAGGAGAACAATGAGGCTCTTTCATTGTGGTTTCATGATGAAGGGACGATGAGAGGGAAGAGCACAGATGATGGGGAAGTGGTTGAGCAGCTTCCACGTAAAGTGCGACTGAGATCCTCAACCTTGAGAGACAACTGAATCCATGTCAGGCATGGATTCAGTTTTATTGTCGTATTACTGTCTTATATTAATACACTTTTAGCATCATCCTGCACAACAATCACCTTAACTTTTCCTACATGTCGCAACTGTACAAAGCTTTGGCAAAACTGTATGTCGTTATGATCATGCTAATAAAGCTATTTGAATTGAATTGATTTGGAGGCACTGTTGCTGCAATCTTGATTTTTTGGGGGGATGTGGTGAACATTATTGTTATTATTGAGTGTTTGAATGTAAGTACACACACACACACACACGAGTGTTTGTGTGTGTGTGTGTGTGTGTGTGTGTGTGTGTGTGTGTGTGTGTGTGTGTGTGTGTGTGTGTGTGTGTGTGTGTGTGTGTGTGTGTGTGTGTTGAAAGGGTGGGGCATTGAACAGAGGCCCCCTCCAGCCCAGACTTGAAAAGGCATTCTTTCATCATTGCTAATCTCCCAAACATAAACATGAGAGCATCCACACAGTCTCCCTCTCAGGGCTGAGGGGTGACCCTCCCATGACTGGAGATGAGGAACTGTGCGTGCTTCTGGCTGTTTGTGTTAGGGAGAGTGTATCAATCAACATATCAGTTTTATAACAGATTTTACTAAGGGTGTGTGTGTGTGTCGTGTTTATGACTGCAAAGGATGTGTGTGTTCCTGTGCTGCCTGGTAAATTAGGCCCCCAAACCAGGGCGTGACTCGACATGGGAGACAATAACTAACAATTAGTTATTTTTCCACAATAGCCAAGTAAAAACCATAATTGCAGGAGGTTTAAAACAGGAAAAAGTACATATTTCTCAGATATGAGGAAAACATATTCCAAGAAGCAATTTGACATTGCACCCAATCAAGGATGTAAAAAGGGTAACTGAATCACCTGAGAATAGCCAAATAGTGAGGTAGTGAGGCTAGGATGTGATTCAGCACAAGGTGGCGCTGGGCATGCTTCTCGCTATAACAGGGACACTCATTTCTCAGGCCTGTATGGCACACACACACACACACACACAAGCTTGTTCACTGCACCGTTCCGTGTACAAGCCAAAGCTGTCTTCGCAGAGCATTTAAGAGATAAGGCCAATGATTTAATGCAGACCCACTGCCATAATCCAGTTTTCCCCCCTTTCTGACTCTCATCCCCCTGCTCCGCTCTCCTCTCACAGCTTCTCTGCGCTTCAGCTGCGTATCTGTGACAGATTAGGGCAGATCACCAAGGATTACCTCCACCAGACACAGCCTCTACACGCTGACCATAGACACCCTCTCAACTCCCCCATAGGGAGACGGAGAAAGGGAAGGAGACAGATTTAAATATAATATTGAATCGCTAAATTATTGATGATTCAGTGAAAGGTGTTTCTTCCATCTTTACCATAATGGAAAGGTTTTATTTTAAGACACATGCACTCTTCCCATGCTGTTGGAAGTGTATTGCTGGGAGGGGGCCTGATACCTGTCGGTCCTCTGGGATGCTGCTGCAGAGTGAATATAGGTCAGACCTCGTTTTCGTTGTTGTTTGCCTTTGATTGCTGGATATAAAAAGCCGTCTGCAGTCGCTGTTACCTGCTAATGATCACCTTTACTAAGAACACAAGTAACGCTCTGTACCCAAAGCCAAATATCTGACCGAGAAATCCTTATTGTCTTTGTTCCAAACTCAACAACTTCATCTCGGTGCGGTTCTCAGCTCAGCCTCACCCGGCGGTCGGGGATGGGTACTGCACAGTGTAAGGGGAAAGGGGAGGGGGAAATAGAGAAGGGTTGATCTGGTGGATTTGATGAAAGTGTGAGATAAAATGAAGCTGATAACGTACCACTTTTATATGTGTTGCTTTTGGGCATTTTAAGTGCAACTTGAAATGCATTTGGAATGAGGGAAACTTTCTGCCCAACTTTCCCAAGTTGTTCACTGTTATGGAGCAGAGAGAATATTTTACGCATGTCCTCGAGAAGAAGAGAGCCTGAATAAATTGGTCAAATCCTTTATAATTCTTCATCAATGCACAGCAGCTGACAGCAGCGATCTTGTATGTAATCAATTATATATGATTCCATTAATATGTATATATTAAATACTGATCATATGTACGTACATTACAGGTTATGTCATCAAGAGACTGAAAATACCTTTGTATGCGTCACTGAATCGAACCAAACCATCAAAGAGAATACATTATTTCATAGGCAGATTTGGATTTCAGGCAACAATTCTGATTGATATTTAATAAAACATTTTGCAATCTATGTTTGGATGCAAGGTGTGTGTGAGAGGGATGGAGCAGGTGTGTGAGAGATAGGCAGATAGGGGGAGGGGGGGGGACTGAGGGGGGGGGGCTGAGACCCCACCTGGACTCAGAACAAGCGGGGGACCGACGGGGGAGTCGGACGCTACACAACACACACACTACAAAGGGCTGGCGGGGCGAGGTGCACGCACGCCATAACACAGCCACAGTCCCATTGTTCTACCCCCGTTTCATCTCCCCTCCTTCTCTCCAAATATTTGGAGGAACGCTCTGAATAACATACTGGTACTGAGAATATTGCACTCTGTATATTGTTGAAGGGAACCAAGGCAGTCGGAGTTTTTCGCTCTTCAAAGACGGTTGCTTTGTTTTGTTTGGGTTTTGTTTGCTCCTGTATTTCAATTGCGCGCCGTGATTTCGTGGATATCTCATTGTTCCAGGATTTGAGATTGTTGGACAGAGAAGCACCCACTGGCTCATTTATTTTCCTTGCATCATGTGACTCATTGTAATTGCGACACACTGGGAAATAGCAGGCTGAAATGATTCAAAAAAATATATAACTGGCTCCTGTTTCCCACTTCCTCTGCTTGGGAGCTGTTTGTGAGAGTCCTCCATCATTAGAGTTTCAGTAAAACGCTTCCTATATAGACTTCCAGGGCGCACATTTCCATACCCAAGTCAATGGGAAGTCAATGATTAAAAATACAAGAGCACAGCTTTGCATCTGAGTTCAAAAACATAGGGCTGAAAGTGTGGAGCTGTGCGATTAATCATGTGATCAAGGGGGGATGAGCGCGAAGCTCGGCGATCCAGGGTTACAGCATCTTCTTACAGGTTTGTTTGATGGCACTTTCCTGGGGACCCCAACATTGATTGGGCCCTGAGGGTGCCCCACAGCGTTGCC
The DNA here is from genome assembly GCF_036324505.1 of Eleginops maclovinus. Lineage (NCBI taxonomy): Eukaryota > Metazoa > Chordata > Actinopteri > Perciformes > Eleginopidae > Eleginops > Eleginops maclovinus. The sequence goes on from NC_086353.1 coordinate 4,996,157, forward strand.
CGTTGCCAGGGCCTGACTGACAGCTCTAATGACGCCTGCCATCGTCGGGCAAGGGACTGCTCCAGAGCAGGCACTGAACTTCAATCGGCCTGTGTGACGTCCAAAGAGTTTTGATTTCTCAGCAGTGATGAGGGGGGTAAAAAAGCAGACCCTGTGGGAGACAAGCAGCACCCGGCCTGCCTTTGAATATCTCTCCGTTTACTGCGTGTCAGTTCTCTGTGTTGGAGACGCACAGAACGGAGACGAAGGGGGGTCTGCTGTGGTGAATTTTTCATAAGCGTAAAAGAAAAAAAGGAGACGTACCCCACAGACCCATTGGATTCGGTGTAGATGCTCATGTGAATTGTGATTATGTGTCATTGTCTCAGCTTACAATAACAGCTACAAAGTTGTGCTTGTGTTTTACTTGGTAAGAGACAAACACGATAACCTCTTCATAGTTTAGCGAGACTGGAAGGAGAAGTTCTCCATCTTTCTCCCTCACACCCCTTCTCCCAGCGATGGAGGGATGTTGAAGAGCAGAGGAACCTCAGAAGACTGATTCTCACTTTGTTCTATTATTCACCATCTCTGTCTTCAGAACTCTCTAGGATCTCCATGGGGTTACACTCTCTATCCTGATGGAAAGACTCCAGTGCCGCTGAGAGCCTGTTTACTCCCCGGCGCAGCGGTCCACTGGAGTATACAACCAGTCCCTTCACTACCACGCTCACATCATCAGAGCCATCAAAAATAAATCAAAAACAGACTGGTGCAAGCCATTTGTTAATATCATGTTCGCTGGCACTTTGAAACCACTTGCCGAATCAAAAAAAAGAGTAATTTTCCAGATTGGCAGCCCACTTAAATCAACCGGCTATGATGACATTCTGGCAAACGTCACAAAAACAATTTGCTCGGCAGCACAATGTCCTCCTTTTGTTCTTTTTCAGTCAGCGTGCATCTGTACATCTTCACCCACTAAGATCCAATACGGTCCCCTTTCAGAAAGCTCATTTGTACCAGCATTAATAGTTATTTGAAAGATAAAAGCAAACATGTTTGTTTTTTGTTTGTGTTTTTTCCCTCTTCTCAACTCCCCAAAGGCATTTATGAGCACTTTGGTAATAAGGACCAGAGCAGGATTTAGCGGGAGAAGAGGAGCAAGGGATGCTTTGATGTACTCTTAGATTAAGTGAAGTCTACAGCGATGTCTACAAAAATACATGCAGTGTATACACCGAGCTCGACTAGACAGCTTCCTCTCTGCTGGCCCTTCCTCTCCGGTCCCAAACCGCCACAGCATGAAAGACAGGTCTGTATGTTGCTGCATGGTAGCGGGAGACGTGTATGGACCTTGTCGACAGCTTCAGATGCATCATTCCCAGAAGAAACACAAACTAGGGAGAGGGGGTTTTTTTTCCCATCAAACTTATTTTTCCCCCCTCCAACCCAGATATTTCCCCGTACAAAAAAAATCTAAACTTTTAAAAGACAGGGTTCAGAGTTGCTTTGATTGCTTTGATTTTTTTGATATATTGCTTTGCTTAAAAGAGATTTAGCAACTAGGCAATGCTCTGAAGACGAGCATTGCCCAAGTGGCTCGACACAGTGCCAGTGTTTGAGTCTGAGGAACAGAGTGGGGAAGAAAAGGGGGGAGAAAAAGACACAGAATGATTTTGTAACTTCTTCCAGATTCAATTAATCTTCAGATTTGAAACACTGGAGTCAGTGTGATGAGGGATTGGGCCAGAGGCAACAAAAAGACTCAAATCTGACCTTTTCATATTTTATGTGCATTAATAACTTGCAAACTTAGTTAGTAAGCAGAAAGAGAAACAGCCGGTCTGTGGGTTTTGGCGAGGATGTTGGTTTCCCGGTAATATTATACAGTAAGCGAGTTTACAAATCAGCAAGCCGGCATTTTCTTAAGAAAACATTTCTTGGCTCAGTGTGACTGCCATGATTCCCTGTATGCTGTGCAATTTGTATTTGTTTAGGGTGTTAATGAAAGGTTGCATGAATAATTGAACACAAACAAAGCATGCGATTCCAAATTAGCTGCAGCCATACAAACACATGGAGCAGCTGCACTTTATGTGGGGGGGTGTTCTGCTGATCGGATGCTGACCTCTACTGGACGCCTGTGCTGCTGAACGCAAGGTTATAATCAGACTGAGGAAACTCATTATTCTCAGGCACCATCCCACATACTGGGCTCTATAACTAAACAATTATTTCAATGTGACTTTAATGAGTTTTGGTTCCATTTTATTGGGTATTCCTTGTATTTTATAACAGCAGATGACAGTTGTATAACCACCATCCTCTTCATATTTAAGTCTCTTTGCCACTGGAGGTTTGAGGCAGCTAGCTATATTTGAGAGTTAGTAATATATGCAATGGAAAAAAAGAAACGTAACCGTTGAAATGAAAAATGTGTTGGTGCTCTCTGGTGGATCCGCTCTCTAGATAACATTACAAATACACAGGCTGTGGCCTTTCTGTCCTGCCGTTTCTTGTTATCTATTACATTACAAATGAAAATATGATAAGTATTTTCCATATATACACTATATTAGCATATAGCTGAGCTTCATATTTACATTTCAATCACTTATCAGTCTCTATAGGGTCGTTTTTTTGCTTTTGTTGATGAAAGTGTTAGGGAGACAGAAAGGGAGACCAAAGGAAACGACATGCTGTGAATGATTATTTAACTATTAATTAGTTTAGAGCCATTACTAAATGGTCTTTTCAAACAACTTTTCAAACAACAAATAGTCCAAAACCCCAAAATAAATCAGAGAGAAGCTGCAAGCGGTCAGGCAACTTTTTGTTTCGTTTCTAAAGCTTCCTTACTTAATCGCAATGTCATTAAAATGACTCCTTTACTACCAATTGCAAAAACTTGCAACTAATGGGAACCATAATGCTATTAGTGAGCTATGGTGCGATTGCAACACACACACACATCTAATCAACTGAGGAGGTGCACAATCTGTCAAATGTCAAAGACAAAAAAATGCCTGAACACACACCCTATATGATAAACAGTATATGATACACTGCCTGGCCTAAAAAAAAGGTCACACACTCTAATATTCGTTGGACCACCTTTAGCTTTGATTACGGCACGCATTCGCTGTGGCATCGTTTCCACAAGCTTCTGCAATGTCACAACATTTATTTCTGTCTTGCATTCATTTCTCGCCAAGATCTCGTACTGATGACGGGAGATTCAGACCACTGCGCGAAGTCTTCTCCAGCACACCCCAAAGATTCTCAATCGGGTTCAGGTCTGGACTCTGTGGGGGCCAATCCATGTGTGAAAATGATGTCTCATGCTCCCTGAACCACTCTTTCACCATTTGAGCCCGATGGATCCTGGCAATGTCATCCTGGAACATGCCCTTGCCATCAGGGAAGAAAAAATCCATCGATGGAATAACCTGGTCCTTCAGTATATTCAGGTAGTTAGCTGACCTCATTCTTTGGGCACATTGCTGAACCTAGACCAGACCAACTGCAGCAACCCCAGATCATAGCACTGCCCCCCACAGGCTTGTGACCTTTTTTTTTGGGCCGGGCAGTGTATATTCCTACTATATCTAAGCCAACATGTGAAATGTCCAGTTGCCTCAAAGCCTCATCCCTATAACCAACTAACTTTTTCCCGTGTTTTTGATGCCCTACATGGCGAGGAAAGCCCACTTCCCGTTTCCTCCTATACTTTTAAACACCACTTCCCTTCTTCCCCTTTACACACATTCATCAGTGCTGCCACCGCACCCGACTCAATTAACAGTGCTGGTCCAAGGGTGTAAATTATTTAGTGATGAATTATTAATAAATAATAACAAAGGGGCCCGGGGGAGACGCAGCCCGGTCAATTAGTAGAGAGGGGGAAAGTGAATGCGAGCGGCGGGGGGTGGGAAGCAGGGGATCTGCAGCTGATCTGATCTGCGCCTCATCATTATCGCCGGCCGTCAGACACAATTACCTCGACGCCGCACTCCCCCGCACTTCAAACAACAGCCGTCCCTCTCTGACTCTGACAGCACTGCACTCTCTGCTCATCCCACACACACTACACACACACACACACACTCCCCAGAAACCTTGGATCTGAATCAGAGGCCTGTAGGACCATGGCAAGAAAAAGAAAGACACTCTGATTTGCTAGCATCAGCTATAACAAAATATCAAAACATCAGACATTCAGCAGCTCAGGTCAAGAGTTCAACTGCTACTATGGATGAGTGAGGGAGGTATAGCGGCAAAAATAAACATATGTCAGCCCTTTGGAAGTTTTCATGTTTTTTTAAAAATATTTTTGGGGGCTTTTTGCCTTTAATCGGATAGGACAGTGGAGAGTGACAGGAAAGTGGGAGAGAGAGTCGGGGTGGGATCCGGAAAGGACCACGGGTCGGGAAACGAGCCCGGGTCGCCGGCGTACGGTGCAGGTGCCCCAGCCAGTTGTGCCACGGCCGGGGCGAAGTTTTCATGTTTTATTGACTTAAAAAAAGGGAAAATATTATAGCTTTTTAATATTTTTGAGAAGAGTCGAATATGTCATGGCAATGTAAAAACAAATCCTCAGAAAAAGTACAATTATAACAATGAAATAGTAAGGATTCAGTGCCTTTAGTTATTCTTGTTGCAGCTAATTAAAGCCTCCACCATGTAAATATACAGTGAAGGAGTTTTTTCCTGTTCATCAGAGACACAAAAAGATACATGAATGTTTAAGTTGCTAAGCATAAAAGATGAACACCTCCAAGAGGGACTTTATATTCAACTATAGTTAACTATACCAAAGAACAAAGGTGCTTCCTGCTGTACTGTACCTGCACAACTTCCAGTGGTAAAACAAGAGAGATGTAGAAGTCTCTAAAATGTGGATGGTGATTACTAATACCACAGAAGAAGATACTCAGCATAGACATCTGATTGATCAGACTCTTCTGAGTATAAGCATTTCTCTCTCTGTATGTCTTTCCACCTAATTAAATCAAACAGATTCGACTGATTCATCTATCACTTTACACAAGCTTTTGATACAGTCTGCAGATATTTAGGGTTATCTAATCTCTAAGTCTGTGTGCCTCAATGTGAGGAAGAGTCTCTGAACACAGGGGTTGGGATTTTATATGATGTGCAGATTGAACTGCAAGAAATGTAGGAAAAATGCTGGTATAAATAATTGGTTTTAAATCTATCATTCTTTGAAACTATTCGTGTTCCTGAATATGTGATTTATTTTGTCTGTGATGTCAGTAAAACCATCCTGTTTCACACAGTAAACACTAGTGCTTACAGGGCATTTTAGAAAGTCTTACGTCATTTTTAAACTTTTACTAAGGAGGACTCGTTGAAACCACAAGATGGTGCTAAATATCCACAGAGTTTAAGCCTTATAGAAATCTGTGAAGCTTCCCTTTTAATCCTTTCTAGTAATTTAAACAGACAGACCTTAACAAGGTGATGAGTTGTTGTTTTTTACGATGAACGAGTGAATCCTGTATTTTTTTGTATGAGTTCAGTGCCTCTATAGTAGCTGTACGGAGTATGCATTACTGTGATGTATTCATTGTGCATTTTGGTTTTGTAATGCTCCTCTTTGTGCACAAGGGGGCAGCCTCCCTCTGCTAAACAATACAGACCTCCCAAACACAATGCACACACTCACCTCATCCAGCTTTGACCAAGCCCTGTGTGAGTCATTTAGCCAAGGGCCATCCGACCTACAATGTGGAACAAATAATTCACTGTGAATCATCTCATAACAACTCAACTAACAACAACATTAAGCTCTAGAGTGAAGAAGAAGAAGAAGAAGACATACTTTTATTAATCCCTTACAGGGAAATTGCTTTCTCTACTCTGTTGTGTTGACACACATTAAACACACAGAGGATATACATGCACAAACACAGAGGAAATACATGCACACACAACCACATGCAGAGGAGAGGTGGCAGAACAGAGAGGCAGCCAGGTACCCGGCGCCAAGGGAGCAGATAGAGGTTAGGTGCCTTGCTCAAGGGCACCTCGGCAGTGGCCTAGGAGGAGAACTGGCACCTCTCCAGCTTTGCCGCCCAAAAAAGAAGGTGAAACCAGACACTTTGACATAACTTAGATTCAAAGTGTTTTGTCATCGCAACTATAAGATCACAGCGTGCCTCACAATGCCATTTCATAATGAACTTGCAGACAAATCCCTACACAAGCAGATTGATTTATGAAAGTGCAGTTCCTCCCAACCTAAAGTATATTAACCAGCTCATGAGAAACAAAATTGGCACACTTCCAAATTACTTAATTAAACAGGAACACTGAATGCAGTCTTACTGCAGCTTGTGGCCAATAGGAGAGAATAAATCTAGCAGCAGGTGATATACAATGACTGACCTGGAAAAAAAATACAGTAACTGGGAAGAATTGTATCTGCAATTTCATTAGTGTGACAAAACAGGACAGAAAAACACCTTTCTTGCCAAAAACCCTATATTGAATACATCCATCTTTCTCTCTGGAAAAAGTGATCATTTTAACCAACAATACTGCATTCAGTGCACTGGTGTCTGTAGGGTATGACAGAAATATAGGAAGTCTGAAAAATAAATCACTTTTTATGAATAATATCTCCTCTCCTTTGTTATCTGTTTTAATAGAATTTGTATTTTTTCGGGGTTCAGAGAGAGAGGTAATGACTCAATTTGCATCAGCTCATTAGAGGGAACATGCTGTTTTATGGCCTCAAAGGGGATTTAAATAAAAAAACAGGTCCACTAACAGTTACTCTTCATACCGTAACACACCTTTCAAACAACAGACTGTAGTATATTGTAACATGATGCAAAACTACACACATGTTCTCAAAAGTCCACACAATGTTTTTCTAGAGTGTGCTTTAAGCTAGATATGTTCGGCTTAAGAAGTCAGCAGGTGAAAAGACAATCAGCATGTTGTCTGTCTGAGCTCAGTTAAACAGACCTTATTAACCAGGCTCACATTGCCAAATGCACAGCTTATCTGTAAAATGCCTAAATATTAATAAGCTTTTGTGGATTGAGAGCCAAGAGCACATAACTCTGGTCCACTATTGACAACAGCTGAGGGTTCATTGATTAGTTTGGAGGAAAAGGACAAACAAGTCCATACCTATAACTCAGGGAAGAATTTGGTTTGTGTAAAAACTCAAGTCATCAGTCAGACTGATTAAATGAAGCATGCACAGAGGCTCTTAGCCAATAAACACTTACAGGTTTATGTATTTTAATTTAAACTAATGTCCGCAATGAGTGAATTAAAGAGAGAAGCTGATTGTGCTTTCTTTGTTTCTCCAACTTCCACACAAACACTTAAATAAACACTATGCTTTCTCAAATGAGAGGGCTCGAAAGCTTTTCGTTTCAAGGGATATTAACCCAAGTAGTTGCCTGACAGGGTTTAGGCCGAAAGAGGGTGACTATAATAAAAGCGATAAAAGCGAAAGTATTGGACCTGCAGTACAAAAGTCAGACTTTCACTGTTCATCTTTGTATGACTGGCCAGCATTGTTGGACAGAATGCATTATGGAGAAAAGGTACTGAGTTAAAGTATGTCTGTAGTTTTTTTTAGTCGCAAGTAATGTACAGGATTACAGCAACATTTTATAAAGTGAAGGGGGCATCGGCTTGTTTGCCTGTCTTACCAGGAGTTGAATGAGGTGGTGTTCAGTTTCGTCTTGCATATCCATCTTCACATCGACTGATCCTCGATCTTGGCACCATCACAGGCTCCTCAGCAGAAACCCTGATACAAAACACAAACGTATTATATTCAATGGTATCTTGATGATCAGATCAACACAGGTGTTTATGGTTTAATATTTTTGCACACAAAAGATACAAGTGTAAAAATACAACTGGGGTCTATTTTTACAGTGATATGTTGTTTTGAATTGTCATATATTTATAACTGGTTTTTATGTTTCGATTTCTGCTATTTATTTTAATTTGTTTCACATTTGTTGTTTTACATTAATGTTTAAATGTTTATTATTTCTTTGATTTATTGTTCAAATTGTACAAACTTAATTCTAATTCGTTGTTGTTTTTATTGTAGTATGTGTTTTTTATGTCTATTTTTGCACATTTGTAGTAAAATTGTAAATATATTTCTTATTTCTAACATTTGTTGTTTACTATACACTCTAATATAATGTCTATGTTTTACATGCTTATTTTCTTTCATTTCTCTGTCTAGATATATTTTCCTGTCTTTAAATTCAACTGTAACTTATCCCAGTTTGCCATCATTTCTAAATCTGTTGAAAGAAAGTATAAATACATATTCTTTCACGTGTATTTCTGAATGGAACCCAGCCTCAGTGATCAACGTGTTGGAAGGGCCTGCTCTATGGAAAGTGTGCCATATCGCGCCCATATTTCGTTCTCTGTGTAACAACGCACGTTTTTTTAATATGATAATAAGCCTCACCTTCTGTTTTGCATAGTCAGTAAATTCAAAGAGTGAGTAACCAAGCAGGGAAGAGTAAAGAAGAGTAAAGCCAGACCAAAGCAATGCATTGATGAAAAGTACCTGTAACCTACCCAATTGTGAGATTTATATGACATTCATTCATATTGATATAATAATCCAACGACATACATCATTTTATTTAGAAAATAGCCACTTTGGATCATTTCTCATTTTAAGATTTGGTACTTAATTATATAAAATTATAATAATTATTGTGTGCCCTTACATTTTTAATACAACACGTCTACTCTAAGTTATGTTTCTTTTTAAATTATTCAGCTATTTCAGGACATATAAACACATGTGGGCATTACTTTTCAACAACGTTCAGCTTCAATTTACTGTCTCTTACCTATTATGGCTGCTGGAGGTTGAGGAGGGATGGGAATTTGCTGAGGCATGGCACTCATCCAAGGGATTGAAGGGAAGAAAGAGTCAAATCAGTGGTCTGTATTTTCTGCGGAAAGTCCATGAAACAAATGAAACACAACTAATATTATTTAAGTTAAAGAAAAGAGAAGTAAAAAGAAAAATCACAACCTAATCAGAACAGGTCCTGTTATACTTAACTCACTGCAGGTTCAGGTTATTTTCAGTTGTGTAAGTCCAGTTGTGTAATTAAGCATTTCAATGTTTTTCTACTTTGTATTTCTACCCCACTTCAATTGAGTAGTAACCACATATTGTGTACTTTTACTCAATTACATTTATTTATTATCTTGAGTTTGGATTAATGACATGAATCAACACTTAAATCAGACTTTAGTTACACCTGGAGTAAATTCACAAGCGACCCTGCAGTAAAGTCATTACAACTAGCTGCCCCTTTACCAGCTTTTAACACTTTAATGCATCAATAATTATAATCAAGACATATCAGATATATTAAACTGAAATGGACCAATGTGGATAATGACTACTTTGACTTTTGGTACTTTAAAGTATATGTTGATGCTAATACTTTTACTTTAGTAACATTATGAATGCATGACTTTCACTTTTAACAGAGTATTTATACACTCTGGTAATTACTCAAGTACAAGATCTGAGTAGGCTACTTCTCCCACCTCTGGTTAATTTATTAGTACCCTTATAGAGTTGGTTTGCAGACAAGGTATCCAATGTGACACGTTTAAAACAACACAGCATAGGTACATCTTTAGCCAGCCACACAATCATATGATGAAATACTGCCATTAAAGCCAAACTCACTTTTCTTAGTTTGGACAGGGACATTTGAAACCTATAGGTTAACTTGAATTGTGCTGCTGCATCTATGTTGCTGTTAGCCTGGATTATGTGGTGAATTAGTCTGATTTTAAAGTTTCATTTTATTGTGTGAAACATGACGCTGTCAGTGGTCTTGTCCATGTTTGAAAACACAATATAAAAAGGCATGGGTTGACTTATCGAGTTTATGACCAGCGTCGTTGGACCGCTAAACCAGGACTCCTACTGTAACGTTTGAGTTCAGCTTGGAGTGAGATTTATTTTTAGTTTTTTGTAATCAAATATAAGGAGAAAGAAAAGTGCCCTCGTAGGCCAGTCTCATTTCATAGACTGCTCAGTCTGCTCTTCACTTTATTTTATGTTTATATTTATTTTTGGACGAAAACTTGCGTAAGAGTTGGCAGCCCTGAGTTAACACATGTTGGTTTATTTTCCTGTGTGTCAACAATACATTCACAGTGGTAGGCCATTTATCATTCCAGGTTTCATCAAAAGATATCCAACCTAGCTTACCTTTCGTGAAGGCTAATTGGTATTTGCCGCAAAAACAGAGGCAGACAGGTGTGGTGGCATTTCTTCTTCTTCTACGATATTTGATGGCAGTGGATTACCAACGGAAAGGTACATTACTGCCACCTACGGGACCGGAGTGTGGAGCAGCAGATGGGGGGGGGGGGAAACCCACCTATTTCTCTCTATAATTCTGGTTGCTCTTTTAAATGAAAGGCTGAATACTTGGACGGTTTCCTTAGCAGATTCCCCAAGGAAAGGCTGAGTTTTTCCTCAACTAACCATGAAACACCCTTCTCTTGTCGTCATATTTGTGGTAGTATATAAAGATATGTTTGACAGTTTCCGGTTCCTAACAATCCTGTGTGTCCTATTCTTAAACGTGCAATGACCTTCTCTCCCTGGTGAAATGTGTAGGAAGACCTCTGAGGGTCCTCCAGCCTCATTTTGATAACCCTTTGTACAGCTCATGCGCACTTTGTATGGAGTGTGTATTGGTCATCCGTGGTTGGGACAGCACATGACATTCAGCTGTTCCCTGCAGGCTGCTTCATGCTAAATAGAAAAGAAGGGGAAAAGGGAAGCGGAGTTTGGCACGGACGCTGACCGTACTGAAGAGGAGGAGGAGGAAATGGTATGCAGCACAGGCGGGGCTGTACCTCCCTCTGTCCCGTAGCTGTCGTCTCGTCTGTTTTTATTTACAGCGAAAACACAAGCCCGTTTCTACCAGGAACCCCGGGCTCCAAGGCTCATTTTGTGGAAGTACCTCCACCCGGTATGCCCGAAAAACGCAGCTAAAAACGGGTTAACGATGGCTTCGGTTCGGATGGTCGGCAAAGTTACGGCGAGACTTTTGGGAAGTATTCAGCCTCTTCACTGCAGTCTCAAAACTACGCGTCCTGTTACATTTCTTCACAAGGTAAATTCATACTTTGGTTAATTACTCTAATTCGTCTTAGGTTTGCTTATGTTACACCGACGTATGTAACTAGTTAACTAACCAGGATTTTGGGTTGATTAACTGGCTTCCTGCTTTCTGAGCACAACAATATACTTTGGTACACTGGGAATTGAATAGCTAACTTCAGTAATGGGAGGGCACTGTCTAAACCAGATGTATTTTTAAAACTCGGGCTACTTGATCCGTCTAAAATCAGAAGTATTCTAACATTGTTTTTACTTGTCTTGTTGAAGGTTATACATTTTTCGCAAGTCCCTCTAACACTCAGTGGATAAAGGCAACTCTCTCTGTCACTTTGTGCTCTCTATTTCTGTGTGCTGTAATTTTTAAGGATTTACAGAATAACCCATTCATTATTCAACAAGCCTACATTACCTAGCTCTACAGTGGTTTGAAACGTGACTGATCAAGCTAATCAGCCGTGAAAGATTTGGAGGACTGATCATTACTCTACATTATTTCATCAAAGGCAGTGTTCATTCAATTACTCCTCCAAGGAAGCCATTCATGGACAAAGACATCATGATTTGGTTGCTAAATATAGCCTAATCTTTAAGTAAAGACTTGCTTTTCTATAGACAATCCTTAGAGACATCTCTTACATTGCTATACCTTGCAGCCTACAGCATAAATGTCAATATTGCATTGTATCCGGAGCTGGAAAAGTGCATCATCAGGTTGTATAGATCAACACTAGTAATCCTCATGTCCTAGCCATAGTAAAAGATGCTGGGTAAATATCCTCACAAATCAATGTAATGTGCATTGTGCTGCATGAAGTAAAACCCCTGATGGCATCACCAGGGGTTTTTTGTAGTATGGTTCTACTCATTTTATTAATGAACTGTTAAATTAGCCAGTTAAACCTTCATTTTATAACCCATTCATCATCCTGTGTAATTGTAGAGGTCAGCTAAGCCGTGAGCAGGCTGATTCCCGAACAGGCGGCAAAATCTTTGCAAGTGCAAGAAGACCAGGGCACACTGTAGTGCTAAACGCCAGCCTCTGCACTGAGTGAATATTAACTTAGACTTTGAGGGATGGGGGGTTATTTATGTTAGATGGGCAAACTGTCATGAGTCACTGCATGCAACAATGACTAAGATGAGCTCTATTTTTAGACTGAATCATATATAAAATCCTAGTGTCAGTTCTACTCTTCTCAAGTGTTGTTGAAGCTACCCACGGAGCAGCAATCCCCATTTTGACCATTACGACTAAAGACACTGAACACAGCCTTTATTTCCTAATATCTTATGTTATCTTAATGTATATCGTATATCTTACTCATTGGTCAGTTCTGTATGGTCCAAATGTTTTTCAACCACATGTGGTTATGTTCAGGTCACTACTTTTATGTTGTGCTATTTCTGTCTTTGACTGTATTTACAGTGGAAGCAGTGTATTTAGCAAGTTAACAAGGGTCAATGTCTTTAACCCCGTGGCCACCCTGATGACCATAATTTACAGACTGTACGACAGCCTGTTTGCTATTGAATAGACAGCTGGACTATCAAAAGGGCTTATTCAGTCAGTGCTGTATAATCTGATTTAAAGGAGAACTACAGTGTTAAAAAGTGTGGTCTGGTTCATTCCTATGAAACTGCTCAGTGGCACATAAAGCCAAAGTGGATCTTCCGCGTATTGGGCCCAGAGAGCAAGTGCACTTTTGGTTTTCCTAAACCCCAACTCTAAACCGCTGCATCCGGTCTTGTCTCAATCAAATTAATGAAGGAGGAAATACAAACCTGGAATTTCGCCATTGGCGCATTTTACAGCTTTTGGTACATAATGATTTAAATCAGGGCTATTCAAGTGCTCATACCGGCTTGTTGTTTTACCCGAAAATAAAAATTACACGCTGATTTTGGGTCTCAATGTCCCAATGTCAGTCCATGGGAGAAAGTGACTGACTCAAAAATTCCACTCAGCCCAAAAAGTTGCTTCAATATCTATCTGGGGGCTTTTAAATATAACATCTTGTCAAAGGTTGATTTAAAAAAAAAAAAAAAGACATCTAAATGTTGGTCAACACTCTCAGGTCAAGAGTGTGTTCAAAGGAGTGGTTTAAAGGCAGCCTGTTTTGAATAGGCGGGTACAACACCTTGTTTTAAACAGGCTTTTGAAAAGACAGACTATAAATACTGCTGCACACAAAACCAGTTTTAGGAATACAGAGAGCAAGTTGTCCGTTTTAAATGAGATCATCTAGGAGGCGGTGTTAGCCGGGGAAATAACAGGGATCACTCCAGAGGCTGTGGATAAGCAACTGAAAAGGTTTTTCTTCCAATTCAAATTGAATATATCCTATTTTCGCTGCTGCTATACCACCGTGTAACAGAAAACTATAAAAACTCAGTGCAAGTAGATGTGAGTTATGAATCGAGTGTACGTTGTCCCTACTTTCACAGCAGCTCTTGTTGGTAGTCAGAGAAAAGTCTCATTATTGTAAAAGACTGTTAAATAAAACATCATCCACAGATCGTAAAACCTTTGCCAACATCTGCTGTCACCTTTGTGATGTCCTTAGCACCACTTTGAAAATATTATCAAGGCAAACACTCTCACTTTCATGAGAGAAGCCTTTGGGAATGAGTCTTTTATGCCAGTGAGTGATGGGGCTCTCAGAGAATACACTTGTTTTTTATACTCACCATTGTAATGCTACAGGTGTACTATGAATGAGCTTGAAACGATACTAAGCAGGGCCGAAGTGCTGAGAGAAACTTAATAGACCTGCCAAACACTCAGTGCAGACATCCATAACTGATTTTGTATTGAAGCAGCCCGTCATTGTCTACTGACTGTAGTTACCGGAACGTGTGATACGAACGCTCAGAATTGTGGGAAACTCAGTAGTTTGCATTTTATAGATGAAACAAGGACCACTACCACTTTTGAGCATCCAGTAAGAAAAGGTTAAAGAGGCTAACAAGGGTATAGAAAGGAACCGTATTAGGAAAGCTTCTTCATAAGTGAAAAAAGATGCCTGTCAGCATGTCGAGAGCTTTCTTGTACTAGCAGTATCTCCTGTGTATCTAACCTACAGTATATCCCCAATGTCATCCGTTTTGGAGCATTTTTTATATTCAGATCGTTCAGCAAAGGCTGTGCACAATGACTGACATGTGATATTAAAGTTATTGTCATAAATCTGTAGTGAAAAAAAACCCTCTGTGGCTCCTGGATGTGCTCATGAAAACTACCCGCTCTGACAACACACAACATGTAAAACATACAGCTGTGGATGTGTTGAAAGGCACATATATTCCATGTTTGACAGGGATGGACTAGCAGAAGCAGCTTAGCAGGTTAAACATACTCCTTACATACTGTACCTTTCTACTTGATGCCAAGTCTCGTTTGACTGTAATGTCATTGCAACCTAGCCTATTTCCCAAAATACAACTCTGTTCTTTGTAGCAGCGAAAAACAACGCTGCTCATTGTGAAACAAATCATGTACAAGCAGGGTTTCAAGAGACAACAAGACCAAATCAGGAGGCAAACATGATGTTGTAATAGCCAGTACTTCATAGTTTGTGCATAGAATAATAAGAAAACGTATGCCTGACATGGAGATAAATGACTATTCCAGAGAAACCGTAACCCCAAAACGTCAAGAAAGCTGGAGCAAGCAGTGACAGTTTTGTCTGACAGCGGGCTCCATTTGCTGTCTTGCATCTTTTATTGTGTGGCCCCGGCATTATAATGCAAGCTAGAAGTGGTTTCATTCCAGCGAGCATGACTGCCAGTGTCTCAGCGTCAAGTCTGGCCATACCACAGAGACCATACTTTATGAGAGCAGCATATACACAGGAAGAGAATAGAAATGAAGCCCTGGAAGAAGCATATGACATTACCTGTAGGGAGCCTGTCAGAATTGTTTTTGATTCTGTAGATAACAAGCTCTGGATCGTGGGAACACTGCTGCTTGGTATGGAAAAACTCTTCCTCCACAGCTGGCGTGAAAGAATTAATGTGGCAGAGTTTTTGACTCCACGGAGGGATGCATTAATGAGTCCGAAAACCCAGATGTGAGTTAGAGTTGTTGCACTTACACTTCCCTTGTCTGGAAGGCAATATGTTTTTGGTTAGATGCCTGAAACAAGGTCTGTTGACAAGAGATGTTTATGTTTCGTTCAAGAGTAAATGTACCTTAAATACACACATACTATATATATACAGTCTATGGATTTGACCCGCTATCAAGTGGCTAATTGAGAGTACTTGTCCCAGAAATCGATTCAGCCTTTAACTTAGTGATAATGATATAAAGTCGTCTGTCCGTAGTGTAGAAAGTGTATAGCCTAATGCATGGTTTTGACTTCTGCCTGATCTGATTGTATTGACAAAATTACCTTTTTGTCAAAGGAACCAGTAACTAAGCAGCTAACTAAATACAAAACCACACCTCTCTTTACACATGATTCCAGCTCGGCACGTTTGTAGCACGACATAGCCCCCCATGTTTTCTGCTTTTGTACCATCAGCTGTCCAGTAAAGATGGAAATGAAGAAAAAAATCTAATGTGTGTGTGGGGAAAATGCATGTCCTGCAAGATGTAGAGGCAGCAGAAGCCCCTTATGACTGGAGTGCAATCAGAACACATCTGGAGGTTGTCTGACTCGCAGTGTAATCAGATTGAAGGCAGGTTTAAATGCAATTTATAAAGTTTATACACAAATCACACACACTCTTCCATCTGTTTAAAGCAGCGTTTGCAAAAAGCTACAGTCAAAGCCTTCCCATCTGTGAAATGACAATAAGGGTCAATACTGCAGCATTCCTTCCCTTGACCAGACACCTTCCTGCAAAAACATCATTTGCATATTTCCTTGTGCATGTAAATCAGCAAATGTTCAGTCTTGCCAACATCAAGCAGCGGCTGTCTCTTTGAACCTGGGCAAAATCAAATTGCCTTAGTAGATTAATTATACATTTGTATTGAATTAAATGTAGAATTTAAATGACAGTAAGAAACTGTAATGCAACACTTGAAATGTGTACAGTATGTTAAGCTCCTCTGGATTATCAGTCACCTAGAGATATTTGAAAATGTCACCTCTGGCAGGGCTGAGGCATGCTTGAGCCAAGCCGTTATTGATTCCTTTTAAGAAATGCGCACAGATAAAATTCAGTGTGTCAGCATAGCGGGTCGGATAGAAAACATGCATTCTTGACCTAATGTTATTGTCGGTCTTGTCACCAGCACATCCTGACAAAGATGTCCCTGGAGGTCTTGATTTGAACAATCCCATATCAAACCTGTTTAGGTGCGTTGTGCTTTATTGCATATTCATTTATTTTATACTCCTTTGACTTTGCCTATTGTGTGTTCAAAGAGGCCCTATTAGGCTTCTTGGGTTCTTCCCTTTCCTGTAGTGTGTTATATAGCTTTGTGTAAATGGTCTGCAAAGGCTAAAATCCTAAGGCTAAGTATCCTCCAGAGTTTCTCTCCCACACACTCCCCCTCTGAATGAAATGCCTCCATTGGACTCATTTGTTTACTTCCATAACATAGTGACATCACTTTTTAAAACTCATTTTTCTATTGGCTAGCACTCACACATTGTACATGCTATAGGCTAAGGGTCGGGACATGAGCGGTTGACCAGTCACAACAGAGCCGGCCAGCTAACCAATCAGAGCAGACTGGGCTCTGGTTTCAGACAGAGGGTGAAAAGAGGTGCTGCAGTACAGGCAGTATGAGAAAGATAAAGAGCTTTCTGAACATTAAAGCATGTAAACAAGTCACAGTTGGGGAAAAAAATACAATTATGAAACCTGAAATTTGCATAATAGGGCCTCTTTAAATAAGTTGAACTTTGTTTCTAATCCAGTAATCTAGTTATTCATGCAGTGTACTTCTTGTCCTTGCTTGACCCTTTGATGATGCATTGCTCATCGACAGTATGCCTAACCAAAGGGGAATATGATTCATGAAAGTTCAAGTCTAAATGATGTGTGAAGCTTTGCTGCAGGTTGAAAAACTGTCAGCCGATTTAAGCAGAGAGGATGTGGGCTCAGTTGTTACCCACTGTAAGAGCAAGAATCCTCCTCTCATGAGTTTCTCATAAATAAATAAAGACTTGCCCCTGCTTATCATCCTGCACCACCCATCCTGGTTGCAGTGAAGACACAGATGAGAAGGTCTTTCAACAAACAACCGCCCTCTTATCGTGGAAGAGTAAATATTTGGCCAGCTATCAGAAACTTTTCAGGCCTTCTTGACCAAACATTCCCAGCACGAATTGAATAAATGAAGTCTCGCATTTAATTAGGAGTAATACTGTGCATCTATAGTTTCCTCGGTTGGTTACCCGTTTAGGATTTAGTTGATTGCCAAACATTTAATTTGCCCCATTTGTGTGAAAAATGTATCACAGATAGACCTTGTGTTCCTGCTACCCTCATGCCATTATACAGCAGTCGTCTCCATCGCACCGTATTTCCTCTTGGTCGTCCCATCTCGACTGCATCATTAACGGGGGAAAGCAGAAGACAAATGCTTCAATGCAAATTGTTTTCATGGTACACTGCTTGGTGTTCCTATGACGGCAAGGGGAAAGAACTCAATTTTCTCAAACTGGAAGCCTTCGTTTTTCATCGCAGCCTTAAATTTCGGTCCTTTATCACCCTCACTCAATTTCCTTAGCTTCCTGCTTCGAGGCATGCTTGAAAGATATTGGAAGTCATTACATTATTATCTTGGCTGTTCTCACACGCTGCACTTATACCGTCAGAAAGTGATGCACTATAATCCCAATACAACCGCCATAATCAATTTGCATGGAACCCATATAATATCTAAGGCCATCCAAATAAAGTAATTACTATTACATTTTAAACTTGACACATTTAATCATACATAGCCCTGCTTGGAGACTGCAGTGAGAATTATCTGTTGTCGCCATGATAAGTAATTATTGCGAGAAGCCCCGGCCTGCCTCGCTGCAGAGGAGGGAGATGGCAGTTTGTCATCATATTGCTCATTTTTCTCTCCCC
Organism: Eleginops maclovinus; assembly: GCF_036324505.1. Lineage (NCBI taxonomy): Eukaryota > Metazoa > Chordata > Actinopteri > Perciformes > Eleginopidae > Eleginops > Eleginops maclovinus. The sequence goes on from NC_086353.1 coordinate 5,014,374, forward strand.
CCTCTCTTCCTGTAGGCATGGCATGAATAAACGACATATGGCTCAGGGGGTAAATACACATACAGATGGTTGTTTTCTGTGGGAGCAAATTATTTTTTGCGATGACAAGCAGGTGTGCAGCGTTGTTCGCTGCAGCTCTCAATTGACTCTGAATGGTTGAAAGACAATACATAGAAAGCACCCTGCATTGTGAATATTGATTATTCTGGTTTCCTGTCTAATCGGCAAGGGTGTTCTGTTTTGATAAGCAACAGATGTTCTGTTGTGAAGCCAGTGGTGAGGTTATTCCTCGTGTGGATTCTCAGGCTGCGTTTCAGCATCAGGGCATGGAAACGTGTTACTGGCCTGTTTGCTGTGTAAGGGCTTGTTGTTGTTCAGGCAGCACAGTCTTTGACCTGCGGTCCTTTTGTTCGGCGTGAAGGGTGTATGGGTGTGTCTGCCCCTGCATGGGAGTGGCAGAAATGAAACCATAGATCATATAAAGCACTGTAGTCGGACATTTCTAATCTGCTCTGGTAAATGGTAGACCTTGCAACACACCCGCTGAACTGTCTTGCATTTGTGTGCACGGCTTGTAGTCTCCGTCTACTTCACATCTTCTTTGGTAAAGATTATTGACCAAGAAGATGCATGACCATAATTTATCTTCACATGAATGTAAGTTGTGTTATCACTTACAATTGTATCGCAACATAAACTAGATCTCGGCCAGTTCCTAAATTGGTTATGCAAGTCATTTAGCATTAAATAATGTACGAAAATCCATATTTTGTCTTTTAATTCGACCCATGTTCTTTCTTGCCGTACTAGCAGCAGGGCTCTTGGTTCGACCATGAAAGTAGAGCCTTAAATATTTCATTGCCTGTTGAATGGAGGGCCATCATTTCTCTGTCCCCGCAGGATTAAGCCTTATGACTTTTGTGATTACCTGACTTTCCTCTAGCTCCACCATTAAGTTTGGTTGTATGAGATTTCTCCCTTGCCTGCTAGATGTACGGCCATGACATTTGATTACCCTGAGTTTTCTGCTCAGTCAAAACTTTAATGTGTCCAGTCCTTTGATTTATGGAAAAACACTTGCAAAAGAAATGATATTCAGCTTAGCTGTACTTGGTGTGTACTGCTAGAAAGCAAATGTCAGTACGCTGACAGTAGTCATTCAGTATACTAATGTTAGCATTTATCTCAAGCGCTGCTGTGTTGACACTTTATGGTAAGAGATTGCCTCTGTTGTTCGACAGCGAGCTCTATGCATTTACAGCAGCAGTCAGATTTTCCCCACAGGGCTCATTAAAAGCATTGTTGCTCCTTATGTGTCCGTCTTCTATCATTGAGTGTAACAAGGCCAGGTGGCTCGTCATCCATCAACAGACCCTTGTATGTGATAAGCTTGTGTTTGCTATAGATATATCATTGCCAAATTGTTCTGTGATGTTATTGTAGTGCTGTGTAGAGCAAATGCAACTGCCACATAAAGGCAGAGAGGAGTTAAAGGTCGGTCAGTGTTTGAAATGAATTGTGCTTAAGTCAGTCGTAAGAGGGCCGGCGGCATGACTTTGGAAATGGACTACTATTCATCACACGGCTCCCAGGCGTCATTATCTGCCGCGCTGGCCCCGTTGGGTTGATTTAGAACAGCATTGGTATGTGTGCAAGTAGCATGAAGACTGCTTGGACTCAGTCAGCCGTTGAATTGACGCTGGTCAGTGATCTCACATGCACACGTATACACACATTCTACAAAGAGTCTACTCCAGATGGTTAGAACCATATCTGCTGTTTTCACAATTTCATGCACAAATGTCTCTGAACTCACTCCCCGGATAAATTACTTTTACGTGAGGTGTTTTATAACCAAAGGAATATGGAATAGGCATTTTCTGTCATGCAGCCACTGTGTGTGTTGGCTTGTCGGCGCCGGCATTACTCAGTTTAATGAGGCGCTCGGGCTGCAGCGGTTGGGGAGTCTCATGATGCAGCTCCAGGCTTTTTAGAACACTGCTAATGTGTTTGCTCTCACGGGTTAACTAAATTAGCTCACAGAATACCTGCACTCCTTTAGGTATCGGGGATTGGAACTGTAGGCGATATGATGACAATGAGGTATATGAAGTTGGTCAACTGTCATAGATTTATCTATTCCATTTATACCGTGGCAGCTGTCCCTTTAATGTCTTTAATGGTTTGCCCATTGCTCCCTGACATTTTTGCCAATATAACAAATGAATATTTAGGAATGCTTGACACCTGTATGGATTTTTGGTGCAGGTAATGAATTACTTTGCTAATCATGTATTTAATCTACAATTTAGCCATCAGAAACTGTCCATAAACCATTTTAAATGGATTTGAACCAAATCAAAATACAAAAAAACACAAAGAATGTTATTTTTCCATGATATCCAATATAAACTGTATAGAACTTTTGGATACCACTTTAATTCTGTGCTTGTATCTATTCGTTTGAAATGTTTCACTGGTCTCAAAATATTAACATACATCCTCTAAAAATACTTTTCCCCAGTGTCCATGGGGAGCCGGTGTGCTGAAGCGTTGGTGATAGAGCTCTCAGCTGTGTAACAACAGCTGGAGATCTCACACAAGCTGAACAGCTACATTTTGTCCGATTTGGATCATTTTGCTCGGCTCTTTTTGGGGAGTATTTATAAAATCATGTTGTCCTTCAAACTGTGGTCGTCACTTCTTTTTATTATGCTATTTCTTTCTGTTCCACCTCATGCTTTTACTCTGTATTCCCGTATTGGTCGTTGGCTTCATAGTTTATGCTACACACACCGAAGCCTCTGTTCATGTACACAGTTTCCTGTTGCTGAATGTGAGTGTGTTTTTTCCAGTTAAAGTCCTATCACCTGGTGTTAGGAACATCTAGCATTAACTCCACCACCTCAAGGCCTCTCTGCTTTTCTCAGCCCATGAAAATGGATGGCTCCCTGGTTGCTCTTTAATGTGATATCGATCGAGAAAACTCCCAGCTGGAGGACAAAGGGGTGGGTGAGAGTGGCTGCTACATCCCTAGATATCAGTTGGACCCCTTTGACTCTCAGCTGAATAGGATTCGCTGCGGAGGAATCCGTTTTTAAAGTTCAAAAGGCCTGACTGTATCAACAGCAGGAAGCAACTGTTCAGAGCTGTAAGTAGGAAACTGAAGGGCATAATATCATAAATCTATACTCTTTCCTGTAGTGTGGTGTGTTTTTGTGTAAATGGTCTTCAAAGACTAAAATTCCCTCCAGAGGGAGTTTCTCTAAACACACTCCCCCCTTCCTTACTGAATTTCCTCCATTGAACTCCTTTGTTTACTTCCGTAACATAGGGACATCACTATGTAACACATACAGTAGTGCACTTTCATTGTCTAGTGATCCAACACATTGTACTGGATAGGCTAAGGGGCGGGACATCTCTAATCGTTTGACCAATCACAACACAACAGGCCAGCTAACCAATCAGAGCAGACTGGGTTCTGGTTTCAGACAGAGGGTGAAAAGAGGTGCTGCAGCACAGGCAGCATGAGAACAATAAAGAGCTTTTTGAACATTAAAGCATGGAGACATGTCAAAGTAGAGGCACTAAATACAATTATGTACATTAGCATTATAGAGCTCTTTATTGCTGCTATTGTGATTTCATTTACTACATGTGGTTGGATTGGTTTGATAATAAAAATTTCAGGCTGATAGTAAAGTTCTTTGTTTTTATGGCTTCCTGGGAAATTAATTGTAGCAAGTCCCAGGGGCCTAAAATATCAGCTGAAAATATGACTTTGCATGTAAAGGACAAAACACAACACCCCAAGAATGTTAAGTACAGACCAGAGGAGAACTCCTGCTGACTAGAATAATGAGCAGTACCCTCTTGAAAGTACTTCTCTGAGATGCACACTCGCATTTTATTAAGCTTTGATGGTTTAAATGTAATTACATTTGTGCATCCACAAAAAGGAGCACATTTAATCAGATTAGAAAACCATATAAAGTGGGTGTCAAGTGTTTCAAAAGCAGCCTATTGTTATTATAGGCATTCATATTAACCTAAAATCCCTCTGAGAGCAAAACCAAGACTCAGATATACTCAGTTGATGTGGTGCTTTGGCAGAATGATTTTTAGTGGATCTTGTCTGACATGCTTCATTTCAGGATGCTCCTTGTCTGTTTACACTGTCAGTTTGCTAAGGGAAGGGTTTCAATTTGAGTACAGAGAACAAACCGAGTATGCTGGTAATGTTCTTCTTTTTGTTCTGGTTCTTTCGTTCCTATTTTTTGTTCATTACTACTTTTTATTTTCCAGGTTCAACAAAGGTCGCCCCTGCTTGGAAATAGCCCAGCGTTTTTCTACAGTACACTTGCTCTCTCCAGTGGTAAGATACAGCTACTACATGTCAAACATCTGTCCCATTTATACCTTTAAAATCACTTCTGCTGGGAAAAAACTATGTGCTGATGATCTGCACACAATAAATAAAAATGATTTCCTCCTCATTGTGTTGCAGACGTGTCTTTGAAGTACAAACATGGCCGCTTGGTTCTGGAGGTGCCATTGCCCTCCAGAGATGAGAAGTGTCTGTTCTTCCTCAGACCCATGCTGATGAGTGTGGGAGACCTGATCGCAGATCTGCAGAGAGAGGACCCCGGGGCCACGGCCTCCGTTTTGTCCGAAGGTAGGACGACATGACAAGTGTTAGCTACCCAGACAGATGTCATCCTTGAGCTTCTAGTCAGTCAAGTCTAACCATATAATGCAGTCTGGTTTGGCAGGTCTGTTGCTGAAAGTGAAAGTTGAAGAGCAGCCTTGATTAGTTTGGCCTGCAAACTTATTTTTTTACAACCCGTTAACTTATTTTATATACAATGACTAACTTAGTGGAGTACTCTCTTAATGTGCATGGGTCCTGTGTATGAGGTGCTTTCACTTTTAGAGGCATGAGGAGGTAACTGCATGCCGTTTTTCACAAGAAAACAACATTTTAGAAATGTTCTTTGAATCTGGAGTTACTTTTAGTCTCTTTATATCCTGCCAGTATTGCATAAGGCTGTCAAAGATCTGATCATTTTAATTAAAAAATGTATATTCCTGTGCTTTCCCACAATGCTTCCAATTGCATTTGGCTTAGATTCAACTTTCAAACAAGGCAGCGCTGATCAAGAATCATATTGTGTTCCTGCTTTGCATATTTTTCTCCGCAAATGTTTTCAGAAACATATACAGTATGTGTTGGTTGTAAGATGAGAATGAGAACTTCCTCATGTTACAGCTAAACAGTCCAGCACTCCAGCTGTGAATTTGAATTAGCAGAATTTGAGAAGCAGCCCCTGACTGGAAAAACCAGTTTTTTTTTTCCAGTAGCCATTTCTCTTTTCAGCAACACAAGCTGGCACATTGTTCAGAAGCTGGCTGATAAGGGAAGAGGACACAGGTTGGAAAGATCTGGTATTATGAAACATCGCAATCATTCTGATTTCCCCATGTGTCTCGTTCATTTACAAGAACTCCAGTTTTGCAGTGATGAATTATTTACTCTTTTAAGGAAGTTCCTTTATGGGTCATTGCTGTGCTATAAAAATATAAAGTTATATCATTGCGATAAAGTACTGAGTTGGACATCTTTCCTCTTCTGACAGATGGAGAGCGTGTAGCCCACACCACGCTGATTGACGGCCTGCTGGATAAGGACTTCCAGCTCGTAATCAATGATGCCGTTTATAACGTCATCTCTCCTGAAAAGGGTACCACACGTTTTCTCCCCTTTCATTAACAGTCCAGATGTTCGACGTTAGGCAGCAGATTCATAGCAGCGGCTATCCCTCTGTCTCGACTCCTCTTACTATCCAATCCTTATTCACCCTGTGTGTTGCAGTGGGTACCAATGAGCAGGCCATGGAGCTGGAGGACATGAAGCATGTCGTGCATCTGCTGCACACGGCGCTGCACATGCCTGAACACCACATGCTGAAAGAGAGGCAGCTGCTGGAGAGACAGGACAACCTCAAACAGGAGCTGACCCCTCTGGAGGAGGTAGTGGAAAACATCAACATCTGCACCTCTGTTTCTCCTTGTCACGTTTTGTTTTGAGACATTTTTTAAAAGGAACAGATGCCATTTCTGTCCTGTTAGTTTTGCTGGCTAGTAACCTCCTCCTTCCTGTATCCCTGCCTGACCCTGACAGATGAAGGCTCAGCTGTCCCGCTCAGCGGACTTCCACAGCTCCAGGGTAGTGTGGACCGGCCTGGCCCTGTTATCTGTGCAGGGCGGCGCTCTGGCCTGGCTCACGTGGTGGGTTTACTCATGGGACGTCATGGAACCCGTCACTTATTTCATCACCTACGCCACAAGCATCGGAGCCTTCTCCTATTATGTCCTTACCAAACAGGCAAGTCTCAGGGAATAAAAACAAAAACCTCTTTCTTTTCCAGTTCCTAACTCTGTTTTGATACAAAGGAGTTCAAAATATTATGTCATTTTTGTGCAGTTATAAAAACTGTATGAATATTATGTCTGTACATTAAATAAGGAACTACAGCCAGTAGCAGTTAGATTAGCCTAGCATAAAGGCTGGTAAACAGTAGCCTGGTTTTCTCTGAAGGTAACAAAATGTGCCTACCAGTGTTTGAGTTTTATATGAGTTAAATTGATGGAGCATTTATTTGCTGCGCACCGCTACTTTCTGTCTCTGCTGCTTGCTTTGCAAACTCCCTTCGACTTCAATACTCAAGGAAGTCACTGAGCGGCATGCCTTGAAGTCTCTTGGCACGTAACAGTAGACCATAAAACCACACATTGTCATTCTTACATTTGGAATATTATATTGAAATTGGATTGAAAAATGTAGATGTAATGTGTATATGCTGCTGTACAAAATCATGGAGATGTGTGCAGATTTATTTTCCTCCCCATATTGATTTCAATCCACCTTTTATCTTCTCCCTCAGGATTATATATACCCAGACGTTCAAGACAGACAGTTCCTGCATTACTTTTATAAGGGGGCCGGCAGGAAGAAATTCAACGTGGAGAAATACAATGAACTGAAGGATGAGCTGGCTGAGGTTGGTTGGTTGACAAATACGCACACTTTAGATTCACAGCTTCCTCACTGATATGTCAAGGACGCTTCGAAAAGTGAGAAGAAGAAGCTTCAGTTTAACAATGTTCATACTTACAAAAAGTAAAAGAGCAAAATTACATATCGACTTTGAAATTTCACTGAGCAATTCTTCAGCAATTTAATCCAATACAAATAGAAACATTTAAATGTAAAGCCTGTGATTGTTCTTAACTAGCAGCTATTTATGTGCAAATAAAACTAAGAAAATCTACACCCACTCACCCACAGCTACTTAGGGAAATTGCTTGGACAAAAATGCTCATCTTTGCAAGCTAACTTGATTAGAAGGGCAGTTTTCACATGCTTATCAGATAAAGCAGATAAAATGGTTAAATGTGAGTGTGTATTAGCATGTCAAAATTAACAAATAACAACCAGAAGCAGAGTTCGGCTGAGGCTGATAGGAAGTCATTAGTTATGCTATACAATTACGTGACAAACAACAAGTTTGACCTCATGAACAGTAAGTGAATCACTCAGAGGTCAACAAATGTGTCTGAAACTATTTTCATGCAGTCTATCCCAAAACTCAACTCTTGACACTTGTGAGGCTAAAACCAAGTTAAAATACGATTAAAGTCGTTTAAAAAAATCTCCCTTGCCTTCTAAACATTCAGCTGAATAGTTAGTTAGAATATTAAATGGTTTGTGCTTTCTGTGCCCCAGGTGGAGGAGGACCTGAGACGTCTGAGAAATCCGACTCAATTTCACCTACCGCTCGAACAGATCCAGGCGAAGCCGTGAACGATGGTCACTCGCACTCAAACGCTCCAGAGCAAAAACAAATATTCTGCTTTATTTTGATAATGGTGCCTTTTTACCAGGAATCCATGTCATTCTGTGTTTTGTTTACAGTCTTGATAATGATGCCAATTATGTCTTTGAGAAAAGTAAAAACACTGAGAACTATTGAATTAAAAAGAATGCCCCGATCTCCTGAGAATGTCCTGTCTTTTGTCTTATTGTGAAAGCTGTTGTGGTTGTACGCAATAATAATAGTTTCTTTTAGAGGAAGGAAAAAGTGACACTTTCACTAAACAATCAACGGAGAGCAGAGACGTAACTGGATTGTCACACAGATTTTATTAAACAAAGTCACAACAGTAAGACCACAAAAGATACAGATCACAGTATGCTGGTGTCTTGGTTTTTCCTGAGTCATAGATAGTGTGACACATCTGGAAGTGTTTCAGGTCCATAGCACACTTCCCTGAGGTACTTTCCACACAGGTGTTTGTTGCCATGTTGGGTGCAAATACGCATTATTTAAATGTCGTACTGTAAACTGCGACAACACAAAAGAACAGCACATACATGAATTCCCTTTTTGATGGAGCGAGCTCAAAAGACAAACACCATGTTTATGTGGCGGCTGGATATGAGAGACATCACGTGGTAACTGGTGGTTACAGAGAGGTAATGGAGTGGTAAACCCTGACGTGAACAACATCATTAGTGACCTGCTGGTCACGCTGTTGTGTCACCGGCCTCGCAAGGTACAGTAAGTTGGAAAGTACAGTATCTTTCTGGTTTGTAGACATCAGGGAAGTTATATGTTCTCATACTCTCTCTAAATGTACCTGTAGTCTGATGTTAAAGCCCCTCCTGAAAATGCCTCCCCTAATTGGCTTTCAGGAAAAATGTGGTCACTACAATGGTAGTTCTCCAGCTGTTTGTGGACATAGAAAAGGGAACAAAATCGGAATGGCTTGTTGAATCCCATGATTTGTGATCTACGCAGCCCATAAACATGTGACCGGGTTGTCTTGTGTCCAGACACCATGTATTTACACAAGCACTGAAATACTGGGCTTTTCAGGATATGTCCCCTTTGAGTAAATGAAAGTCAGCTGCAGGATAAAGCAACATTTGTGTAGTACCACAGTAGTTTAAACAACAAAGCAAAAATGTGAAGTGTAAGAAAGGTAGCTAACAGAAAAGGTAGTCCATAATGATCTGGCAGTTGAAAAGCAAAATCTTGAGAGTGCAAAATGTGTACGGATCTACGGCGGCTGGAAGAGAAAACAGGAACACCTTAAAAACATAACGCAATCCTAGACAACAAGACAATGCATCATGGGCTAAAGTGTCTATCTAACAAATCATGTTATGGTATCATCAGTTGTGATTGAAATCGAAACTTCATGCTGGACTCCTGGGGCCAAAGTGGCCATCAAATATTTGGTAGATATTTAAATATGAATGACGGTCTTCCCTAGCCACTTAGATTATGATGCATCTCATCTCATGATACATAAGTAAGTCAACTATAGCCTTAAAAATACACACTTGTTCAATATATGATATTTGCTGTTAAAAATGTGGCTCTGCTATATTTCCTATAGGTTGAAGTGATTTGCAGACTCTCTAACTTCACTCAGTTCTGGCAAATACATACTAGACATAATTGATATTCACTATTTTGCAGATTACCGTAATGATATAGCATTTTTTATGACCTACTCAATAACAGTGACGATAATGATAATAATAGTACTGGGTAATATAAACTCTAAGCATTATTATGTCAACTGTGTTTACATTTAACAAGGAAACCTGATTAGTTAGAGGAATAAGATTCAGCTGGGACCAGATAAACCAGTACACCAGATACTGTAACATGATTTCTTCCCCACTGAAAACATGTCCTTGTGATAAAGCTGGTTTCCCAATAAGAAAACAAACATGTCATGTTGTTTGAGAGTGTATCTTATTAAAGGTGTTCCTGTTATTTTAACTAATTTCACTATGAATCCTAACGCTGCCAATCATCTGATTGTTTAATGCATGTGTGATTAGAGTGTTCATAAGCAAAGCACAGTGGAGGATTACAGAAAACAGAACAATTGTTTAAAATCTCCCAGAACTTTTCCAGGTAAAAAATCAGCTAATTGTGAGACTGAGATCTGACACTGTTACTGTTTTGATCGGAAGTAGAGTTTCTTGGTGAGCATTGAAGCAAAGCAGGGTACTTGCTTCTTCCCGATGGCATTCCGGTCGTTAGAATTGCCAACGCTCCTCATGGACACTTTCCTGTTGACCAGCGTGAGTAACTCTGTGAACTCCAGGGTGTTCCCATACTTCTGAAGCAGCTCACACAGATCCTGGATGTACCAGGAGCCATTAACGGTCTCCCGGTGGGAATAGTATCCTTAACAAACAGAAGGGGACAGGACAGGACGGTTACTGAGTGAATAGTAAAAAGGAAATCAAAAGCAAACGTCTACATCAATTTGAGAATTTGGCAAAAAGAATTTATTTGGTTTTAAAACAAAAATTTAACAGTAGGAAATGTCTTTTGTGACAACTTGAAAGAAACTACAGTCAGTTAACATAAAAATAAAGAATTAACCGTGTGTGTATCTCAAGATTATTTATATTTAGAGGCCTTAAATAAGCAAGCCTTGTGCTAATTTAAGAACACATATTGGCAATGATTTCAGTCACATTGTGAATGAATTAAAAATGACTTCACTTCATTTTTGCTTATTCTTTTGTCTGTGCCGCTCGCAGTGTGTTTCTTTATTTGGTTGTTTTTTTCTTGAAGATGAAGATTGAAGATTCAACTTTATTGTCATTGCACAGAGTACAAGTACTAGGACAACGAAATGCGGTCTCTGCATTTGACCCATCCTAGTGTTAGGAGCAGTGGGCTGCCATTATGTACGGCGCCCGGGGAGCAGTGTAGGTAACCAGTGTCTTGCTCAGTGACACCACGGTGGCACTTGGTCTTTCGGGGACTTGAACTGGTGACCTTCCAGTTCCCAGGCCAACCCCCTATGGACTTCGCCTCCACCGCCCCCTGATTTACAGTTACTATGTTGAATCAACTACACTTGTGTCCCCAATCGTTTTCTTTTTTCAAACATCTGGGCTAGTGTTTTGAATTGATAAGAACGTTTTTCTGTTTGCATGTGTTTTGACGAGGTCTCACAGCCACGGTACAAATATCCTACATAATTCATTCTATTTTGTATCTAGGATTCCTTTAAGTTTTTAATTAAAGTATGTCTCCATCAAAGAAACGCATTGCTAGTTCCTCCCATCAGTTTTCTAAAGGACAAAAGCATGACAGGATTTATGGGGAAACAATATCCTGTCCACATGATTTACAGTTACTATGTTGAATCAACTACACTTTGGCCTCAATGATAAATGAAATGTCATCCCTTCTCTGCTTGTTTCACTTTTGCGTTGGTATGTGAATGTACACCTGGAGACAAGAGCAGATTCAAAGTTTCAAAAACGTCTCTCACCTTCAGCCACAGAGTAGCACATGATGAAATCTGCCCCGGCAGGGAGGGTGTGTATAGCGCTGGCATCCACCACCACCTCGTTGGTCTTCAGCTCGCTATCTACCGCGTCACAGGCAGTCACTGGCTCATCGTGCTTGTCTCCACGGCATGCCTAGACACGGACACAGCCACGTTAACTCTGAATGCATTTTTAAGAGCTACTGTCATTTGTTTTGTGTTTGCACATACCTGAAGTACAAAAATCTTTGGCTTTCCTACGAGGCTCTTGCACTTGTCTCCTTTGAACATGGCGGTGATTTTCTGAATGCTGATCTTTCCGTCGTAGGTGTAAACGTGATCATTTTCACCATGGCTCAGGAACACTAGCAAAAAGCAGTCTGCATCTGAATGGTTCTCCCCAGCGGCTGGTGAGACATCAGACATTAGTTGTTATTTAGACAAGTCAAAAGCAGCCCATGTTGGGTCTTAACTTTGCATGTAGGAACAGGAATCTCATAAGAAATAACATAGAGTGTCATTGGTTGTCATGCATGTCTCACCTTCACTGATTTTATCGTAGACATCCACTTGTTTGTAGTTATCATAAGCCCTCACTTCAAAGTTCAGATCATTCAGTCTACCAGAGGGATGAAGATATGTCTCATAAGTTGCAGAAAAAGTACAGGCATGTTTTTAAAGCACAGTTGCAGAATACAGTGTTTCCTCTCCAGCAGCTGGCTGGGACGTGATACCTTCTCTCCAGGTTGTAGCGGTCAGCGTTGGTTCCATGCCTTTCAGGTAACGCCAGGTGCCAGTAGAAGCGCTCCTGGTTAAAGATTAGGGCAAGGCCTCGTTTTTTGTTGTACATCTTGTATTCCTCTGCAGGATCCAGAGCCAAAGAGCTGTTTCATGATGAAATAGATAACAAGAATAACATTAGGTGGAGTACAGAGGGGAGGCGTGAAAGGGGGAGGGTTGCTTGTACCCACACAAACAAGAAGAAAACAGTTTACCTTCGGATGAAAGCATCAGTCTCTGTTAGGTTGTCCGTGCATGCTATTAAAAAAAAGACAGTCAATTACGCATGCAACGTTTTAGAATGTAATTACTGGAAAATAAAATATCAAAACCTGGCTTTGCAGTAAAAAAAAAACACAATTACTCAGAATAAAAATACAGAGGAGGATCGAGCGTTTCAGGTTCCTTTGTTAAGCAGCACAACTACAGGTGCACCGAATTGCTCCACTGCTGCGGCTGTGGGGTCAAGCAGCCATTGTTCCATTTGCTTAGAGTGCTCATTGCCTTCAATGGCGGAGTGACAGGTGGAGAAAGATGGAAAAGGCTGCTAAAGAACAGAGGCCAAAAGTGCCACCTACGTAACCCGCCCTACAGCCATGTAGCTAAAGGCAGCAGTTTGTTTGACTTAAGGCATTATCTGACTTGTGGATCAGTAAACATAGCTCCGCTTGTATAGGGTTAATTTATTAGAAACTATTGCATTCTAATACCTGCATTAAAGTCATATCTTAATGACTATTATAATGTTCTTTAAAAGATGATTTTATTCAAGTTTAGCTTTAACATAAGGGCTATATTGAATGCTATACACCAGGTGTGTCCAAACTTTTTCATCAAGGGCCACATACAGATAATATACGGAGAGCTGGGCCACTTATAGAGGTGAATATCGCCTCATAAGTTAAGTTATAAGTTAGCAAAACAAATCAAATGTAGGTGAATAATGCGTGATACTTGAAAATGCTTTCAGAAAAAAACAGCCTTCATCCCTTCTCTCTTTTATTTTTGTTGGCAGCTCACTCCTTAAAACAGAAGCCTCAGATTGCTTATAATAAGAGTAAATATGAATTTCAAGCTTGTTATAGAAATAAGTTATTGTTTGTTTTTTATCAACTAAGATTTGTTAGAAAATGTTTTACATTTTAAATGACTGAATTTATTTGAAAATTGGGCTCATTAATATATTTTGACATATATATTTGAGAAGTACAATATTTGCGGGCCATATTGCATTATACTTGTAGAATTTGCAGAGTGCCGATTCAAAATGGCCTGCGGGCCGTAGTTTGGACACCCCTGCTATACACTGATCAGTGTTTCTTATTGCGCAACGTCATTCATTGATACATTGCTTGGACAAAATATGAGAAACATCTGCCAGTATAAAAATACAACACAGCCCAATAAATACAGAACCTCCGTAAAACATCCCTAACAATGGAATAACATGGAGATTATTGATACATAGAAGGATTCTTTATTTTAATACTAATTACATCAATGATGATGGCTATGCTGTCTTATCTGCTCCAGTTTTGCCCCCACAAAACCCACTTTCACCAAACCCCACCCAGTTTCTAGATGACAGGACATGGTTTCACCAAATCCTCTCAACATGGTATACAGCAAAGATTAATAAGGCCATTTGAATTAATGTCATACAACTGAGCTGACTGGACTTTGGCTTCACTAATAAAAAACTTCAAAACTTTAATATGTTTCTTTCATTTTCACTTTTTTAAATCATGTACAATGATCAAGGACATGTAATAATAGCACATAATATTTGTGCAATAATAATAAATACATTTTATTGAAGAGTATGGGTGCTATACACTGAACACTGTTTCTAATATTTAATGCAACATCTTTATCTGGGTTAAATTGGGGGGGGACAATATATAAGAAACACCTGCCACTAAAACAATACAGCCCCACAAACACAGACCCGTTGTAGATGAGACTTAGTCTAAACTGAATAGACGTCATGATAGCATTGCAGGGCTGTTTTAGTAAACTGTATTTGAGTTATTGATTTATCTCATTCAAACTATTGACTCTACTTTGGCTTCATAAATAATAATAACGTACAACTTTACACTGTTTGTTTAACTTTTGATTTGTTAAAGTCATATCCAATTAGCAAGTATTATTAAGTATCAAATGATCAAGAACATGTAATAATAGCACACTAGATTAAAAACATTAGGAGGCTTATGTAACTTGAAGTACAACACTTACCCGCACTGTCAGTTGCTGTTGTGTTGCATTTAGCAACACTTCCTAGGAAGGTGAGAGAAAAGCGATTATTTACATGTTTTAATACACATTAAAAACCTGCCTCACATGTTGTACTAACTTAGTGACTGACTGTAGAGGAAACTGACCATAAAGGTGTGACCAGTGGAAGAACATAGTAAACCATAGTATCAACAGAGCTTCACTGTTGAAAGTTACATCGAATATTAAAAGTCATTGTATGTACTTGTCCAACTTTAAAAATGTAGCAGGCAGACGTCCACAACTTATAGCTACTTATACTCTTAAAAATATATGTAAATTGGTTACCTCCACTTGCGCTTTCTGCCTTGTTTGACATGTTCACCGGTTGTCTTCACTCCGACTAACGCCACTGAAAAATGAATATTCTTCGTCAAAGCTACACTGATGAGGAAGAATTAAGCTCCTCCCTCTCCAAATCTGATTGGCTGAATGTTTAAAAGCGGAGAACACAATTGGCTCTTATACCTGTCAGTCAAAGGTCAACATCCAGGATTTCCGTGTTTGCCACATTGCAACAGCGGCTCATCAAACTGATAAACACATGGATTTAATAAATCAGGAATAACCAAAGTAAGATTAGGGCTGACGTAGCCGAAGATTAGTATAGTTAATCATCTAATCCAGAATTTTCTTTAAAGGCATCCTCTCTTATTAATTTCTATAAAAAAATGATAAATAAACTTGATTTTGTCTTGTAGGCTATGAGGGATCAATGGGAGCTCATTCAATGATCCCATCAGATTACACTCTGTATAAGACGATTTACTACAGACGGTTTTTCGCCCTTATAATGTATATGATTACTGTTGACTAAATAAAACGTATTAAAAATAAAACCATGTTTTTTTATAAACATTTCTTTACATGATTTATTCAGTTTTCTAGTTTACATCATTTGCCTTCACTATTGCAACATCCCTAACAATGGAAAAAATTGATATGATTGATACATAGAAGGATTATTTATTTTAATACTAATTACATGCTGTTTTATCTGCTCCAGTTTTGCCCCCACAAAACCCACTTTCACAAAACCCCACCCAGTTTCTAGATAACAGAACATGGTTTCACCATATCCTACAGTAAAGATTAATAAGGCCATTTGAATGAATGATTAATGTCATAAAATTGAGCTGACTGAACTTTGGCATCACTAGTAAAAAACTTTACAACTTTAATGTTTCTTTCACTTTTTTAAAGTCATGTAAAATGATCAAGGACATGTAATAATAGAACATAATATTTGTGTAATAATAATAAATACATTTTATTGAAGAGTATTTTCAACATAAAAGGGATTTTGGGTGCTATATACTGAACACTGTTTCTAATATTTAATGCAACATCTTAATTTGGGTTAAATTGGGGGGACAATATATAACTATTGCCCCATGGAATATTTTACAGGTATTTCATTAATGTAATAAAGGAAAACAACTAAAATACTTTAGGTGTAGATGGGAGCATACTGAAAGCCAAAGAAATCCTGCAAATACATTAAAAGGTATTATACATTAACTGCATAGGAAGGCCATCAATTATCAACTATATGTAAGTATTTTTCCAACACATAAGTAGGTGCAAGCTAAAATAAAGTCTTCACTGAGAAAAATCTGAGAGAAAAGTGTATTGCTGGTATCTTTCTGTCAGTGCTGTGCTTCTGAATCAGTCTATTCCACAGTGTTGATCCAGTGTAAAGGTTCCTTCTTCACTTCATACTGACACACACACACGGCTCCTTATGGCTTACATCCCAAATGCATAACAGCATAAACAGTAGATTCTTAGCTGACATACAAGCTGCAAAGAACAGAAAACAATACCAGATCACAGTAAGCTAATACACCAAAGGGATAGGGGAGCTGGTAAAAACAGGTAGGACCGCTTTTGTTCTAAGAAAATCATTAAAAAATGCCTCACAGCAGTGTTGCAGCCCTCAGGTGGCAGGACCGGTTTGATCAGACTTAAATATCTATTCTCATTTTCAAATATTCCAATTTCACTTATAACTGACAGGAAAAAAATGATTCTTGAGTCAATTTTTAAGAATAAAGTAGATCAAACTTGTGTTACAATATCCAGATGTATAGTGTTGAGACGTTCTCTCCAACATACCCTCTGCTGGTTTGAAAGAAAAGAACATTATGCAATACAATTCTGAAAAATATTTTAAATAACTGGTTACAATATCCCTGGCTGTACAATCTGAGAGGAGCAAAGGTGAGGATGTCTCTTGGTCTGTCACTTATTTTGCTGTCAGAGATAACCACATCAGCACAATGTAATGGCATAATGTACAGCTCAAAGGGTGACTGTATCTTCTTGCCACCAGGTGTTTCATAAACTCAACATTCATTATGTCCGTCTCATTTTGTCCATAGTTTAACACATGGAGGAATTAATTATAAAACTATTGATTTTTATGTGTGCCAGTAAGCCATTATCAATGATACAAGAGTCCTGGCGCTCCACAGAATAATGTTATGTTTGACAAACAGTTCTTTACTTTGAGATTAAGACCTATAAAAAGCTCATTTATAATCAACCAATGATACAATTCATCCCCATACAAGTCCAGTGCTACATTCAGGAACTCATCAACTTGGCTTATTCTGTTACGGATAGTTTCCTTACAGTCTCAAGTTGCTGTTTCCTGTACACACATGGGAGACCACCCAAAAAGAAGAAACCCAACAAAGAAAATGTAGCTGTGATTGTGCGTCCACCACTTACAGACAGAGTATGAAACAAGTGATTCCCAGCACATAAGTTTGATTAAGCAAAATAACAATGGTGTTTCTGTGCATCCTTTTAAGGGGAGTGTCATAGAGTGCTTCTGAAGCGGGACCAGATATTTCACTTAACAGGTTTGTAGGTTGTGTGAGATAAAAATATGTGCTGAGTTTGCATAGTATAAGAATGGAAAATAAAGACAAAGTGTTGAGACAGTGAATATAGTGTACAGTTTAAAAGTTGCATTGAAACAGTTTCTGTTTTACCCATAATCAGTGCCAGAAAACACAATTTAGTTAAAACACAAAACTACAAGAATTATTTTGTTTAACGTTTGATTTGTTAAAGTCATATCCAATTAGCAAGTATTATTAAGTATCAAATGATCAAGAAAATGTAATAATAGCACACTAGATTAAAAACATTAGGAGGCTTATGTAACTCGTAGTACAACACTTACCCGCACTGTCAGTTGCTGTTGTGTATCAAAAGACAAGATAACACCACGTTTCTGGTCTATCACAGGATACACACATTATACAATATTAGCTAAATATAAATAATTAACTTCATAGGAAAGACATTAACTGTCCACTTCACTTTGTCGAATAGGTGTCTACAATTCAAAACTTCAATAAAAGGAGGTAATGGAAACAAGTCTGTGCAGGCAATAGAAACTCTCTCCCTGAGAAAACTTTAGATAAAAGTGTATTGCTGGCATCCTTCTGTCAGTGTTGTGCTGTTGATCCTGTGGGAGTGTCACAGTTCCTTCTTCATTTCATACTGACACACACAAGAGTCCCTCTGGCTGTCCAGGTATGGCTTACATCCCAAGTGCATAACAGCGTCAAACAGCAGAGTCACTGCTGACTCACAGGCTGGAAGTGGGGCAGAAAAAACAAGAACATTAGCTCCACAAAAGGGTGAAAACAACTACCTGATATCATGGTGCTGTAAGTGAGTAAAAACAGATTGTTGTAGTGGATTAAAAATGCCTCAAAACAAAATCCACAATCACAGCAGCGAGAGACAAATAGAGTTCTTGCAGTACACAGATGAAATGTTTAAAAAGTAGGAATATGTTGCCCTCTGCTGGACATACTGTGTTTCACAGTTGCTTCTTTGCAAACGCATTTCTTTCTATCCTTGAACTGAAGTAGAAATGTATTTGTAGTTTAATGTAAAAATAAACTAATGTTTAGCTTCTTTCCTCAAATGTAGTTTAAAACTGCTGACTAAGAGGTAATCCTGCCTCTATACAGCCATCTCAAGTGAGGTTAAGGTACACAAAGTACAACATATAAACCTCTTTGAAATCAGAAATCTTGAAAATGACAGGTTCTACTTAATTAAAAAAAAAAGGAATGATGCCACTGGTCCATTAAAGTGTCCCAGTAAGCCATAACACTTGAGCCAGCGTTCACAATACACTGAAACATAAGCAGCTAAAAGGAATCTAGCCAACGATTTCCAGGTCAAGGGGGAGAATGTGAGAAGCATAAGTAAGTATAATGAAAAGGCCCGATGGGCTCAGCCTCTAACCTTGGACACTTTGGGCCAATCCCAGAGTCCTTTGCACATTCCTGCAGATTGTCTCCAGACAGTCCTGGAACTCCTCATCGCAGTCGTGCTTCTCAAGGCCGCAGGTGTCGTAGCAGCGGTCATGTTTGTTACAGCATTTGGTCATAGACGGGATGCCAATGTCAAACTGGAAAAAAGATGTTTGTATCTCTTCAAAAAGTATTTTAGAAGGAAATTATAATTATTCTGTCTCTGCAGTAGACGTGAATTTTCGCAAATTGAAAAAGGTGTGGTTATGGCTCAGTGAATATTTACTAAAATCTGAATTAAAGAATCAGCAATGACAAAAGGCAAAAAACTTTTGTCCAATCCAGTTTTCGGTAAAAAACAACAACACAATCACAAAGACTGAGCAAATCCGGTCCATTCCCCAAATGAGTAAAAATTATATATTATTTCTTTTTAATATTTTTACTGTAGTCAGGCTAATGATGGATTTGTGTGCCCACTGTCAATACCAATTTTTTAGAAACATATTGATTGATACAAATATATATGTTTTTCCCTCCTTTGAGCAAACATACAGTGAAGGACTCCTTAAATCTGGTTATAAAAGAGATGTGCT
Source organism: Eleginops maclovinus (assembly GCF_036324505.1). Taxonomy (NCBI): domain Eukaryota; kingdom Metazoa; phylum Chordata; class Actinopteri; order Perciformes; family Eleginopidae; genus Eleginops; species Eleginops maclovinus. The sequence continues at coordinate 5,033,692 of NC_086353.1, forward strand.
CAACCTATAAACTAAGTTGTAAACCTTGATAAATAAACATATATTACTTTGATGGTACAATTTTATGGAATTATGAAACTGTAATTATTATAAAATGCACTTTTTTGTTATATATCACCCAGGAGCTAGAGTAGAGAGGTAAACCACTTAAATATTAAACTACATTCACTTGACAAGAATATGCAGTTTGGTTAGCTATGCACATTAGGAATCACATTACAACCAGTTTTCCTTTCCAAGACATGAAAGAACTTCCTTTTACAGATCTGGGAGACTCAATGTAGGAACGTCAGACTACCTGAAATCCAAACAGCGGGGAGCCACATCCATTGGGTGGTGGTTTCTTGTAACCAGGACGTGGTGCAGGCTTGTAACCTGAGAGGAGCAAAGGTGAAGATGTTTCTTGTTCAGCCAGTCAGTTATCTTACTGACAGAGATAACCACATCAGTACAACATGGTTTAATGGCCTACTGTGCAGCTAAAGGAGTGATACTGTATATCTTCTGGCTCTCTAGTGTTGTATAAACTCAAAAATGATTAAGTTTGCGCCATCTGTTTTTCTGTAATTGGTTTATTTCACTTGATATATCAGAGAAAAGCACATAATGAATGCCGTCATTGATGTTGAGAGCCAGCATGTGGGATACAGATTCCTGGCTCTCTTAAATTAAACGGAGCCTCTGATTTATTTTACAATGAGAAAGAGAGATGTATAAAGAAGTTCTCTTACCATCACTACACTTATAATGACACAGCCCGTCATCGCCACCAAACAAGTCCAGTGCTGCGTTCAGGTACGTGTCAATTTTGTGTATTCCGTTGCGGATAGTTTTCAGAGTCATCCTCCAGTCTGGGGTCTCTGGCTCTTGTTGGAAGGCAGTCACCCATGTCAGACTTCCACAACAGAATAAAAGCAACAGGAATACACACATGTGGTAACGCATTGTACACTAGACGTCAGAAACGTTTCCCCCGGCACATTGGTTTAATTAAAGCTGTTTTATTCCGCATAAAGGAGTCTTGATGGCATTTTAAGTATCAATTCTGGTTGTTTTCGTTCCACTTCCTAGCCAGGCAACTATGAGGTAACAGCCTACCTGCCGTAGCATATCACTTCCGGGTTTGACGCTGTCACATGACAGCCGATAAGCCAATCAAGATTATGATTAAATTTTGCAACGTCAGTAAAGTACAGAAACAAGTCTGTGATAAATTAAATATTTCCCTGGTGAATATATGTACATTAACATAGTTCAATAACAAAACGCATGCCATATCAATCAAAAAGGCAAATGCCATAGCGTGCAGAATGTACAGTATGCCTGCAAATACATTTCAATTTTACTTTATACCATTACACCAGCCAAAATAAAATAGATAAAACACTATGGAAAGTCGATCTGCCGTTATATGTTTCTGTTAGCTGTATGTAAGCTATAGCCCTTCTTTTGTAAATTATGTTTAATTTAATTCTGTGCACTTCAAATATAACCTGAAAAATAATATAAACGATCCTGCTGTTACTGTGAAATCTCAGAAATGACAAGACATGGTCAAATAAGTAGAACCTTTAACATCAGAATCAGAGACAGAAACACACCAAGTCTATGGTAATAATTGTACTTTATTTAAATGATTAGGCGAGCAATGAAGAAAATCTTTGTTTCTTCCATAGTTTCTTAAATAACTGCATAAACTTCAAACATTCAAAAATGAAAATGTACAACCATTCATGAATAACAGTTTCAATGTCCTTCCGTGATTAGTCCCAACCAACTACACATTTTGAAGATGAAGACATAAAATATTCTATAGTAGCAAAATCACAGGTATCTCTTCACGATCCATTGATCTTCATCCGCATTCGGAGATGAGTAGGAAGCTAGAAGAAGCGTTGTGGTATTTTCATATCTTCTTTTGTTCCTGTGTTCTTCACAAAATGCCTGGAGGACAGCACCCCTAAATGAAGCTATAAAGTCTCTCATCTTATATTTACTTCAAGCAGATGATGTCGAAAGCCGTTTGTTGATTTTAGGACAGTGGTTTGTTTGGGGTTCTCACTACTCAAAGCACATGCCTTTACAATCAAGTGTCCTTGTCCACCTTGTTTCCAGGAAAATGCAAGAAAAACAGAGTAAAAAAAAAAAAACCACAAGGGTCTGGGGCGTTCTACTGCAGTAGAAGTGTGGATTGGTTCAATAAGATGCGTTTCAAGGCGTTTCCTGGGGTCAGGCTGGAGTGAGGAAGTTGGTGTGGGGATATGAGGAGAGGGACATTTTAAAACTTCAACAATAGAGCTAAATTATTTCAGTAAGTTTTTGCTCCTAGTGTAAAGACTCTTCCTTAGAAAAACATGAACATAAACATCTATTCATATACATTTACATCATCTAAAAGTCACAAACTTATCCTCCTCTGAATAAGTTATTTAGTCTGTCCAGCTCCCTGCAGTTATCCATGGTCATGAGGTCTGCCTTCTTGCGCATCCGGTCATCCCTGTACACCTTAGCAGCGTACAGCAGGTCCGTTTCTGAGGAGAGACGCAGAAAAACAATGTCAGTGTTGAAAAAAAGTCCTATTAAATCCAGTGAGCTTGTTCTGAGGGTGTAATATAACCATGGTTACTCACTTGTCTGCCTCTCTTTCCAACAGTTATTTCTGACGTTAGATACATAATCATCCTCCACACTTTTCTCAATCTGATGCAGCGCTGAGCCCTTAAACTCCGACTTGAAATCTCTAGCGACGTAGTAATCCACATGCAGGTTTTCTGTCTGCCGTTTGACTGTCTGACCCGTGGACCTGCAGGAGATAGAGGGAGAACAAGAACATGCTGTAAACTGTTGTAGTTCCCCACATATTTTGAATACAGATGGAGATTTACAGTATCACCTTTCACTGAGACACCAGGACAAGTGCTTATAGCATGTTATAGAGTGTATTACGTAGTAGACTTCCTGTTTTCAGCCACGTTCACAGGTAATTCCTTACACGTTGTAATTAGTTCTACGGATTGAAGTGAATGTGACAAAATACAAGTTATTAGCCAGCTTCATTTTCAAGCATGTTTGCCCCAGCGATGAAACCCATAGGTGTGTGTGTGTGTGTGTGTGTGTGTGTGTGTGTGTGTGTGTGTGTGTGTGTGTGTGTGTGTGTGTGTGTGTGTGTGTGTGTGTGTGTGTGTGTGCGCACGTACGGTCTAGAGTAGAGGCTGTAGGGTGGAGGGGACACCATCATCTGGCTCAGTATTGACACTAATATCAGGACCACGATGGGCATCAGCTGGATGAACATTGAGAAACCACCCTGGAGGAAAACACAGTTCAATGAGTAATCCAATTTCAACAACATAAAAAACGATGATAATGCATGTAGTTTCTACGGGGATACATTACCCTACAATGTACATTTGTGGACATAAAATGTTGGATATATTAAAGACGTGATGCAAAATCGGTTCCGATGTACTTACATCTCCCCTTTCTTCGGTTCTCTCTTGTCGGGAATCCGTCTGATTGCTGTAGCTCGTTCTGCTGTTGGTGAAGGTGTGTGCACTTGCTGTCGAAAAAATATCACGACTGAGGTCAGACACAAAAATATGAAATACATCCCCAATTAAATCTACTTTCAGAGATCGGTATTTAAAACTACATGGTCCATGTTGCACCAGTAACAGATGCTAAGAATACATGGTTATATTTAGTCACTTAAAGCTCTAAAAATACACATCCATTATGTAAGTTCCGATCTTGTATGCAACACATAAAAAGTATGACAACATAGCCTGTTTAACTTTAAAAAACAAGTCTTATTACCTACTACAATAAGAGCATGTGATGTCAGAAAAATAAATCATAAAAAATGTAAATGTCTGGATAAATCACGACTTGTTTGGGAAACCTAAAGTGTTCACTTACAGGAGGGGAAGCCACCTCCAAAGAACATGTTGAAGAGGTCCTCAGGAGTGATGTCGGCCTCGAAGCCCCGGTGGAAGTCGAAGCCTCCTCCTCCCCCCTCCTCCATGTGAGTGACCCGGGCTGCTGGGCTCCTCTCCTCCCGTCAGGTCGTACTGCCGTCGCTTTTCTGGATTACTCAGCACTGCGTATGAATTACCAATCTCTACAGAAGGAATACATTTGAGAATCAAGGAGAGACAAGTCATGAACAAGTTAGGTCGTATTTTTAAATCGCACAAAAGCTATATTTCACATAGATTAGAAAAGTATAAAACAACGATTTACTTTTAAAGGCCTCTGTCGCTCCAGGTGCATGGTTTTTGTCTGGATGGAACTTGAGCGCTAGTTTCCTGTAGGCTTTCTTTAGTTCATCGTCATTGACTTCTTTATTGACACCGAGCACTTCATAGTAGTCCTTACACCGCTTTATTCTGAAAGACAGGGACAGAGAGTGAAGCAGCTGAATCATGTGGATCGTTTTTACCCCTATGGAAACAAAGGCAAGTGAGAAAATGTTCTTTCTCTTCGAGGTTATCTTTGTGTTAAATTCTCTTTCCATGAATGTCAATCATGCATTTTAAATAATGATCCATTTTATTTACTGTATAGAGTGCTTTTCTAAAAACTCAAAGACACTTTACAGAGGTACAATTCATCAAAACATAGTTCAATCAACACACTTAATATATTTAAAACACGCCATTAATTTACAGAAAGCAATCACAAAATTAAACAACTGCATGTAGTATAATTAAACAATTATTAACGTGTTAACATCAGACAAAAAGTATTCACATGTGTTATAACAGTAGAAAAACATCTAAATGTAGTCAGTTTTGATTATAATTTGTTGGAAATCATTCATTTGGACAAATCAAATACTAAAAGTCGGTATGGTTAACATATCATCTAGCCAACTGTCACTGAAACATGGTGCAGACCACTAATGAGGTCACAAGGGAGACGTTTTTAAAGTAAACATAGTGCACAACCTGTCATCAGAAGACATGATGCAATTTTTAAACTACTGAAGATTTCCCAAAGGATTTAGTATAACACACTCGAGAATAGAGTGATTGCATACGTTTAATAGGGGCCTCACACTGCAGCTCTCTAGGATCTAATCAAAGGCTGTGCATGACATGTGCACCTGTCTCTGTCTAGTCCTATTTATGCTCTAAAATTAGAGCATGTAGTGGTTACCTGTAATCTAGTTCACAGTGCTAAACGTCTCTCACTTTATCCTCTCATTGGCACGACACCAAGCTTGTTGGGTTCCCATGACAATTAGCTGTGTGTGCACAACACTGCAGACTACAGTATCCTCCTGCAGCCACGGACGACAGGTCTTACTCAGCATGATAGAAACAGTACTGCCGACACAGGGCGAATGGAAAGCAAGCACCAAAATAGGAAGAGGATAGATAACAGTACATAGGTGGGAAAGTGGTAAAGCATGAAAGGGAAGTCAATCCTAAAACCCCTCACCTTTGCACACCTTCAACCTGCTCCTTGGTGAAGGCTTTAAGGTCTCCTCCTCCGGACTCTTGGCTGTCCCTCTCCTGCTGTGCTCCGGTGCCTTCTGATCCGTCTGCCGTCCTCCTGCGAAATGCACCGTTACCCGCTGAGCTCCCATTCCTTGTTAATGCGTCCAACAAAGCTGAAAAAGAGAGGAAGAGGATTGATATTAATTAGATTATAAAATATTACCTTCAGTATCTTAAGGGTCAAAGCTTTTTTAGATTTAGAAACGATTTGGATGTTAAGATAATGATTCAATACAATTTGGACAGAAAACTGTTTTTTATTACATATTTCTAGTGCAGAAACAAAACAGGAATTACTACAGTTACTAACAGTTGAATTATTTCAATTAGCCTTAAGTTAGTAGGATAACACTCAAGGTTGGAACTGTTGTCAATTGTAAAAAACGCCCGATCAGACATGGAATAGCTCTTGATTTTTATCAAATTTGGTGATGTACAACTACAGGATTACATCACTCACGAAAACGCACAAAGGGATTAGGCATGACTACATTTAAACTAAGACAAAGATTCCGACTAAAGCTGAGGACCGATTCCATGTGACTATTGGGGTGCAGGACAAAGGGCATGATGATTATCAGTGGGACAGATTTAGCATACTGCAGTGACTGGTAAATGGAAACTTTCCAAAGCTGTCGTTCTTCCTTTACTATACACATGACAAAATGTAATTCATTCAATCATGCAGGTCCATTATAAACAGGGAAAATCACCAGAGAGTCTATGAAGCGAGGGAAGTGATGATGAACAGATCAAAAAAGGTAAAAACAAGCGCAAATTGCAATAGTATTAATACATTCAAGCACACGATACAAACACATGTCCTCCATGACCAATTTATGTTACCAAGGAGGATTTTTTTTCCTGGACTGACAGACAGAGCGCTAAATAGAGCTACTGTCCGCAGCTTATCAGAGCAGATCCTTCCTTTCCAATTTTTTCACAGTAAATAAACCCGAAAATAGAAGCATTGTCGTATCAATCAAAGCTTTAAGCTTAAAGTAACAACACTGACCAAGCGTATAGTGCCTATTGATGCAGCCACAGCTTTGGCTCCAAAATAATCTAAATCCAGTTCAACAGGAAGTGTGAGCATAAATTCATGATTAATAAAAGGACCTTTTACAGATCAACTACACTACAGGCCTTGAAAGTAGCTACAAAAAAAATAATAATAACCGCCCTAGGGAGACTCATTGAGATGATGACTGTTTTAATATAAAATATGTCCACTGTGCTTTTATGCAAGGTATGGACTAGACTTTCAATCCATGAAATGTTTTTTCCCCATTCACAATGTCACTGAGGCCTTGATTAAACTTTTCTGTTTTTCAAGTCTCTGTTCTCAAACTATTTGCAGTTTAATGTAAGATATATGTTAATGGTGAAGGAAAAATACAACTCAAAGACAGCACATCAACATTAGAGTATCCTAATGATGGGTCTCCCAAATGTGTTTAACTGTTATAATGTTGCTTATTGTTTGCTAATGCATTATTCATTATTATGCACTCAGTCATGTGTAACATAAGCTCACAACTGCTGCCTCTTTCACAACTAATCCATCCTTCCCATAGCACTATGGGCTAGATCTCATGCGGAATTGTTTAATTTTGCAGCTGCAACAACGTGATTTGCCCACACTGAGATCAAAGTAAAAACCTGATGTTCAACCCTTGATTTTTTCAAAAATCACCCCTCTTGATGCTGGATTTTAATATGTTAGAAGCGTGCCTCTACAATGTGAACACCTTCATAAGAGACTGGAAAATGCTGGGTTACACCGAGCTGATAACCAGCTTATTGATGCCAGATAACCCAATGACAGTATGACAAATATGAAAATGCTGCCCCTGTACGGCTGAAGTGATCTAAACTGCCGTGAGGAATGTGGTACTACAGGTGCTGTGTTATCCTGCCTGTTATCGGTTGACTCTTTACATGGGATGCCATGGATTTTAACATTAACATGTGACTTCCAGGTCACTCAATAACGGATGAATGCACATGTACCCTCTGAGAGACTCACAGACTTTCAGTGCCAAGTAACAAGAGTTATTTCCCCGAAGCAATCAGGATCACAAACTCAAATCTTACCAGGCCTCAGCTAGGGAACCCACACAGTCCCCTTACTTCAATGCATCTTTCAATACACACCTAACTGTAGATATTTTTGCAATAAATACACATTTAATTCAACTACAGCTACAATATACCCCATCCTCTTTGGCCCTTTTTGTTAGCAACTTCTTTTTAATGTAATGCTATTTATTTAGGACATTTTGTGTTATCAAACAAGTGACAAAACATGTAGAAAGCAAAAGTCCTTGAGGATTTGCTCATCTGTGGCCATTTGTGTGCTATTGAGTGTTATTCTGTTTTTTCAAGGTCCAGCCTCGGGAAGCTAGTTATCTATTAGCTTAGCTTGGGAAATGTCATTGGTGCAGGTTTATAATACTGAAGACAAAGGTGACAGTTGGACATTTAACTGATTTTAACTGGCACGTTATACATTAACAACACAGGAGCTCGAGATCATAAATATTCATGATGTCCACCCTATTGAACGGTCACTCACAACACTGCATATAAAAGTACTACAGATTATTAAGGTCTAGAACACCTTTGTCAGTGCCATCCGTACTGTACTTAACCCTTGTTTACGGATTTTGTCGGAGACAGTGGTGTGTCCGGGATTAGCCTACATTTCAGGTCAATCGTTCAATTAAAGGATCGGCAGTCGGTTGACTAGCATGAAGTCCTAGCCTCGACTCCATCCCTCTCCAGGATCCACTTGTCTGCTCTGCACCCACATCCTTACAAGCCCACGGCATTTACAAAACATAATATACAACACTGGCCGAAGTCTATCACGTAAAGTGAAAATGAATTGACAGCTATCAAAAACGCTTTAAAGGTCAGCTAGTATTCAAGACACTGCAATGAATGACAGCTAGCTTCAACCACTGAGTCAAGGATGGCTTGATCTTCTAGTGACTGTAACCATTATCTTACTCAATTAGTCGTTCTTTTACAATGATTCTCTTTGAGCTCCTAGAAAAACCCGGCTTATTCACATTGCTCCCCCATATATAACCCCAATTAACAGCGCTAGCTAGGTTAGCTAATACATCGCTAGGCCTACAACTAAGCTAACGCTAACTCGGATGTGTGTTCCCCATTTCGCTGTCTTAATAGGCAGAGTTTATTCTATTTTACCATTAACGTATCATACAAGTATTTGGTGTACAATATTAAGTATGTGGCCTGTTATAAGCTTAAACCGTTACTGATGTTAACACACGTCAGCTTTACTAGCTAGCCCTAGATTATTAGCCTAGCCCCGGCCGGTCATCCACTCCTACCTTTTGCTCTGGCAGTTGGATACAGCTTCTCTGCTTTGTTGAGAAACTTCAACGCTTTCTCTTTATCTCCGGCGTTAAGGGATTTTGTCGCAATATTTATACATTTTTCAGCTTCGTCTCTGTTTCCTTCCATCTTCATCCCTCTTCCTCCTCCGGCAGAGTCAGCTGATCATCTCATTACACCACGTGGTCACCCAGCACTGACAGCAGCAGTCAAACCAATGCAAGTGAAAGATTTGTGGCATTATTCCTTTTCACACTTGTATTTGTACAGTAAATGTTACAGTGTTTGTTAATTAGAAATGGAAAAATATGCATATTAGTGGGAAGTGGTGGAAGAATCCTCACCTGTGACTGAAATTGTATTATCATATGTGACATTGTTCGATTGCAGACCTTTAGATAAAGAGAGTTTAGTCCAGTGGTTGTCCAGCGGTCAGGCCCCGTGAAAAGAAAGTCCTTTGGTGGACAACTCGGACAACTGGAATGTCCCAACAATTTTTTTTGAGGAATATGGAGTGCAGACAAGATATATATTGTTTTCAGTTATGCAGATGACGAAAAATGTAATGCTTGCCTCAGCTACTTATCTAAAGCAAATACTACACTGAATGAGTTAATTCTAGGCTCAGATCAGTGAAACTGGAAAAACTGCAATAGCACAGTGCTATACCTGATGTACATTCCTGATCACCCAGGCAATACGATACAGAAATGGACACCATGTTTAATTGATTTATTGTTTCGTAATTTTATGGGGGGGGGGGTCATTGTGCTTTTAGTTTACTTGAAAAAAAACCCGATATGTAGGCTATATATGCAGATGATGATGATGATGATGATGATGATGATGATAATGTGGTAATGATAGTAATATTAATTATAATAATGAAGGCTGTTATCATAATTATCTTAATTATCATAGTTTATATAAAAATAGGATGAGAAATTATACTACCTGAACATGACCCCTTGAAACTGGGTATGTGTACATGTTATGTATATATAGAATTTTGTTTATTTGTGTGCATATTTAATTACCGATTTATCTATTTCTCTTTATCCTGCAACTGGATGACTTACGGGAGGGCTATTTTCTGTATAAGCTATGCGTTCTGCCCTCCCGCTTCTACTAATTTTGTTTGTTTGTCAGATACATAAATGATCTGTACTAATATTGTAATAGTAGAGTAAATACAAAAACAAATAATATCCATCCATGTATATTCTACAGTCCCCTTTTTTTTTAACCATAAATGGGTATTTACCAGACTTTATAATATATTGCTCCTTTCTAGTAAAGGCTTCATTTAATATTTGGAGTCCAGTGAGGAAATCAACACCTGGCATTTGCCTTTTTTTTGGGTCTCAATTACAGGATATCATTTGATTCATAAGCTTTATTTAAGTTAATTAAATGTATCAAAGCCTCATATTCAAACTACACAGAAAAAAGACAAAGTTATTTACAAGGAGACATTTTTTTCTGTAGAACATGACTGCACTGCACCTGACATCTTTTAAATATTGACACAAACAGACATGCCTCAAGTAGATATTGGAGTCGTCCAAGAGCGAAATGTTTAAAATTCATTTAAACACAGCAGTTTTCTTCTAACCTATACATTTCAATGTGTCGTTCTATAGCATTCTTCAGTCTTCTTTCTGACATGGTATAGCGTAATACAATAGAAACAATAGTAATTTGTAAGCCATTTATACAAGTTGATTGCAGAGTCTGCTTAACTGTTCCTGCTCTAGGAGCACTACAAATAATTACCATAGTACCCAGGGTTGAAACGGCAAGTTTGGATGCATGCCCTTATCATGGGGGCAACAGCAAAAAGCCCACCTGGAGAACTTCAAGTACAGTCACAGAGTTCAAACAGAGACTTTGTTTTATGGTTGTTTTGCTTTGACCATTGTCAAGCTTCCCATCATGTGGTCTTTTAAGCCGGTGTACGTGAAGGGGGAAGTTTGGCTGCAAAAGATCCCATGGTGTTGAGTGCTGCATGGATGCGGAAGTGTAGCCTGGACTCCATGTGGTAGTCTTTGTAGTTCATTCTGCAAACAAGATCAGCTCTTTGTGTCACAGCAGTATGCAACTTCAGCCAGATTTCATCAAAGCATCTTGGGAATTTTACCCCAACACAACATACAGAGCAAATCCAATACATTTGAAAATTAAAACACTTACTTGATATCTTCCATCAAATTGATGGCCGTGTTGATGTCACCTTTCTGCTTGTGCAACAGGCCCAACTCATACATGGTGAATGGTACCAGGTAGTTGTCATGCTTGATATTGGTTTTACTGCAACACATTTTTAGATGAAAGTTGGGTCAATGGGTCAATTTAGTAATGTTTGAAAAAACAATGACTGTGCTTTTATACAAATATCAGTTGTGGATTAACTGCTGCTAAAGTCTCAGCACCTTCCAAAGTAAGGATCATGCATGATGTTTATCAAGACAAAACCCGATGAAAGTTAAATGTACAGAAAAAGTGTATTTTGTGCGGAGATGATCAAATATAAAGCAAATGAGATTCAGTCAGAAATGATGTTAAATAGTGTATAATTATTTGATACTTTCAGTTTATGTTCGACCAGGGTTTTCCTATGTTTCAATGATGGCCTCACCTGGAAATGACATGATTGAAGCATAGCTCGGCCTGGACCAGATGATTTAGCTCTCTGAGACAGAGTCCCTTCAGCAGCTGCACAACACACTGGTCGTCCAGCTGATACACTGATGGGTCTACACATTAGATTAAAAAAAGCGGTTAGTTTCCAATTGGTGCTAAAACAACTAAATAATCAGTCAATGTGCTTTAAGGTTCTGCTGGTCCTCACTAGGATCATCTCTGAGCTGCTCCTCTGCTCTCTCCAAGACAGTCAAGATGCTTTTAGTCAACTCGGGTCTTTTCCCAACTACTGTGAAACCATTCCATACGTACATCATTTCCTTTGAGAGAAAATTGGTTATCATCAAGGTTCGTTTTCGAAGTTAAAAGAGGGAGTGAGCGTGCATTCTCACCAAAGCAGGCACCACTAGCTTTCCAGGGCTAGAAGAAAAGTATCGCTGCGCCTTGTTTGCAGCAAACTTCTCCGTAGGAATCGACTTCCCAGCAATCCTCAGTCTGAGACCATCCACCTGCCTACAGACAAACCACATTTCTAGCAGTTACTTTATTATGATTACAGAACTTTAACAGAGCCATATTATGGTTCTCTCTCACAAACCTGAATAGGTCCCCCACATTTTCTCCCAGTCCAGTCACTTCTTCCTCTGGCAGCATGCTCAAGATGGCAGCTTTCTGGAAGGTATAGACTGCCTGCAAGAGAAGAGCAATAAGGTAGAACAAATGTCAATATCTATACAAGCACATTGACAAGGCAACATGTTTTATTGTTTACCTGGGACCACTTGCTCTCTTTGCAGAGCAGGTCAGCGTATTGATATGCTTCCCTCCATTTTTGTTCGAAGGAGTACGCCCACATCAGCTCCCAGTAGCACAGGTGGTGAATCTGACGCCACTCCTGCTGTGCTGCGATACATGCCAGGTACTTCTCCTGAGCCTGCAGAGAAACAGATTCATGGGATTTCCATTTTTTTCCTCAACAACAACTACATGAGCTGCATCTACACACATCCTGTTGGTCACTACCAGTACTCACAAATGTGAAGTTTCCTTTCAGCAAAGCAATTCTCCCAGTGTAGAAGAGAATGAGGGCTCCCTGTGGACAAGAAGCAAGGTGAAAATGAAGCCATTTGACTCATCAGCAACAAAAAAGAAAAAAAACCTGCTCACATTTGGAAACCTGTCGATGTAGGGCTCCAGGAGAGCTTCAGCCTCAGTAAGGTTTCCTTCACCAGTGCCTGAGAGAATAAAATGACCAGATTACGAAATGTCTCTCATTACAAGGAGACAGGAGCTCAGACTTCCACCAACGCAATTTCCAATTCAAAATATAACGGTTTGTCCTTGGCACCTGCATGACATCACCATCCAATATTTAAGGGATTGAAGTTTGTCCATACTATTGCTGACAATCAGACAAACCAAAAAACCAAACCTCCTTCTCAATGTTATAATGACCAACTTATCTACAAATAAATAATAAATATAATTAGAGACTTAATTATCTGGAAGACTTCTACCCAGAATCACTGTGATGTAGAGATGAAACATCAGCAGGGTCAGGGTGCTGAGGATGGAGCGCAAACTGTTGCCGGCCGCTCCCTCTCTCAACTCTGACAAACCCAATTCCTGTAAGATAATTAGAAAAAATATGATTTAGTTTCTAATGACAGGATATCATTTTATGGAGAATAAAAGTGACTGAGGGGACCTACCCTGTCTCCCGAGAAGCCCAAAAACTCCATCAGTCTGAGGATTTTGGATGGGAGCAGAGACAGCATCTGAAAAAGAGGAGTACGTTAGCCTAGGTAATTATGACAATTAAAAGAAATACTTTGTTCTACCAGCCATTTCGGGAGCTTTCATTTTTTCTGAGTCTAATCTTATGCAACGTACTGTATGTGTATAGAAGTACAAAAACAAGGGTATTAAAGATCTGGCAAAAGCGCATACTCTGTATGACTTTCTGCAGCTCTCACCAGATTAAACGATCCAATGCCCATGTTCACACCGCCTCTGAAATGAATGTGGGTGCTTCTCTGTTTTTCCATGCCTTTTGCGGCACTGGCCATGGTTTGGCAATCCCTGGAAAAGGAGAGAAGATATAATTAAAATATAATGTTTTAATTTTTATCACTTATATCAGTGTCTTGCTATGTCATCATGTCCCAAGTAAAATTCCTGCTTCAAGCTTCTTACTTGTAAATCTGATAACTGTTTCGGATTCTCATCCCTCCTTTGATGAAGCCGATTATACTCTCATCCAGGAATGTGAGGGCTGCTTTTTGCAGCAGAACTTCGGCATAGCACAGCTCTGCATGCATCTCCTCTGTAAACAAGGATTAAACGTCACATGCTGGGAGAAGAAACATGCTTTTCAGAGATGGCCCTGAGAACTGTAATCAGTACCTTAGGGTGGAACAAAAATATACATTTTGTTATTTCTACTAAGATAGTTTGACACTTTAACATGGCTCGTCTTCTCTCCTTGTTATTGATCCTTAGAGTCTTTCACTTACCTTCTGTCAGGTTGTCAGCAGGTTGTCGGTACCAGAGGCTGGTTAAAGTCTCCACTATTCCAGTTTTCTTCCGAAATCTAGATTGAGAACACACAGTTTAGGGTGATTATTTAAAAAGGAGTCATACTATATTGTTTTTTTAGTTTAACACTTTTAGCCCCCCATCCCCAAAAAGATCAGTATGTTTTGATTAACCAGTGCACTCATGCAATGCGTTCCACATCTCATAATATTTACTCTTAGTTTATGATGCAGCTGCCCTGACAAAGCACATTTAGTCCCTGCACCCTGCTGGATTGTAGCCTATAAATGTAAAGCTTCGACATTTGTGACCTAAATAAAGACAGTTTCAGCTGGGTGGTATACAAACCCCTAATGATTAAGTTATCCATATATTTCCTATATACAGTTAATGACTGTTATTTTGTTACTCAGGAATGCACCACATGTTGTCCCCGGTTTTGAAGTGGGAACTCAAATCCTAACTTCTATGAATCTGTTCAGCTGTACTTTTGGCATGTCTCCAGGGATTCCCTCAGTGATGCCATGGCATTTTCCATGTCCTTTGGGTCGAAGGTCATGCCTGCCTGCATCACCATGATGCTGGTGTAGCCCATGGCGTGGTACATGCTCTGATCCTTCCTGAAGTGGAATGAATGCAATGAATTTTTAAAGAAATAATGCAAAGAGAAAAAATACAAATACTATAAAAGAGTAATCACAAGCCATAATGTTTAAATGATGTGGAATTGGCTGCAGATCACTTTGTGTTTTTATTGCTTTTAGAGAGTTGGCTACTTACCTTGGCTTTAATAGAGCCAAAGCATCAGAAAACCTGTTGTTCAGAAAAAGATCCAGTGCGGCGGAGGACTCCTTTAGTGCAGCTTCTAAATCCATTCCCGGGTTTCTGAATAACATATTTTACAAAAAAAACCTTTAGGCTTTTTAATTCCTAACAGATTTACATTTACATTCTTCTGACATCAAGTCATGCACTAAGTATTCGGGAGCACAGGTGGAGCAAAGCCAAAAGGTCGAGAAAAGTGGCTCACTGGAAAGGATGTGAGTTTCTACAAGTCTCTGAGATGAGATGTAAAATATATGGCAGGTTAGCTAGTTGAGTGCAAGTATCAAGTGGCTTGAAGTTTGTGTGAATAGTTTTAAGGAGGAATAAGGAGTTACTGACCTCTAGTGTGCATGGAGTGCATTACAATGATTTCATCATGAGATCCAATTTGAAATAATTAAGGGTATTTCTAAAAGATTCTCTGTGGTTGCCCATTATTATTTGCATTTGTTGCAAAGGATTGAAAAACATGCACACATTCCTGTAAAACGTATCCAATAAATACACTTTATTTCACTTACACAAAATCCTCGCTGATTTCGTTTAGGTCCACCTGAAAATGGGTGGAAGGGGAGATTAAAAAAAGACTAGCTGTTCGATTGTGGACATTGTGAGAAAATTGTATTGCATGTAATGAGGACCATAGACCATGTATATATAAAGATTATGATGAATACAGATGTCTTCTTTACCTCCCTCTAGTACTATTGTGTAATTATTACATTACATGTCACTTGTTAGACGCTTTTATACAACATACACCCAATACTGTGGACATTCCCCACAGCAGCAATCTGGGGAGAAGCGTCTCGCCGAAGGACACAACGGCATGCTGACTGCAGTGGGGATTGAACCAGTGCTACCCTGATCAGAAGATCAGCACACTAACCCACTGAGCAACAGCCTATACATAATTGACAAATTGTGTTACCAATACCCCTTTTGGTATGTCACATATGATAACTATTTAAGCCATTTAATGTATTCTTATTACAGTCTGAACAACTAAAGAGCTCAATAAAGAGGATCAAGGTTTTAAGGCTTCATCGGTCACTTGCAAATGTGAAATAAAAACCATATAGGTAGCCTACATTAACATATCAAATAACATTGTAAGTCTTCGCAACTCTCTCTTGAGTCAGTGCTGAAGTGCATTTATTTTAATAGAAAGACAAAAAGGACCAAATAAAATGTATTCATGTATGTATGAACATTCAGAAAAAGGAATCTGAATATAAATGAATAACCTGCTTCTCCAGGTCACCTAATAAGTGGCGAGGAGACAGTTTGTAAAAAAGAAACTGGATTCATGTAAGAGCATGTAAATGAGCCTGAACATGCGATCTACGTAAGCATGTCATTGTAAACATGCCCCCATCGGACGTCTGAAGATGATGCATTTAAGAGAATGAAAACTTTAACCAATTCCGCTCTCCTTTATCTTACACCTGAATGATTAAATCTAAATTCAACACACATTAACAGCTTTAAATAAGCTGAAATAAAAGCAAAAGTGTGTTTGGATGAATCAAACTCTAGTCAACAAACACATGTGGAGAAGCTGCAGTAAACATAACCTACCTGCTGAAGTGAATTGACTCTTTTCGACCCCATTTTTATCTGAGATGTCAGGAAACACGAAGTAACGCCAAACTTCGGATACAACTTGATGTCCTCCCTATCACTTTGAGGAAATCGATCTCTCAACTTTGCAGAATCATTTAAAGATTGTCGTCGCGCGATATTTATCCGGTCAGGAGCCAGGAGTGGCCTACATTTGGAAGACCGGCCCACAAATCTTTCGATTCTTGTCAAAAAGGCATCATTGTAACTCACGGTAATGTGCTTTACGAGAAACTTATGAAAGAAATATGGTGTTCAGATCACCCACCTTTCATTGAAAAGACTGATGCAGGGTCACATCAGTTTAACCATATTTACAAAGCCTGATGTAAGAATGAAATTATGATTGTAGATAATGAAGTTTTAAAGGATTTCTTCGAATTGAAATTGAACAACAAGGACGAGATTAATATGAGGCAGCGCTGCCATACAACTGTTACCTGTTCACTAATTAAAAGCAGCTGTAGGGCAGGTAACAGGTCACGTGACTCATCACACCAGAAAACCGCCTGATGAGTAGTGGTGAAAGAAGTACTCAGATCTTTTACTATGAAACTACTAAGATAGCAATGTGAAAATACTTGAATACAAGTTGGGAAGATCATCAGCAAAATGTACATACAAAAAAGTACTCGATAAATATGACATAGCAATGTTATGGTTGTAGCTTTGTATAGGTATGAATGTATCTGGTTAAGTTTTGGCTGGTTTATCTACATTCAATATGGGTAATCTATGCCCCTGTCACTGGAACCTCAAACCTGAGTAATTGTAGTTACTTTGCACTACTGTGAGAATCAAGGGAGATGTGAGAGGCAGAGGAGGGAAAGGCGTGTCACCATGACAGATGACTGAACCTCCTCCAGGGAAAAATTCCTTGAGCTGCTCAATGTCATAGTGGTTTAACTTCACTCGCTCAGACAAGCGATGATAGACGTAGCTTCGGTTAGTATTTCTAGTTACTTAGGTAGGCTACATGTGATGTCTGCCCAACTTTTAAATTACTGATGGTTTGAAGCCTTACTGCTGCTGCACCACACGCTATTTGGAAAGCAGAAAAATAAATTCCAGTAGCCAGTATGAGAAATAGATCCTTTTGTGATTTTAGTGATCCGTTTTCAAGCAGATTTGAGAAAAGGGGTCCTCTCCCAACAACATTGATTACACACACATGTATTTTTGCATAAATAACATTTAGATTTGCGCAATATTGTGAGATAGTTTTCTTGCATGTTATGATAATAGACTGTATATAAAGGTTATGATTAATCTACTGCTAATATGTGAACATATTTGACTAATTGTGTTACTAAAACCCCCTTTGCCATAGCCTATATAATAAATATTTAAACAATTTCAGGTATTTGTAACTTACAGTATGTTTTAACCACAATGTAGCTCAATCTAGGGTTCAGGGGTACTTGCACATATGAAATTAAAAAATGATAACGTGAGCCATATTTAGACTGTAGTCTATAATTACATCTTAAATGTGTATTTTTCATGTACTTGCAATTCTTTCTTGAGTCAGTTATTCGGTGCATATTGTAAAATAATAGGATTTCTCAAAAAGGCTACAATGAATATTGTTCCTGAAACATTTGAGCATCCTTAATGCAGCCCTGTCGAAACCGTTATTGAGGAAAAACTACATTTCCCATGATCCTCAACGCGCGGAAGTAGTCATTCAAGAAAAAATGGCGACTTCGACAGACACAAAAACAAACATCCCAGATTATGAGTACCTTGATGTGAACACAAACATATTTCATATCGACGCCTTCAGAAGCGAGTGGCTGAACAGACTGCAGCCCAGCGACTTCTCCTTCCAGGAGGAGGACCAGGAAACATCTGACGCTCACTTCGCTGCAGAGATGGGCATCAGTGCGGAGACCATGGACGAGCTCAAATCCGCCTGCAGGTAGACCCTCAACAACGTGCAAACTCACCCTGTGCAAACAGAAAATATGATGGTGTTTTATTAAATGTTAACCACTCAGCGTCTGTTCTTATCCTGTCCATCCTGTTGTCTTAATGTGCACAAAACATCACGGAAAGGCACTGAAAGAATCGATTACACTACCAGAAACAACTTTAATGGCATTAGAGATGGCAAGTAATAATGTAATGCACATTTTCTGTAGTAGTTATACCATAAAACCAAAGCGTTTACATACTCTGTAACAATTAAAAGTACAACAATGAGTATTATATAATAGTACCTGAATGTACTCTTAGTATCAAAAGTAGACGCACTCACTTGATCGAGGCATTTAAAAATAATTGAATTAAAATTATGAAAGTATTAAAAAGAAAGTGAATTACTTTAATGTTGCAGCTGGTAATGGTGTGGCGTATACAACATATATATTTAATATACTACATGCTATACTAAAAAAGCATACTTGAATACAATGTAAACTTACTTTGTGACTTTCTGTTGAGTGAAATTATTGAGCCAAATAAAAATAAAGCCATTGTTTAAATGAAGGTCGATTGGAAGATAAGTTGTTCCCATCACCTTTTGTGTGTTTAATGTTTTGCTGTGATTCAAGGTTTGACTGTAACATAGTTGGCACACTGACACTACTTTGCTTACTTAGCTGCATTAAATTGTAACAAAGGGTAACATACTTTGTAAGTTTCTTAAAGGGTTATTTCCCCAGAATAATCATGTTTATTACATTACATTTTTTCACATTTTTCTTCCAAGTCTGGATTCCCTTCGTTGCCATCCGGAGGATCAGCCGCCTGATCCAGAAGTCGTTCCTCCAGACCCGACGCTGAAGACACTAGTGTATGTTTCTTTGTCAAGTATTACCATTTCTATTTTCACTTTGATAAACGAACCGTATGTGAACAAATTAAATTCTGTGTAAAAAATGTTTTTAACAGACAAAGAAAAAAGAAACAAGATCACAAAGCTACTCTGAAATCCAGCAAGAATAGACACGACCTCTACGCTGATGAACTGGTGGGTCCATTGGAGTACATTAAATATTGGTCTGTATGACAGCAATTTTAATATATTACCTTTGCAATATCCAGGAGCGTTTAACTTTCGGTACGAGACCAGAGGCAGTGACTGACATGATCCCTGAAGGAGAAATCATTCTCACCATGAACATCTACTACCCGGCTACTTTTGAGAAAGTGAGTGCCAAAAATCTTCCAAAAAGAACCGTCTTCTCCAGGCATGTGTTCCTAAATATTATTCTCCACCGTACAGACATATTTACTGTATCCCCCCCCTCAGTTTTCCCATGTCAGACCCCACTTAACCCTGCTTATGACGGGCTCCCATACCCTGGCAGAGCTCAGGGATGCCATCTGCTGTGTCAGCGACTTGCAAGTATGCGGAGAGTTCAGCAACACGCCGGACATGGCTCCAGACTTCATCAGCAAAGTGAGCACACATTCTTAGTACATCTAAAATATCAAACAATATCTGAACATA
The DNA here is from genome assembly GCF_036324505.1 of Eleginops maclovinus. NCBI lineage: Eukaryota > Metazoa > Chordata > Actinopteri > Perciformes > Eleginopidae > Eleginops > Eleginops maclovinus. Next base: position 5,053,651 of record NC_086353.1, read on the forward strand.
AAAATACTGTTCCAATATAATGATTAAATATTACAGTTATCTATTGTGTGGTGTTTATTCTGTAAATATTTGAGACAACTTAAATGTTTTTCGTGTCTTCTGTTTCAGGATCATTTCAAATCGTCTTTCTTTTACTTCGAAGGAGTTTTCTATAACGACATGAGATATCCCGAGTGTCAGGACATCAGTATGTAAGTATTTCCCCCTGATAAGTTGAATGATTGGTTAATCTCATCTCCTCTTTCTGCAATCTAATCCAGCTTCTAATGTATACCCTCTTTGCCTGATCATTTGAAGAAACAGTTTCACATTTTCAGTGTTTCACAAATGTACTTTATTTCTGAGATAAGATGATTAAAACCACTCTACTGTCTATGGTGTGACAGAACCTAAGGCCAGGAGATGATTAGTTTAACAGAGTATAAGGGCAGGACGTGGGGGAAACTCCATAGATAACATTTACTCTGGGATAGGCAGTTCATTTTTGCGGTCGTTCAGCATATTCACCTATTTTTAGGCTTGTTTTTATTCAAGTTGTAGTCCAGGGCAGGCAGTTTTCTCGAAATGGCCTCAAAAAACCCCCCTGCTAGAATCTGATACATACTGTGAGTGAAATGTAATTCTCTCTTCTCATCCTGGGTAACTTATGACAACATTTGTCAACAACAACTTGCTTCTTTTCCATGACAAAGATGAAATGATTACGGCTCCAACATCGTTAGACAATAACTGTGACTATATCAGCATGCAATATCGTTACAGTTTTGGCAAGACAAAAACATCACAAATCACTCACAGTCAGTAGCGCCACACCTACAACTTTTATGTATGAGTATGATCTGAATTGTTGCGCTGTCACTTTTGAGAATTGTTCAGCCCCATTATGAATGTTGTCCGGGAGCTTCTGTAAAGCCTGCTTGTTCTCATTACAAACATTCTCATTGTTGTTACATCATTAACATCGATCAATGTCTCTAATTAGTCTTTGATAGTTCCTTGAATTTTAGGTGATTAGGCCTAGACAGTCCTTGATGTTAAGACCCTTTACCAATACAACTAAATCACTGTGGTCCTTTGGTTAACTCTGCTGCTTATACATAACAACAACAAGGAGATTGTTGTTTGGGTCAAGATGACTTTGCATATTGGATTGACATTTCTTACTAAGATAAGTGATGGTGCTGATAAGCAGACCAGAGAAAATAAAGGGCAGAACATTGCACTCCCGACATAAAAGTATTCATATAATTTAAAAGGAAAAATATGGAAACTGAACTGGAGGTACTTTGTCACCTCACTAAGTCTTTGATGAGCTTATGAAGAACCCCTCTGTTTGTTGTTGATACAGAACCACCATTGAATGGGCAAGGGACCGCAACTTCCCTCCGTATACCCAGGCCAAGATGGAGGACACACGATTTGTTGATCTGAAAGTAAAAGTGGGCTTCCCGTACCTCTACTGCCATCAGGGAGACTGCGAACACCTCGTCATCATCACAGACATCAGGTCAGTGATATAAATGGCGCTTACTTTTTTGTTATGTCAAAGATGTCAATTATCCAGCAAAATATGTCTTTACACACAAGGAATGGCTCATCAAACTTAAAGGGGCCATATAATGCTAGTTTTCAGGTTTCATTTGTATGTTTTGTGGCTCTACTGCGAAATGTTTACATGCTTTAATGCTGGAAAAGGTCTTTATTTTTCTAATACTGCAGCACCCCTTTTCACCCTCTGTCTGAAACCAGAGCCCAGTCTGCTCTGATTGTGATTGCTTAACCGCTCAGAGATGTCCCGCCCCTTAGCCTTTTATGTACAATTTGTTGGACCACTAGGCAATATAAGTGCAAGTGTTACACAGTGATGTTGCATTCAGGCAGGGGGGGAGTGTGTGGGAGAGAAACTCCCTCTGAAGGGAACACAGGGATTTTAGCCTTTGCAGACCATTTACATGCACAGAAACCTATAGCACACTACAGGAAAGGGAAACCCCCAAAAAGCATAACAGGGCCTCTTTAATGACTTTTTCTCCAGCTCCCAGGCATGATGATAACTGTATAAGCTGCTAGCATGCCCGAGATTTTTCAAGTCTTATTCAATTAGTAACAAAAATGACATCCATAAGGTTATTCATCATTAGTAAAACTTAATGAGGCTACATGAATTTGCACTTTTTGCTCATTACAAGATAGAACCCGCCTTTTATGCCAATAGGAGACACACCTAAACATGTACTCGAACAAGTACTTCTTGTGAAGTTTCAAAACTTCCTGAAGCTGTGTTTCTGTGAAATACAATTTGGCACATCGAAGTACCAATACAGCTATCCAAGGTCCTTTCATCTTGTCCCATGTAATCATGAATTAGGTGCTTGTTTTGAGTCAGAAGCACATGTTGGAATGGAAAATGTCAGGGATCATACCCTTTACCTAAACAAACTTTAAGTTTACAGCAATTATATACAGTGGGTTTAATTTGTCAGCACATAGCCGGCAACATGCTTTCTGAGTATCCGTGATATTACCACAACCTTTTGAAATAAAGCACTTCGTTGTCAGACAGGCTTTAACTGCTCTCACAAGACGCTACGGCACCGATAGATGTGGAAATTGCCAATTTGAAAGGCGCTTTTAATACTAGAAATGTGGGACAAAGCTGTGTTCTCATCACACTTTAGAAATGATCCTGGTCCATTTTCCTCTCCTTTCATATTTCAGACTGACCCATAAGAACGACTGCCTGGACAAGAAGCTGTATCCTCTCCTCACACACAAGCACAGGGTCGTCACCACGAAGTGTGCCGTCTGCCACATTTACATTGGAAGGTGTGTAACAATCAGCATAACCAGTGGTGTGAAATGCTAATTTGTACTTCTACTCCACAACAAATTGGGAAGCTAATATTGTACTTTTTATTTACATATTTTATTTGAATAAGTTACTAGTTATTATTAAAAAATTCAGAGGGACACAGGATAGCTGGAACTTGATGGCAAACACTGATGGTTGATTTGAAGTTGCGGTCGGAGAATTGACAAGACATTTGCTGCAGTCAAGAGTTGACACAGCAATTGCCAAACCAATGTGAAGAACTCTTCTGCAGTCCGAGGTTTTCAGAATGGACAATCAAAATTCTTCATTAGCGAGACTAAACTAGTATGGACACTATATCTAACTAAAGCTGTTGTCCATGGCAAAAGAATGTGCGCCTAGGAGCACCTAGATCCAGATAAGAAGAGCTTCTAATGTCCCTAAACAATAAACTATCTCATGTAACTGGCAACAACAATGAGCCCAGGCTGCCCCTCCTTAATGGAGATAACAGCAAGGCCGTCAGAGGAAAGAAACAATCAAGCCAAAAATGAATAAACTATGATATCATAACAGGTTAAGACATCTAGTAGTATTATATAGAGAGAATCGGAGGATGAAACCCTCTTTATTAGTCACATACATGCACACAGCAGAGCACACAGTGACATTTGTCCTCTGCATTTAACCCATCCTAGTACTAGGAGCAGTGGGCAGCTATTGTGCAGCGCCCGGGGAGCAATGGGGAGGGGGGGATTGGAGGTGTCCGGTGCCTTGCTCAATGGCACCACAGCAGGGCCTAGGAGGTGAACTGGGACCTCTCCAAGTAGCAGTCCACTTTCCATATTTTCAAGTCTGTTCGGGAAACTGGCGACCCTACGGTTCCCAGTCCAAGCCCCTACTGACTGAGCCACTGCTGGACGTATATAAAGGAGATAAAATTACCTCCACTTTTACCAATGGTGATTATTGCATCAAAAATGTTAATCCAGTAATTTAATATGATTCTAAAATGGGACATTATGCATGATATGTATAACACTTTTGTAGTTTTACAGAGTATCTCTACAGTACATTGTAGTTTTTCGACTTTAACTTAAAATATCTGAGTAGGTATTCCACCTCTGTGCATAACCAATGTTGGGGTTTTCAAACTGCGTTAACAGCTTTACAATCCCCTACTCTTTACAGATGGCTTACTACCAATGACCAGTTCGCTCCCAGTAACCCGTGCACTTTCTGTGAAAAGTGTTTCCGGATGCTGCACTACGACACTGAAGGCGAAAAGCTGGGAGAGTTCCAGGCCTTTCCCTATGTGGACCGTGGTGCATTTAACTAAGGCTGTTCTTGCTCAGGTCACACATATAATGCTGTAAAATACAGTTGTTTTATATTTCAGAGAAATATTTTGGAAATGTTATACATATCAGAGAGAAAGGTTTTCAAGTAATGAAAATGTATTTTTTTTCCTAATACATAAATATTGTGTTTATTCTTTCCACAGTTAATGCTATGATTTTCAGACTTCCTTTTGTAAAATAAACAGTGACATTTACTGGAAATTCAGGTGACTGTGTGTTGTGGATTTCTCTATTTAACTGAATTTGTAAACCATTCACAAAAAGCTGCGATTGCAACAATTTCATTTTTTGTATTACTTACAAAATCCTTACTAGGGTGTGGGTTTTTAATCCATTTCACCCTTAAAACTCAGTTTCTAATTTTAAGAGTTCAAGTGTTCAAGCACTCAGCAGCTTCATCAAGACTGATACTGTTTGGTTTGATTTGTTGCAGCATGGCAGAAAAAGTACAAAAATAATGTAGCAGTCATCTGCTTTTGATTAAAACACTTCCAAAAACAAATGGAAGGAGAAAAAAAAGGAAACGTCTTATGTGAAATAACTAAAAACCCACCATTCATTGTAAAAAGTCTAGGCTGGAAGTTGAAGTACCGGTAGCTTTAGGAGCAGGTTAATTTGATAACCCTTTGGGGGGGAAATGGGCAAAGTTAGAGATTAAAACATTACTTCTGTGCAATCAAAGAGACACAAAGGGATACTACGTACTACTTTATTATTGGATGCTGAAACAGGTTATCAGACAGACACAAAAATACTCTTATTTACATCTACGTTAAAAACAAAACTTAAAAATAGACACGTGAAGATGTTTGAGAAAACTAAACTTTGGCAAACTGGAATTTTTCCATTTGTGACACTCAAAGTGAATTTAAGTACACAAACCCTGCAAACGTCAAAAACTCTTTAAATGTTCGTGAAATGAAAGAGTACAATCTACTCCAAATGAGAAATAGGAACAACAATTACTTATATTGACTGTGAGCATGCTCTTTTAATATCTACTGTAATTACAAGGTGCTGCAGAGCTATAAGTTGTTACTCTTTACAAAGTTATCACTCAAGACTAATGAATGTGTCTGAAAGGTAAAGATTACACAAAGTAAAAAAATAAAACATGATGTCAGTCTATCTCGGGGACTAAATGTACTGAGACTTTTAAGCAGCATCACCTACTAACAGTGAGTAAACTGGGAACCAGTGATCATCTTCAGTCATCCAAAGGAACTGGACAGGAGATCCCTGTGTGTGGGACAAACGTTGTACGGGAACAGCAGCAAATGTCTTTTTCTTCAGGCATGTAGGACACTCAAGTGGACTCCTCCTGAGCTTTTGGGCCACTAAAATCAAAGAAAATCAAGTTAAAGGTTAAGACTCTTGTGATACATTGACCTCCACGGTCTAACACATTAATAATAACAGGTATAGAGCTACATGGTTCGACTGGAAGACATGTTTCTTTCAAAACAATGCACATGGTTGTTATAGTTTAACTTGAGCCAATCTGACTCTACAACTCACTGGAGCACTGAATGTGTCCTAATCCACACTTTAAAATACTTCAATAAAATATTCAGCTGTTTCAGGGAAATTAATGACACTGTAACTCTTTTAAATCAAATTTGGTAGGAGCCAGGAAGGTCAGAGTTGGGATTTCTGATGTATGTTTTTGATTGTTTATATTTTGGCATTGTTTGGCACTGCATCAATTAAGGACGGGATCAGTTAGGTCACATGGGTAAGGGCGACACTCATTGTTAATATAATCAGCTGTTCACCTGTGTGAGGTGTGTGGAAGAGAAGGTCGTTGTATTCTTTGTTTACCAAACTTGATTATCTTTATTAAAGCAAGATTTGTTCAACGCATTTTTGGATACTAGACTTCATTTTTGACAAAGGCAAACAGTCCCAACCTCAGCCTCTCTGCTGATACAAATGTTTGTTCCTGCTGTCGCTATACATTTAAAAAAACCCATGTCAAGGTTTCTCAAGGTTTCAAGGTTTTATTGGTCATATGCACAGCATATACAACGTATATGTTGGCAATGAAAATCTTATGTCGCGTGCTCCTCCAACAACTCAACATACATGGTGCAGATAAGATAAATAAAATAGTGCAAAAAGAGAGAAGAATATTTACAAGAACAACAATAGAGATTTGAGGATGTGAAATATATACATATGTGGAATACATTGAGAGTATTTAAATACTTTACACTGTTGAATGAGGAGGTATGGACAGATGCATATATTACGTATAACAGATGTATATGGCAGATGTGTATAACAGATATATATATATATATATATATATATCATGTGTGTGTGTACTATAAACAGATGTGAGTAGACATTCACACAGCTCAGGAGTTCAGTAGTCTTATAGCCTGTGGTATAAAACTGTCTCTGAGTCTGGTGGTCTTGGTCCGGATGCTGCGGTACCGTCTGCCAGACGGCAGCAGACAGAACAGATTGTTGCTGGGGTGATGGGGGTCCTTATTATATCCTACCGGCCTTCTTCCTACACTGCTGGGTGTAGAGGTCTTCCATGGATGGCAGCTCCGTCCTGGGGATGTGCTGAGCAGTTTTCACCACCCTCTGTAGAGTCTTACGGTTGAGGGCGGTGCAACTGCCATACCAGGCGGTGATGCAGCCAGTCAGGATACTCTCGATGGTGCACCTATAGAAGTTGCAGAGTATCCTGGAGTCCATGTTGAACTTCCGCAGCCTGCGGAGGAAGAAGAGCCGCTGTCGAGCTGTCTTGGATATGACCCTGGTGTGATGTGTCCATGTCAGGTCCTCACTGATGTTTACCCCGAGGAACCTGAAGCTGCTGACTCTCTCCACAGGAGTCCCATCGATGGTGATGGGTGTGTGTGCCTCTCTCTGCCTCTTCCTGTAATGTAATGTCTGTGAGCACATCTGCCAGCTGAACTGCACACACCTTGAGAGCACGGCCAGGGATGCCATCAGGTCTAGGAGCCCTGTGTGCGTTGATCCTTTTCAGAGATCTACACACATCTGCACTGGTTAAAACCAGTGAGCAGGGATCCTGGGCCTTCTGTGCCTCCACAGCTGGGGGCCTCTCAAAGCGTGCATAAAATGTGTTCAGTTCATCTGGGAGAGATGCAGACACTTCCTCAGCACCACTCGTTGTCCTTTTGTAGTCTGTTATTGTTTTTAGTCCAGACCACATATTTCTGGCGTTGGAGGCCTTGTAATTCGACTCCACCTTGTCCCTGTATTGTCTTTTCGCACTGCTAATAGCTCTCCGGAGTGCATACCTGGAATTCCTGTACTCATCCAGGGCTTCCAGGATGAGTACGTTTATCCAGGCTTGGGCGGTTTGCATGTTGCAAAAAAAAACAACCAACAAAGTAAAACAATAAAAACACTAAGATGTGGAGTTGTTGAGGAGCTCGAGACACGGCAGCCATCCTCGGCGCCATCTTGCTTCACATGTCTTGTAGACCTTCAGATAATACTGCGACACATTTAGTTCAAGGTAATAAATTTGAACACCAACTTCTGAGAACATTTTGGAGTCTAAAGGTATTAGGAAACCTATAGTGACCGTGTCTAAAGGAGGAGAACGATAGGATGATCACACTAGGTAACGCTGGGTCTTCTGCATGAGGACCCAGCCCTAATACATGGGACAACAGCTCTACCTACAGTCAGTATGCTCTGACTCATGTACTGTGAGTGTATACATTACTCTGCATGCCAGAGGACAGAACAAAATAGATTTGCACCAGTGTTGTCCTGCGCATGTTTTGGGTAAACTACCTGTGATTCTCTCCAACTGAAGTGTCTTCAAGAAGTTTCTCTCTCTCCGTTTCCTTCTCTTCTGGGCTGATATCACCATTTGTCATCTTGTCTTTAGGGCGGAAAACAGAGAAATACACACAGACTTATTTAGCAAGCTCATTAGTACAACCTTAATCACCGCAGAGAGGAGAACTCACAGCAGCATGTGATGGCACACACTGTGAGCTCCAGACCTTACGGAGATAAACACAATTTTCCGTCCATTCGGCATGCCTTGTTGTAAAAAAGGGACCTTTCAAAGAGACCCATTTTAGTGAGAGTACAGCATGTAAAGAAATAAAGTGAACCGATAGAGCGAGGATGTGGCTGCAGCCCTCCGATTACTCTGTTTCTATGGAGAATGTTAACCACAGAGATCCTATGATGTGTTCATGGAAAGGGATGGAACAAACTGACCCAAAGCTTCAATGTCTCCGTTGTCTAGTCGATTTTTCATATTTCACCAAACTGGTCATACTCGATTAACCAATAACCAGCGATGACGCCTGATGACGCAACTCCATCACCTAACCAACTGCCATGTGCTGAAATGCTACCAGATTTTTAACTGATACTCACTTATGATCCTCTTAACCTAATAAGTATGAAACAGCATCGCTCTTATTCCAACGAAAGCTACGCCTGTGCTCGCATTACAAACGATAAGGTCTGACCTATTATACAGAACGATTAGCCTCTTTATTTGGCTATTGTTCAGTAATTATTTATAGTGAATTATAGGCCTTGGGATTGACATTGAACATTCGAGACTGATCCAAATGAGGCCATTAGTATTCAATGCTTAAAGTCAGTTTAAAAAATAAAAGTTGGCATCAAATGCTCTGGCAGTTTTGTAGCAGCAGCATAAAACAAAACAAGGCATTGCACATATTTCTAAAATTCTAAAATATCAAAATCTAGAAATAAACCAGCATTAGAGAGTCAAAAAATATACAGTTCACCGTGAAGATAAAGAATCTATAAACTCTGACAAATAAAACACTATTGAAGGGCCCATTTTCAGTTCACACAATATAAAGCAGGATATTATTTACATTTAGTGAACAAGGAATGGAATATTAAGTTAAACATAACTGTAAAAGGTACAGTGAGAATGTTGAAAGTCCCGTTAACCAAAGAGAAAATATGGAGCAGTGAGTAGTTGTAGATTTAATCCTGATTTTAAAAGCAGAATACTTTGAATGTCTTTGATGATTCAGGTGAAGCTCTTTTTCTATGCAATGATGCACAGCAGAGTTTGGCATTTAAGTGTTTGAACTTTGGTCAAGATTGAATATATATTGAAAGCATATCGACGGCAATGATTTTGTCTGCAAGTTGAAACTTTAGACTTTGTCAGCTGACTGTGTTAAACCTTTTTAAAAAGTCCCTTCCCTCACCTCATTGCAACGTATGTTAATGATCAGAAGCCCCTCACGCGCTCAGACTCGCTGACTTGAAGCTTATGAATTTGTTTCCTGTGTTTTCTCAGCATGCACTGTGAAATGTCTGGGGTCATCAGGAGCGAGTCTGCGGTGATGCAGCTCGTCTATGGTGACCTCAGGGGCCTTCTTTGGCGGGTCTGCTTCAGATCTATGGCTTGGTTCTGTTCCTAACATGCGTCTCTTCTTGCCCTGCAGCTGATTAATTATAATTTGAAATGCCTGTGTTCCTTCCTTCGGGCGGTCCCCTTTTAATTTGGTTTCACTTGGTATAGTTTGTTAAAAATGGGCCGTGTGTAGAATTTAGCGTCAACTAGTGTAACCGTATACGTCTCAGCTTACCCCTCCTTTCCCTGACTACAGTAATGAGTCGCTGAACGCAAAACCGTGGGACTTTTCCTCTTGCTTGGAGGCCATTTTTACCATAACAGTTCTTTAGAAGCAATAAAATTCAGGCGGAGGCTGGCGTTACTACAGCTTCACAAGCATGAGATCAACGGTGGCCTTCACGTCACTTTAAAATGTGAAAGGCCATCTAGAGGCAGAGTTTGGTTTGTCCGTTCTGAGCTACTGTAAGAACGGTGCCAAATAGCAAACTCACGTGGAAGAACTGCATAAGTACATATTAAGGGTTTATTTTAAACTAATTGTAAAAGGTATTTCTAAACTTTATGGTATGTTTTTGCTGTAATTTACGTAATATGTTCAAAATGATGGCATTATGACACCTCAAACCTTCAAATTACTCACCAAATCACATTTTTACCATCAAGAATGAATCCCTGTCTGTATGTTTTCCTGGCAACAGAAAGAAACATCACTGAATCTATATCATGTATTACCCGAGACGTTTTCCTTGGCTTGCTCCACTCTCTTCAGCGCCCCCTTCTTGGCCTCCTCGTGCTGCCGTTGCTCGGCTATAGACTTGTTGAGCACCTGGCTGAGCACACAGTCGCCTTCTCCAACCAGAAACATGCTCTTAAACTTGTTATACAACATGGTGGCCTTGTCCATGACGTCCTGGCTGGCCTTGAATCTGCGAATCTAGAAGATGAATAAAAACATGCTTCACCAGGTGCTTAGAAACACACCGGCTGGTGTAGTTTCATTCTACAAACAGTATGGCTTCTAATAGATTTTGGATGAGTGACTCTACCTTTTTGAGTGTGGCAATAAGTTCACTGTGTTTCTGAAGGTGTTGTGTCGTCACTTGAAGAGCACTGATCTCATCCAATGCCTCCAACGCTTTCTTCACATCCTAGTGAGGAGGGAGCGTGGGACAAACGTGGCATGGAAGCAACAAAAGAAAAAAAACATTATCAGAGTTTTTATAAAAACACAAAGCCAACTTAAGCGTGGTATATTAAAGAGAACGTATTATGCTAGTCTTCAGGCTTGTACTGTGACACCTTTTCATTAATGATGATCAAGATAATGTCTTTTCTTTCTCATGCTGCCAGTGTTTCTGCCTCTTTTCACCCTCTGTCTGAAACCAGAGCCCAGTCTGCTCTGATTGGTTAGCTGGACCGTTCTGTTGAGGACACTACCTCTGGAGGGAATTTGGGATTTTAGCCTGCGCAGACTATTTACATGCACGTTAACCTTTATGACACTTTACAGGAAAGGGAAAACCTCAGAAAGCATAAGAGGGCGTGTTTAAACGTCCAGTCTTATTTTTCCATAAAAGTTCAAACATTGGTGTCCATTTGCACCCTAATGATGCGCATGTCAAAAAGGGACTAAGATCTCCAAGAAAGATATAAAAAACTTCCAGAGACATTGCCCAAATAGTTAGTAACTGTATTTTATGGTTGATTGAGATAAATCCCTCTGGAAAATGTGATTGTTTTGTCTTCATTTCATCGTCCCCTTCATTCACTGAACCAACAAAGAATCATTTGCAGAAGTTTTCCGTGGAGAAATGTATGACCAGCTCAGTGGCTGGTAGAACTTACAGGGTTGTCAATTTTCAGTGAAATCTTGATTTCACTATGCAGTCTCTGGAGCTTCAATTCGGTCGACATTTCTGTGGGACAGATCAAATAAATAAAATCGATTGTATGACGTTACCATTGAAACAGCGCTTTAATAGAGTGTGAATATAAGAATGAAAAATTAGCTTCAAAAACAAGTTTCGGGACAGGCAGCATCCTTTTACACATCCGGAGGTTTGTTTTAATGTCTGTGCAGACTTGGTCAATTATGTTCTTGATTTAAGACACCCAACAAAGTATTCATTTATACTGGTAAAAATATAAAACTCAGGGACCTCATTTTAATATTTTATCCTACAAATATAAAATACAACTGAACCTTTATTGATCCACTGAACTGTCATTTCATTTATTGATTAATTATAGGCTGATTTTGACAGTATTGATCTATTTGCTAAACCTTAGCAATGATAATGATTTTGCTTGAAGTAAATACAAGTACTTTTTTCAATCTCTGAATTACAGTACTCACCCTTTTTCTTGGCTCCTGTCCTCTCTTCATTTTTCTTCCCATCGTCTTTGTTTGGCCTGCAAGAGAGAATAACCACATCATGTCAGAAATATATCTATGTGTCACATAATGATCGTTATACATTGTAATTAGTGTCAAAATGAGTAGCTGATTAAAAGAGTAACATGTATTGTAATGGTCCATTAATATAGGGAAATGCATTAAATATAACATTCTCTTGTCAATCCTTTTCAAATGTTAATGTTCTTCAAATGTTTCCCTTTAGTAAGATTGTAATCTGAACACTTGTTGGCTGTCAGCCCAGAATAAGTAATGTGAGGGGTCATTTTCAAAAGGTGTGTTGTATGTTTACGTACTCTCTCAATTCATCTGCTTTCCGTCGCCGCGCATCTTTGTCCATTTCTGAGTTTTGGTTTTTCTTCCGGCCTTTGTTTTTCTGGGATGAAAAAGGATTCAGAATTAGCATGAAAGCATTTTACTGACTGTAAACACCCATTTGAAATGAGGAAGCATCATGTTAGACCTGCCTCTTCATCATCAGAGCCTGAGGAGCTGTCGTCCTTCTTCTTCTTCTTGGTTTCTGGCTCCTTACCCTCTGCCTCCTTTCCTTTGCTGTCCTCCTTCTTTCTTTTCTCCTCCTCTCCACTCTTGGTCTTGTCCTCTTGTGGCCTCTTTCTCTTTTTATCTGACTCAGCAGTCTCCCTGAATGTGTCAGCAAAAGTTGGTAAGATGCAAGAATCAAAGGCCCAGGCTCCTTCGACAATGTGACACGGAATAAACCTAAGACTCAAGAGAGATAAATAGCACTATCTATATATAACGAATGTGTGCTCGGAACACTTATTGCAAGAATTATGATGTGTGTTTTACATTTCACTTCCTGAGCCCTGCTGGTCCTGCTGCTGCTGGAGCAGAAGGGACTTCTCACTTTTGGGCTTCCTGCCTCTTCGTTTGGAACCCTCTGCACCTGGACACAAACACACACCACACACACATAAGTCCCATATATGCAAAAAGAGATGAGTTGTTCAGAATCCTACTTAGAAATAGAGTTTGATGTTGTTATCCTACCAATATCCTACAATTCCACAGTAAATATCTACTGCTGATATGTATGTGTATTTTCCATTTATTGAATTGTTTTCATGCCATACAATACACACTTTATTTTGAATGATCTTTAAAGATTTATAACTATTCTTATACACACACAAGTTATTAAAACGCATTATAAGTACCAACATCACAGGGAGCACAGCATACCTGAGAGACTAGCAGGACTAGCAGGTACGTCCTGTTGTTCAGTCTCCTGCTCAGCATCACCCTGGGATAAATACAAAACAAACCATGTTATAAAATGTTTTCTACAAACCGTTAACAATATTAAAAGACAAATACATCTGATGGACAGAGAGCTGTGACACTGTTTACACAAAGAAAAAGTTGGTACACTTGTCAAGTTAAGGCGTGGACTGTTACTGATTGTAAACCCACTGAAAATGAATCCAATAATAAAGACTACCAACCTTTTTTTTCCTTCCTCTTTTCGGTTTGGGAACATCTGTGGATTCTTTCTGTGTTGAGCCCTAAAATGTGAACCCTTTTGTTAATTTCATTACAGTCTATAGTTTTTCCTGTTTTTGTAGTTCCCTTCTATGTGTGCAATGTGGTCTGAAAAAAAATGTCAAGTGGAGAACTAATAATATGTACCTGAGGATTTTTTTCCCCAGCCTCAACAAGAACTTACATTTCCGGATCAAAAGCGCCATCTAGTGCACAACTGGGATATTGCACTCTCTGATGTGTCAGTGTTATATGGTAGCTGTGTCCAAATTCTATACATAATACATATAAAATGCATATACTAATATATAAAAGTACACACACTGTCTGAATGCAGTATACAAAAAACAATTTCTTAACTTTTAATAAAACAGGAAAAGAAACACTGAAAACTACAGATTTTTGTCGTTATTTTTAAATACTCTCTTGGACAGCTTCATCACAATTCAATGGTATTTCTATTTTTTAACAAGGTCCTATTCCACTATTACACATTGGATTGCAAATGCGCATAGTATTCGTAACGTTTTGGGTATGCTTAGTGTATATTGTAAAGAGTTGAGACACAGTTGATCACTTATTAAAATATTGCAAGGAGATCAGGGGAAATGCCTCCTAAGCAAAATACGTAAAGTGTGAACAAAGTCATAACTTACCTTTCTCGTTAGCACACAGAAAGCCATGCAAAATTAAATCAAATCAACTCCGTGCAAACAGCAGTGTTGTGAAAATGAGGACGGGGACAGGCAGGAAATACACAGACTAAAGGTCCCGAAACCTAGAATCAATTTGATCAAGAGTCAGCTATGCTTACAGGATATAATTAACTCTATTAAATTATTTTCAGCAGCATCACAGAGACTGTTTTCTAGAAAAATATCCCTCAGAAAACCCAGAGCAGAAACCTTTATCAAAACGTCAAACACCAGTGCAAGTCTGTGGCCACCAACGAGAACTCTGAGTCAAACAGAAACAAACCACCAGTAAAAAACCACCAAGTGTGACATGCTTTCTCACAGGGAGGGGGGGGGGGGGAGGGAAGGCGACCCGCGCCTTTTTATGAGATCCCAGCATGCATGGTACGTACATCCTGGTTCTGAGGACCCTGCTCAGAGATCAGAGACCCTTCCTCCTCCTCCTCCTCATCATCATCATCCTCCTCCTCCTCCTCCTCCTCCTCCTCATTCTCATTCTCCTGCTCAGTCTCACTTCCTGGAACCTGAATGCACCCAAGACACAGCATAGAACGCAGTGTGGTGGGATAAATGAGTCTTCAAAGGGAGAAAAGTTAGCGAGATTCCTTCGGTTGCACACTCTTAGTATAATTCTTCCAATCTATTAATACAGAAAGAAACTATTCATTTGTTAGGCTATGGCCTGCACTGACATGTAAATCAGTATGAAGCAGACACACATTAGAAAAAGACGGAAAACCGCAAAAGAAGAAAGAAGCTGACAACACAGGAGCAGACTGTGAAGCGGCTGTGTAGATAGTGACTTTCAAAGAGTAAAAACATACTTTGGTTTTTGTCACCTTGTCACCTGCCTCCTCTTCTCCCTCTGGGCTGCTGTCCGAAACCTTTCCATTGAAGGTCCCAGGAGCCACCGGCTGTAATAAAATAATAAACAATATATTGATTAAGTAAAACAAATTGGCAAAACTAAAGTAACTTCCAAGATCCTAACCAACTGCTCTTTCAATTTGGTGGCCCTCATACTGTAGGTACAGGTAAAAAGCTACAACATGAGGATACAATTAAAAACAGGTGCACATGCAATAAAATGTCCACGCCTTTTTCTTTGGAAGAGAAGTATGTACCTTTGGTGCAGTGAGTTCAACTTTAGGGTTGTTCTCTATCTCCCACAATCCTTCATTGAAGCCTTTCCTCTTGTTGGGCTTGGCGTACTTCTCTTTGTGTTGATGGTAGGGAAAGACATCTTTTGGGCCAAGAAATGCTCTGTTAGAAAAAAGATAACACACAATGTCAGTCTATTTCAGACTTTGTGTACTTTAAAATAATGTAGGCTGGTGTGTGTAAACTCTCAAAAGGACAACTCAAAATTAAGTATGCATTTGCAAATGTGTTCCAACCTTTTCTCAATGGCAACAGTTTTATTTCTTTGTTTTACCTGACCATACAACAACCGATTTTTGCTGCATTTCCTGCAAAACCTGTTTTTTTTTTTTGATCACCCAGAATAACTGAAGAATTAAATGCTACTTCTCCTTAACATATGAAAGACTATTAAAGTCAAATAAATAACAAAGACTGTTAGCGGTCAGTTACTAACGTTTCATGGGTGCCAAAGAAGAAGATGGGGAACTTGATGTTGGCTGGCTTCACAGCACCATCAGGGACTTCATCAATCTGGTAGGGACATTAGAAATAAGACAGGTGTATGTCCACATTAAATAGAAAAGTGACACATTTTATATTTTCTCAACCGTTTGTGCATAGCTAACCTTACTCTACTCCTTTTAGATATATTGTGTTTTACACAGGGAATCATATTTAGATGTATTTAAAGAAATGTTAAATATTAGTAGAGTCCTATGATAAGCCCCATACGTACTCTTGCAGGCCAGTGTGGATAGCCCTTCATCTTTGCAAAGATCAGATCACCCGGTTTCCAATCTCGAGTCATACTGAACGTATTACAATGCTGCAAAAAGATGACAGTATGAACTTAATACAAAACTAAACCTGTTTGTTAAGAAATGCATCTAAACAACGTTGGTACTGATGAGTCATGAAAACGTGTACAGATAGATTCAGTGTGTGCAATAAACCCCTTTACTGACCTGTAGTTTGTGACGACGTCTGTAAGCTACTCGACTATCATAAATATTTCAAGTGTTGCGGCAGCACAAATTCTTACCTGGAAAACACAACGCTCGTTTCCCCACAGTCGGATGCACGTTTTCCGCTCCCGCGCAGGACGTCGACAGACTGTACCATTATATGACCGGACGGAGGGGGGAGTTCATTGTAATTACACGTCTTTACATGTGTTGTGTATTTCAATAAGTAACACCAACTATTTTGCAACACTTTAATCCTACTAAATAATTATTGTGAGGTTACAGTGTGGGTATCAATCACACCAAATGTTGTTTTATAAATGCTGAATGCTAAATTGCGTAAGTAACCCTGGGCTGACGGAAGTGTTCGGAAAAAAGTGGGCGTCAACTTCCACGCATGCGTTCTAAAACTGATATATATAAATATTTACAGCCACGTTTACTGTCGTTACCGTTGAAACTAGAAGTGGTTATTATTCAATGAATCCTGTTTTCCTCAACTCACAACATGAAAGTTGTATGTAAATTAGTGCTGAATTGTAAATCTCTGATACCTGAAAAGAGGATAAGAGTGAAAGCTCTGCAGCTTGGTACTGATGCTGCAAAATCCAACCATTAAAAACAACATTTGGGTTTTGCCTGGTCCAGATCTGATAATTCAGTCAGCTACAAAGAAATGCTTTTGACATTCAACCATGTTTTACCTTAAGGATGGTCCAACAGTTCATGTGAGAAATGTTAGAGACATAATCAGACGATCTATTTGTAATATAATCAAGCTGAAAGCAGTAGTATGAGGGGGGGGGAAAACAGCTGGAAGAATTAACTCAAAATCTATAATAAACTTCGGGAAAAATAATCATGAGACCCTTTTTTTGTTCTGTGTCAACACAAATGGACCTACAGGTTTTCAATTGAAGATTTTACAATACAGTTTTTTTTAAATGCTCACATCCCTGCAAAATGAATAGATTTTTCTAGATTTCTACTCATTTATAAAAATCTATTTATGAGTGTGATAATGAAATATACATTTAAAAAAGCGTAATGGACAAATGTAGCTCAAAAACAGAGTTGAATTACATTTGTGGTATTTAGTGATCTCTAGTGGTGAGATCAGACCTAACACATGAAGCGAAAAACGTTTCTGTTTCTCATGTTTTAGTATTTGCTTTGTGCTCCAACATTGCCTAGTTCTTATCACAGTTGGATGTGAATTCTCAAAATCTGGTTGGGACTTTTTAGCAGTGATTTTTTTTTTTTACTGCGTCTCACAAACTAACAGAGGTTTTTTTGTGAGATTGTACATTATGATAGTCTCTTTCCTATTCACTTTCTTGTTTATTATTGAATCCCATATTTAACTTGCAATAATACATGTTTTTATTTCGGTTTTACTAGCGTGATTTGCATTGTTTGGTTGAGGCCTGATATTTCAGATGTTCATTGCCAGCGCTTTTGCAATTGTTGTGCAGAAATAGTTAATGACACATTTTTTGTCAACTATTGGCTCACTTATAATTACAACCCTCAAACGTACCTATATTATTGTTTGTACGTTCCCCATAGGCTGATAAATAAGTGTTTTAAAAAATCTTTACATAAGTCGGCCACGGGAGCTTTGAAAAACTGCAGATGGTGGAAATGGAGGAAGGTGACCTCAACATTAATGGCCACACAAGCAAGCCTTCATAAATCGTGTACAGTAGGTGTGTGTGTGTGTGTGTGTGTGTGTGTGTGTGTGTGTGTGTGTGTGTGTGTGTGTGTGTGTGTGTGTGTGTGTGTGTGTGTGTGTGTGTGTGTGTGTGTGTGTGTGTGTGTGTGTGTGTTAAAGACAAGAGAAGATGCTGATAGTTGAAGGACAGGCTCATCAGCCACAGGGACCCAGAGAGGGGGATAAGGGAGGAGAGGAGGCCAGGAAGGGGCCAGAGGCGAGTGGATGAGACAAAAGAAGACGAGAGAGAGGTGGACCCCGGGTCCTTGCCCAGGAATAACTCACAGGAGCTACCCGGCCCCCCGCCCAGCCTGCGAGGTGAGAGACCTCCGTGTTGGACCCCAGCCAGCTTAGTGGGGTTCCTGCTCAGACACACGGCTGTAACAGAAGCCAGGGATGAAGCTATAGAGAGATGACAGCAAGTGTGTGTGTGTGTGTGTGTGTGTGTGTGTGTGTGTGTGTGTGTGTGTGTGTGTGTGTGTGTGTGTGTGTGTGTGTGTGTGTGTGCGTGTGTGTGTGTGTGTGTGTGTGTGTGTGTGTGTGTGTGTGTGTAGACATGAATGTGAGTGTGTATCCTTCACCCTGGCAGACGAGGTGTTGGTAGAACATCCCGACCCACTCCGTCTCAGAGGGCCACAAAGTCCTGCTACCCTTCCTCACTCATTTGTTAACCTGCCTCTCTTCTTTGCGGTGTCCTCGCTCGCATGCTGAGAGAAGTTACTTTATATATGACCAGATTTACTCAATATCACTTCGCTGTACTTCACTGCTGCCCTCCGGCATGTCATGGCCATGAGAAAACCCAGAAAAGGGAACAGTCAGATTTCAGTTAAGGAAGTAATTTCCCTTTCATGTTCTCCCACATTAAGTATACATTGATTAAACTGTTGCAGAACAGAAACACGAGACAGGTGAGCTCTTATGTCACAGTGTCATGTACTGGTTCATGAGCTGAATTAACAATAAATACAAATGACTGTTTTTAAATTAGGTAAATATATATTTTCTGTTTCTGTTGTGAATGCACCTTAAACCTTACTTTTTTTTGAAAAATTCAAAACTAACCACAACACACAAGAGACCGTACCCTTCTTCAACTTCCTATCTTCAACTCATCACACAGTCTAATAATCAATACTGTTGAACATTTACAAAGGTTCAAAATTTGTGTGAGATCATTGATTTGGGGGTTTTACACTTTCCCGTGTGGCATCGTCTGAAGGGCACCTTCCCTGGACTTGAATGAGCGATGGTGTCCTTGAGCGTGTGTGTGTTTTTTATGTGTGTGTCATACTGTACACATGGATTGGCATCTTTCCCCTTACTGCTGGCAACCCTTCAGCCTGTTAGGGGAATGGACGGGGGTGCCACTGGAGAATGATAAAGTAGTCGCAAAACAGGTCAGTACATTCATTAACACTGTAATATTTGTTGATAAATACTGCTTCATTTGGCAAGGACTTGGCAAAGAAAAAAACTTCAGGTATTTCTGCAGAGTTGTTGTACAGAGGCCGTCCTCTTAGACCAGTACTTTAAGGGTTTAAAACGTGTATTATTAAAGGGGGCCCTATTATGCTTTTTGGGGTTTTCACTTATAGTGTGATAGATAGTTTGTGTGCATGTAAATGGTCTGCAAAGGATAAAATCCCAAAGTTTCCTCCAGAGGGAGTTTCTCTCTCCCACACTGAAACACCTCCATTGTAATCCTTTGTTTACTTCCATAACATAGTGACATCATTATGTAACACTTGCATTTCTATTGGCTAGCGCTCCAACACATTGTATGTGTTAGGCTAAGGGGCGGGACATCTCTCAGCAGTTGACCTTCACAACAGAGCCGGTCAGCTAACCAATCAGAGCGGACTGGGCTCTGGACAGAGGGTGAAAAGAGGTGCTGAAGCACATTAAAGCATGGAGACAGAAGAGGCACAAAATACAAATATGAAGCTGAAAATCAGCGTAATAGGGCCCCCTAAAGCATGGCCAAAACTATATATGTGCCTGTAGAAATTGTGAGATAATACAGACAAACATACAGACATTTTTGGGTGCACATGTATAGTTTATCATTTATCATTGAATAAAAAAATATTGGTTTATTGCTATACAGCGTTTAACCACAGATAATAGTGAAATATTTTAGCCCATATTTAATAGGAATCTGTGTGTGTGCTTAATTAGAATTGCACTGGTGGTTCTAGTTCATTAAGGGTGAGGATGGGAAAAGGTACAGTTTGTTAGGTCGCTAAAGGTGGCGATCAAGAGCTTCACACAATTAACAAGAAAGATCAGAGGGAGAGTGGGAGAGAAAGCAAAGCAGGAAGATGGAAAGAGCCGGGCCCTCGGACAGCAGGTGAGTGTGTGAAGGCAGGGGATGACAGATGCTTCTGTCAGCGTTCCAACAGTCGCCGCTTTGTGGGAGCAGCGCAGATGCCTCCTCCACCTCTCCCTCCCTCCCTTCCCTCCCTTCCTCTCGACAGGCTGTGATGTGGGGATAACAAGACAGGAGCAGTCCTCTCAGCAGTAAAGTGACCACACTGGCACGGTGCTACATGTGGACGAGGGAGAGGGTGAGGTGATGGAGAGGTCCAGGCCCGGGCCCAAGGCTTGAAGAGGCCTCAGCAGCGGTGGGGGGGTAGTGGGGTTATAAATGTGGGGGTCAGTGTGCGAGGACAGGGGAAGGGCTCTCTCTCCGAGCTGTGGGAACCAGCTGAGACGTGGGGTCCGTGGCGGTCCTGCCTGTGAGGAAAGCAGATGTTTTCACTCGGGGGTGTGCCAAGTTTGCAGAGCAACCTTCAGCTGCTTGGAGGTCAGGTCTTTAATAAGGGGGCTGTGCACGGGACATTTTGGAGGCAAATGCTTCAACTTTGATACAACAACATATTAATTATGACGATAGACCATAGGGCAGAGGGTTGTAGCGGAACATCCCACCCCACTGGTTTGGAGCCTCCATCAGGCTGACATTAGCCAAGGCTGGTTGGCAGAGTTACTGCTGTCCCAGCACCGGCCCTCTCCCTCTACCAGACCTCTCTGATGCGGAGGCAGCACTTTGGACTGGTTTCATCACAACTGGCTAACTGGAATGTCTAAACTGGTATCCAAAAGCAACAGTTTATGTGTATTATAGAGCAAATGCTAGTGTTTAAAGCTCCATTGAAGCTGCTTTAATCCATTTTTTTTTATTTCAAAAAGGTATCAAATGACATAAAATATGAATGAGGTTACTAGTTGTAACAATTATCAACTCTGCAGTTTCCCTCAGCTCATTCTCATTATGAAGAATTAAAAAATGTTTAGTTTTATTCCCTTGATGACTGGGTTATTATCTTGAGATCTCAAAATAACCAAACTTTCTTAAATCTATGACATAATTAAATTGAGATCATGAGAAAACAGTGTTTCATGAATTGAAAGTAATAGGTCTAAATCTGTATGTTGTTATCAAGTATTTCAAGATATTGACATAAATAACATCGTCACAGGGAAAGGGAGGAAATAAAATGTTTGAACTATATCCGTTTAGTGATGTCGAACAAAGTACAGCATTTGAAAGCAGCTAAAAAGCCAAATGTGTTCCTGAAAGATTGCTAAACACCCAAAAACGGAGCTAAAAGGAGATGGGATTTGGAAATGACCTTCACCTGGAGGCCAGAAACACAACTTGAAATAAATTACAACGGTGCTGTGTGCCTGCTGGATGTTTAAATATTTAGCTTTTATCTCACAAGATTCGCAAAACAACTTTCAAAGGTGATCATATGTCATATTGTCATACAGCATGTTAATGTTTTTCCCCAGGTTAAAAACAAAACATTATTTAAGGTTTATGCTTATCAGTCATGTTAATTACACAAGTGAATCTACAGAAAACACCACCCAGTCGTATTACTGTTTTCAGTCTGTTCAAACTTTGTACCCAGTGTATGTACTCCAAACCAGTGGCTTTCAACTAACCCTCCATATCAATTGTGGGAACCTGTTCCAGCAAACAAGCTCACAAAAGCCAACTGTATGATACCTGCCCTGCATGAAATGGCAGGGAGCCAAAAAAAAACGTGTTGAAAAAGTATCTGTTGAAGAAAGTCGAACATCCAAAAACCAGAGTGACCCAGATATTTAAAATCAGATAAAAAGTGAGTGAATATTAGGCTGATTTTGAACATTCGGTAAGACAATTGATGTGTTGTTTTTGTTGCTTTGGGGTCGCATTATCCAATGGCTCTTCACTAAGTTGCTCTAAGTTTGTTTTGGTGTGTTTCTTCTTCCTTCACCTGGGTTAATTACTCATTTTAAGACTTCCAGCTCAGCGTCAACACCTTCTTCTGTTTTTCCAAGTGTGTTGATAAAGGACATTTTCAACATCCGCGATGCTACACGAAATAGGACAATTAGTTTCATCATTGAGCCACAACGATTACAAAAAAAAGTCATCCTCAAGACTTCATCACTTCCCAGCCCGATGAGTTAAGAAGGAAGTTTCACCTCATCTCAACCTTTGCATTGATTTTCGAGAGAGTGGGAGATCTGGGGATTACTTTGGAGAGCAGCTATGAAGACCTAGCTTATTGGGTCTTTTTTGTATTTGGCAAATGGGCTTGACAAAGATGGAGGAGACAAAATCTAGGGCTTACAGCTGCGGCACCCAATCGGGGGAACTTGAAAGCAGCGCTGGGATGGGAAGCTGGGAGAGTGGGTACCTCATTTAGGAGTGGTGAATTTGGACAGGGGGCATGGGGAAATGCTTAAACTAAACCACAGGGGCCCCAACAATCGTCAGGAATTGAGACGTTTTAAACCTTTAACGGGGGACTGTGATCAAAGCGGCCGCAGATCCTCACTTGAGTGTGAAAGCGGAACCAGAGGGAACAGAGGGGATTGTGGGGGATCATGGCAGGTTGAAAACGTAAAATCAGCACATTAGCTTTATAAGGGCGTCAGAATATAGGATGATCAGGGGATCATTGGACCCATGGGGGACCAAAGAGAATCCAGTATGTACCAGGCTGAGCGGAGGAAAAATGAGGCCACTGCTGACGGAAAAACCTCTCTTATCAAAGAGGCAGTTAGAGTGGGAATAATGTTGCTCAATTCCCATAGAAAACAACTAATTTTGCTTGAACTGTTATCTTTAAGTACACTGTGTCATTAGCAAATAAATCAAATGCCACCATGAGCATCTTTTTATCATATCAAACTTTTCTCTTACAGTTCAGTTTCAAAGTCATTTAAACTCTGACCATCATTTCATAACAGTTCATCCTTACACCTCCCTATGCCTTGCAGATCCAGGTATGGACCTCACGTCTCCTTCCCTTTTTGAAACCCACCTCAAACAGAGCACAAATTAGTCAGGTTCTTACCTCCTCTGGCAGCAGCCTTTCCCAGTCGCAGGGCTAATTCAGAGGAGCACTAGCCCTGGGTATCAGGGATTCTCGATATGCTGAATTATAAATCAAAGAGCACGTACATGAAACCACTTGCTAATTACACGTTCACATCTCTCCTTTTTCTCCACCATGTCACTTTATACTGGCTATGATCACGGGGAGGTAGTGGAAGGAACAGAAAATAATCATGGGTAAGTGACTGAGCGAAGATGATAGCAATTATTTTCCTATGATTACCATATGCTACATTGATGTTAACGCCAACCACTTGCTCACACTTTGGGCTGTGTCCTTGATGTGCGCTCTCCAGGTATTACACCTAGAATAGAGGCCAACCGCACAGTGCTCATCTCTTCTGTACCTTCAGCTTAAGATATTTTTATCTGCAAAATCCCTCCTCTCCTGTACTGCATTTGTGACTTCTTCATCCCCTTCATGTCCTCTGATTGTCATTCTCCACCCCCACCCCCCCCCGCCTGCGAGGCAAAGCAATTTATCACCAGCCAAAAGAGGGCCTTCACTTTGTCGGTTTTTCGAGGCTCTCCCACCGTAAGTTGCTTTCCTAATGAAAGGAGGTGCTGCGTCCCGGTCAGTCCATGGAGACTTCAGGGGGCAAGAAGTCCAGTTCCAAGCCCAACTTGGGGAGGTAATTACCCCTCTGGTGGGCCGCAGAGAGGAGCCCCTATAGCCGGCCAGAGCAACTCACACACTGTGGACTTATGGGCACGTGGCCCAGCCCCCATCATTAGGGAGGTCCCTGAAGCTGGATGTCATATGACCCGAACGGGGGTGATGCAAAGGGGTCGACTCTGCACGCCTTGGCCCGGATAGTCGGTATTGGCGAAAGGATTGGAGGGCCGGTGCCAAACTCAGCAGAGAAGAGGAGGATATGGGTAGATGGAGGAGGAGGGGCTTTGACAAGAAGAGGAATGAAGTGTCAGGGAGAGATAAATAACGAGGGGAAAGTGGGCAGCAGGTGACCCGCCGCAGGGCTGCCTCGTAGGGACAGTGACCGACTGACCTCCGGGCTGGCTCTCGCGGGGGCCACCCACTGGTCACCTACTTCTACACCAGAGGCTGGGGGAGCTTACCCAATATGACGGACTATGTAGAAGCAAAGATCAGGATCACCACGAGACGGCCTTTAAAAAATAAATGCAGCGTAGATGAGCTCTGACCAGAGGAGGAGCTTTAGGTCAAGGAATTGGAGCACAGGCACACTGTACCCCGCACATTTTCTATCAAATTTATGACCTATATTCCACCCACCTCTTTGACTTTTGAGGTCTTTATTCACTTATTGCCAGCAGTGGAATCTACATTTATTCGGGTACACATACTCATTTTACGATTTGAGTGTTTCTATTAATCAATTTCTGCTTTTTATTTTATTTTACTATTAACGTATATACAGTTTTCTCAATAATGCCTCTATCTTTTCAATGCAGGGCTTTTAATTGTAAGGGATCATTTGTACATTGTAAGAATGCTTAAATGATTTCAATACTTCTTTTATAATTGCTTCCTGAAAACATTTTCATTTGAAATGATCAAGGAAGGGAGACAAGCAGTGATAACCTGTTCTTCATTTATTTAAAACACTTGGGGTTGAACAGATTAAATTATCTTTGTTATTATACACGTCGTAGTATCACTGATTTAAACGAAGTAAAGGCAGAAAATATCATTTTCAAAATACTCTACACCCGACTAAACCCCCAAACTAGAAACTTTGTCAAGGGAGAAATTGACATCAGACCACAAGCGATAAGCTGATGTTTCTGGAACTGAGTGTTCTTACATTTAAAAGCTGACTTATCCTGAAAAAAAAACAAAAACAACTCCCTCTGGCTAATTTTTCCTCTTTCCTCTACTTCTTTTTCATCATGAATCAGTGTCTGAGTTTCTAATGTAATTTACTTCAGTGAGATGCCTGGGATGCCCATCATTCTCTCTATCTGCTCCTGGTGGTATCGATCCTGCTCTCGGACCAATTTGAGATCTGCCTCCACAGGAGCTGTTGCATCCATATCTGCACCATTGGACCAGACACAACAGCACTTCTTCACTTATGGTATCAAATGAATAGTCTTTTGGACTTTGGAGTCTCTGAACTCTACTGCCTGGATAAAACTCAAGTTACTTAATAATGTTTGGTTTAAACTTCAGTTCCCGGATTCGTTGTTGTTCATTACTTGCTACACTTTTTTCGCAAAACTTTTCACAACTTTAAAGAGGCCCTATTATTCTTTTACCTTTTTTTTACTTCCGTAACATACTGACATCAGTGAACACTCACATTTTTATTGGCCAGCGCTCCAACACATGGTACGTGATAGGCTAAGGGGTGGGACATCTTTAAGTGGTTGACAAATCACAACAGAACCAGCTAACAAATCAGAGCAGACTGGGCTCTGGTATCAGACAGAGGGTGAAAAGAGGAGCTTTAGCACAAGCAGTATGAGAAAAGACCTTTTTGAACATTAAAGCATGTTTACACGCACAGTAGAGGCACAAAATACAGCTGAAAATTAACATATTAGGGCTTCTTTAAAGACATGCTAATCGAAATGTTACTGCAGGATTGGATGTCCTGTCAAATTTGGTTTACTTTCAGTGGTTGAAATGTTAATTTCCTTTTGATTCTTGTTAGTGTTCTTATATTTCTTTGTTGTAAAGAGTGTCAGAAAAGAATCACTTTAAAGGAACCAAGCTGCTTAATTAAATGTGATGGGTCACAGTGAGTGATCCGATTTCTTTGTTGGATCAATGCAAGAGGATCCTGGAGAACTTACTTACTTTGGCTCACATTCATGGTCTTGATTAGACTGTAGTTTGTGGTCTGAAGGGGGCCCCTGGGAAGCAGTGGCTCTCTCCTGTGAGACAAGAGGGGCCCGGGTAAGAACTCTATGATTGTGTGTGTGTGTGTGTGTGTGTGTGTGTGTGTGTGTGTGTGTGTGTGTGTGTGTGTGTGTGTGTGTGTGTGTGTGTGTGTGTGTGTGTGTGTGTGTCAATGAGAGAGTGAGTATGTGAATAGGGCTCTGTGTTTCACATCCAAACACATCTTTGCCCAAGGCAGTCAAATGAACCGTATCCCATAATAGTCAGGCTTCTGCCCTGAGGAGAGGTGACAGCAGGCCAGGCTGGAGTCGTCATGGCGATGGCCCTTGCAGAAAGTCGATACTCAGTGAGGAGGGGAATTGAGAGGAGGGTGCAGAGCAAGGGTTGAAGGAAGAGCAGATCAATTTTACTGTTTGATCTTACACAGGCTCTGAATAAATGTATATTTTAAGATCTGTTTTCTCTCTCTGCGCAAACATTGACATTCTTCATGTTGATTCTTGACTTTTGTGGATTGAGACTTGATGCTATCCAACATCTTGGACTTGTTATTCCTGCCGTGGTTTTCCTGTACTCCTGCAGCCGGGCTAAGGTGGCTGAGCACGGGCAGAGCACTGAAGGTTGTGGCTGAGACGCAGACGTGCTGCTCTCGGCCCCGCTGCTGCACAAACACAGGCGGCGGCTTCTGGCCACTGTCCACCACCACACACTCACTTACAGACTCACACACCCACGTACACACCTCTTCATGGCGTCCGCACCCAGCCAAAGTCATCTGGACCCACATTTGAGTGCTTTCAGATATCAGTTTTCTCTCCATCAGTGGCTCCTTTCCCTCTTGACCACACATAATCATAGATCCTCTCAGGCACATTGTTTTCGTCTGAACACTCTACCTACTTTTTACTTTCACTGAAGACACACACACAGAAGACAAACCTTATTTCTTTATTCAAAGCTCACTGATGCAAGGCTGACGCAAAATGCTCCAATGCTTGGACAGTGCCAAATAGCAATGCACAAATGGTAAACAGTGTTGCGTTGGGTTGCGTTCAGCTCCAGTGGTACTATAAGACAAATTGTATCAGTGTTGGTGAGACAGAAAAACACAAAAAGCCTGTTAGCCTGACAGTAGGAATGGTCTGTATCTGTTTCAAATCCCTTGAAAGGGTCAAGCCCAGATCTCCTCTTATACTATCCTTGTCTGGCCGTTAAAATGTTAGTTTTTAGATCATGAAGACATGGTTTATTGGTTTAAAATACACCCTCCACAAAGTGCAAAGGGGTCTGGGAGGATTTGGCCCATTTACAGCCCTGTCTTACTCCTCATTCTACTAAAACATGGCTATCCACGCTACCTCCCTTCATCCCTGCAGTCCTTCTTGTCCTTGATCTGGTTTAAATAACAGGTACTGCTGCCATAATTATGACTTTATCTCATTTAACATCACTGGATTAAACTGATTCAAGGTTGGACGGATTGGAAATAAACAGGGATTTGAGCAAGAGTTAATGTATTATGCCAACTGGACATTTGTCTGAATTATTTATTGTCTGTATGATATTAAAGCTATGTGGTGATTAGCTATTTAAATGTCTTGAGGAGTGGGGGTGTTTTACGGTCCATATGCGTTATGGGAAAGGAAAAATAAGTTTCCAAATAAATGTCTACATTATTTATTGTCTGTATGATATTAAAGCTATGTGGTTATTAGCAATTTCAATGTCCTGAAAAGGAGAAATTAAGCTGCTACTTGTCAGGACATGTCTGTAATGGTTGTTCAAAAGGTAGATTCCCGTATTACTTCAGATACATAAAGTATACTGTTGACAAGGAGAGTGTTTTATTTTGTGAATGACAAGTGCTGCAACATTCAAGGTTATATCAAATTAAATAACATTAAATAACTTGAGATCATAACAGCGGTGACCCTCGCTCTTTTGCTGAGATGTTATTAATGTTTATCTTTTACATAAAATGTTAATATAACTCGTGTTTTTCTCTACTGACCAGCCACATACATTCATTGTCAACATAAAACAATACAAACATAGTCAAAAGACCACTTGAAAGACAGAAGGTGGTCAGAAAACATAAAAACATCTAAAACTGTATTACAAATGACACATGTCGATAAGATCAGAAGTTCAACAAAACATTTTACATTTCAAGTGAATAACATTGATGCATCATTTTGGATTTAGCATTTTACTTTTGTAGTTTGTTGAGGTTAAGCTAGTTGTAAGCATTGTACACTTTTGGGTTGATTAACTTTAAATAAACATTGTATTTCATAAGCTTAGTTTGTTTATGCAAAAAACAAACAATATTGCCTTTACAAATGTAGGCTAGAAGTATCAAGTAGCTTGAAATGAAAATATGTTAATAATATATAATATATGGAGAAGATTTATCTCAAATTTAAGGACTGGTCCTTAAATCTGTATTTCACTCTGTCAGTCATAATACCTCAAGAAGATGCTAATGAGTATGCATGTGTATGTGTTTTTATTCCACAGAAACACTTAAATCTTTTGTGCAATTGAATATTAAAGCGAGGTAATAAAACAGAATGATCCGCACCCAGAGGAATATTTGACATACGCAAAGAACCGGGGTGCTTATGGGATTCCACTCTGTCAATATGGATCTTAATACCACTCAGCCTTTCCATTTTATGTGTGAGTGCAAGTTTTTCCCGCTTTCTGGGAAGTGCTATCCATGAGTGTACTCTATTTGGTATTCTACTGTTCACAGCTTAGCGTGTGTTGTGTGTGTGTGTGTGTGTGTGTGTGTGTGTGTGTGTGTGTGTGTGTGTGTGTGTGTGTGTGTGTGTGTGTGTGTGTGTGTGTGTGTGTGTGTGTGTGTGTGTGTAGGATCCTCATAGGAGCTGCGGTGGAGCATAGTGTGCGACCTGCACCGGCCCTCTGCAGCATGACTGTGAGCTAATAACGCAGCAGCGGGGCCTGCAGGACCGTCGGTGTGTCGGCCCCTGTGCACCGTGGCGCCAGCATGCTGCAGCTCTCCACTGCCTGACCCCTGACCCCGTCTCGAGCTAATGAGCAGGTAGGAAGGCTGAGCCGGGGGCCTTACAGCAGCTGAGCTCCACTCTGAGGTGCCAGATGATGACATTCGTCCTCCTCGCTGAAAAACAGAGGTGGAAGAAGTATACAGATTTTATACTGAAGTGAAAGCAACAATATTAAAGTGTAAAAACAGAACAACACATTATTTATTCCATCTCCACAACAGCCTGCTTAAATATGCTGTGTATTGTGTGTGAACTGTGTGGTGCTGTGTGATGATGAGTGTTTTATTTTCACTACTTTCAATTTTATATTAATTTAATGGCAAATAAAATGAAAATTGACTCTGAATCATTGTAGAAATACTATGTTACAAGTAAAAAAGTCCTGCATTTAAAATCAAACTCAAGTAGAAGTACAAAAGTATTGCCATCTAACTAAACTTAAAGTACCAACTGTAAAAGTGATTTGGTACCACTTTACAATAAGACTACCCATACATCAACACAGGCTTACTATTTGGCATGATGACTAAGCCTTATATTGGCTACCTAGCTTACTTGGTCTTCTTCATCAGCCAGCAACCTTGGTATCTGTTGTTCACGGAGTTGATTCTCCAGAAGACGAAGTAAACGAAGTAGCCAATGTAAGGCTTAGCAGTACAGATAAATGTTGGCTCACTATTTGGCAAGCAACCCGTCACAGTTGCCCTGTTTATCTCTTGTCTTGTGTTCACAACCTAATTAATAAATGAATTAAACACTATTATAAGGGAAGTCTTACTGTAAAGTGGTACCAGTAATTTCAAAGAGCTAATTACCTTATATAATTCTGCTGGATATTTTAACCTGTATTTATTTTCAATGTTTATTCATGAATTGATTCATGTTTATATAAACTAATAATCTGAATCTGTAAAGTAATTAAAGCTGTCACATTAATGTAGTGGAGTAAAAGTACAAATAAAAATTGTTACTTAAGTACGATACTTGATACTTCAATACACTCCATTGCTGCAGACACAGTGTGAGGGAGGCAGTTTGGTGTGAATTTTTCCCTCTTTAAATCACAGGAGGCCTTGGGTTAACATGCATAATCACAAGAGCCCAACATGTGGCTGCATTAATAATTCAGTTACCATAATAATGACATGCCTGTATCTCGGTTTGGTGCCTTTGCTGAGGGCATGTTAATGTGACCGTGTCTGTGAGGACCATCGCTTTCTTTCCTTTATCTCGCCT
Organism: Eleginops maclovinus; assembly: GCF_036324505.1. Taxonomy (NCBI): domain Eukaryota; kingdom Metazoa; phylum Chordata; class Actinopteri; order Perciformes; family Eleginopidae; genus Eleginops; species Eleginops maclovinus. Next base: position 5,084,118 of record NC_086353.1, read on the forward strand.
CCATCCTTCTCTCCCTTCATGGGACCGGCCACTGCTACCAGCCAGCCACAGCCACAGGGACCTCATTAACACAACATAAATGATGGGATGCTGATAAAGCAGTCACTGGTGCCATCGCAGGGCAGCACGCCGCTGCGCCGCTACACAGTCCGCACAGCACACCGACGTGGCCGACTGTGTTTACTTGGTAGAGTGAGTCTGTTATACTTGCATTCAGAGCTGTGGGAAGAGTGTGTGTGTTTGTGTGTGTTCATCTGTGTCTGGCCATTGCCACCTCAGTAAGGGAGTGATTAACTCAGATCACAGAGGCCGGGTTAATTACTGCTCCACACATTTTGATAGTTTCAAAGCAGTCATGTCATCCTTCCACCTTTCATTTTTTTAATTTAGTTTTCTATAGAAGGCTTTTATTTTTTACTGAGCTATATGGGAACAAGCTGTAGTCTCTTTTGAATATAAATCTTTCTCGTTGGCCCTGTGATTTAGACCAATTTCACGATTTTTCAGGCATATTTAATTGTTTTGGGAAATACAGTTAGACGAGAATATCAACACCACTGTAACGTGTGTCTGTTACTATTGAGTGAACATTTTTTGACCGGTTGTAGCAGCCTCCTGGCCACCTCACAGTGGCATAAAAACAGTTTTTGGTTTCTGTAGTTACTGCTCATGTCCATAGGCATCTGAATATCATTTCAAAATAACTCCCTTTATCGTTCTAAAACATGTTGCCTCTTATACTTTTCACAAATCTACACTCACTTATACATTAGCACACATATTTCCTGTCATGTTTATCAACCCAGAATCTACTAGAGCAGATCTTGAACCTGTGTGCTGTGCTCGCAAAACATAAACACACTGCAATATTCAACTCACACAATTTCTATTTTCTTATTTGCCCCTAGGTTGGCTCCTCTGGGTTTAAGGTGAGAAAATAAACATGCCGATAAATCTCAGAGTGAGGATGCAATATGGTATACGATCCTGAAAGTATTCCGCTCACTTCCCTCTAAAGCAGAGAAGGAGACACACTGCAGGTGGATGGAAAGTGTGAGTTGTGTTCTGGGCTTAATGAACAGTGAATATCTGTGTTTGTGTACACAGAGACACAGGAAGCAGCTTCTTGGACAAAACAAGAATGACTTTATTGCGACAAAAGGAAGGCCTTGAGCAAATAAAAACTCCACCGTCAGTCCGAGATGTTTGTTGATTCTTTAAACACACAGAACAATCCGCACTGGAAACTTTGGTGGCCTTAGTGGGTTTAGGGCGCACACGCTGAACCCACTCTGCAGTAGATTATTTCCTGTGATGTTTGTCTTGCTGTTGACCATGTAATATAAAAGGAAGATAAATCCCTTGCGGTATGCTGTCAAAGTGTACTCACAGTACTCTTTTCAAACGTCATTTCCGTGCTCGCTACTTGACTTTTTGAAACAAAGACATTTCACCAGGAAAAATATATTAATGTTGCATGACCAAGCAATCAAGGAAAGGAAGGAGAAGGGAAGCGTTTGTGTCTTCCCTTGAAAATACTCCTAAATTGATGTTGAGCAGTGCAGGTCCAGAGGAACCATGTTGGATTGTTGCATTACCGCAGGTTAGAATTCCAAGAAATGGGATTTACTGACCGGTAAAATTATGTCTCAAGAAAGGGATTTGTTTTCTTTCCCATAGCCACTGCTCTCCTTAACCCTGTGTCATGCTCATTTTATGTTTGTCAGGCCAGGGGAAATTATCTTCAGGATACAAACACAGAAGGATTGGGCCCACATCTCTTGAGAATTAATTGACACCTGCGGAGATTTCCTTCTTAGTCTCACAAGTGTACAATACACATACATTAAATGAAGGGATTTGCACAAACAACTGGATACAAATGCAAAAGTGAAAATGCAAAAAAATAATGTTTATGAAAACATACAGTACATCCGACATATCCGACATATAGTTGTCACTTAAATATGGAGGACAGAACATGACATAAGTAAATGCATAAGTACAGGAATAAATACTTAAATAAATATAGGAGGGGCTGCCGAGCTGGCGAGAAAAAAAGGGACGTTTAATATTTATTAAATAATACTTAAAATATTCAAATAAAATGAAAATAATAATAAAATGTATCTAATAAAATGAATGAAAAATGATAAAAGAGTCAAATAAAAAAATAAAAATAATAATAACAAATATTTTTATATAAAATCAAAAATTGTACAAAAATATTACAAAAAAACTAATTACGGCCGAAAAAAAAACAAAAAAAACCAATAGCAATTTGTTTTATAAATGGGAGTGACGAGTAATCTGGATGAATATCTTAGTTAATTGGCATTTTAGTTTGGCCATAAGGCAATATTATGATAGAACACACAAACCATTTAACAAGCAGCATGCTACACAACAATGAAGCAATGCCAGTAAAGTTTATGTATTTCTCGAATGATTAACTGCAATTTCTAGTGCTGCACGTTTTCCTTGAGCCTTGAACAATACAATAATAGTATGGAAAAAAGCCTGCACGAATGTTAGGAGCAGGCTTGGGAGTATATGGAGAGAAGAAATAGAATAGACAACAAGGCAGGGGTCGATAAACTAAGACAAGATGAGAATGAAAGTCTGGAGCCATCCGTTAACCTCCAGCAATTGAGGAGACTAACCTCAGCCGTAGTTAATGTAGACATGTTGGGGACCGGCAAAGAGAGTCTGCGGACTTTAACAACACTGAGGGCATGATAGCTAGTTCAGAGAAATAAAGTGAACGAAACTGTGGGCTAATGAGCCATGAAAAGATGGAACCCACTGGCACCAGCATCTCTGCCAGAGAAAGGAGTGAGTAAATAATGTGGGGGGGGACAAACAAAGAGAGAGTACAGCAGCAGCTCTTGGCTCTTGAGGAGAATCAGGCAGTGCTCAGGTAGCCTTGTTCTCTGTTTATCCGAGAACAACAGAGCAATGCGCCGAGGTGTGTTCCTCCAGGTGCATTGTGGGCATTGCCCACGGATGCGCTGTTTGATTTGCGCTCGGCCTTGCTGTTGTGCTTGTCTGTGGGCTCTTGACATGTGCACTGCCGCATGAATAATTGAGGCCTCGCACGCAGTCAGGGTCCAGCAAGCCCTGCTTGCTCTCTTGCTCGTTCGTTTTCCCTCAGTCCTCTTTTTTCTTTCGCCCCTTCTCACAACCTTCCCCAAGTCTCTTTGTCTCACTTTCCTTTTAACTGAAATCAACAGCCAGTCCTTCACAGAATCTGTTTTGAAAATGTTGGGACACTGACATTTTAGAGAGATTGTAACTGATCCAAATTGTGTGTTACCTTTGGTCACTTATTACATATTTTTACCAGTCAATGCCCTTGCATCTAAAACCTGCGGTCCGTCATTTGATCTCATCCAGATGGCACCTTAAGTGAAATAATGCCTGTGCTCTAACTGTGAAATTGTTAAGAAAACAGGGTTATTCAGTGAATTATAAGGGCTAACATTTCAACATCAGATACATTAGACATCTGAAATGCAGCTTTTTGTTTAAAAATCTATCAAAACATTTTAATATGGCCTCCATATGTCCCCATAAATTATGTCCAAGATCTTGTTTAGACCATTTTCATCTGCATTGACTGACACATGCTCGGCAGGTGCTGCCTTCAAGTCCATACCAGAGGTCTAAGCTGGAGTGTGAGATAAAGAAAAAACTGCGTTCCTGGGTCAGACTGTTGATGAAGACATGCTAAATCAATGAGAAAAGACTGGAGGAGATGAGAATATATGAGTGGTCTGTCTGTCTGTGTCTCCCTCCCACTCTCTTTCTCTCTCCCCTTGCTTTCTGCTTCACACTCAGGCCAGTACAGTTATCAGCCCCAGCAGATAAACAAGTCTGGCTGCCAGATATAACTCCAAAATGTGAAACTCAATCATAACTCCGGAAACCGGCTGGGAATATGAACGCAGGAAAGAGGAAAATGAAAGCTGCCATGCCCAGAGGGCGAAATCCAAGGTCCCTTTTGGCAAACTAAAGCTCCCTCTCTTCCCTCTTTTCTATCACTTATTTATCTTAGAAAGTCCAAAAAAATCACCATGCGGCAAATCCTTCTTCTAACCCCCCTTTACATTTTTTTGTGAACATTTTCTCATTCGTTTTTATAGCATATAGCAGAGAAGAGGTGCCTGGTGTCTTCATTCTGGAGTTCAGGACACTGATAGCTGTAGGGTACACGTTTCTGAAGTCTTCTTCACTCTCCATCTTTTCCAGAAGGATCTCTCTGATTTCCACTTGTCAGCGAGGACCAGTCATGCAGAGGGGATGGGACCTGTGCATCAGAGGGAAAGAGAAAACTTAAAGGCAGAAAGGAAAAAAACAACAAGTGTGTGTGTGTGTTGAAAGGGGGGCGACTAGCTTTGACTGGACTCACTCATGCTTTGACATTGACGGCCCTGGGAGAGGAGAAGAGGACCGGCTACCCCAGAGGACCATAGAAAGGGAGAGAGGGAGGGAGGAAGAGGAGGGGGTGAACTGCCAGAGGCTGCGCTCGGCTTTGAAGCGGGGACTAGAAAGGGCTGAGGGCACTGTTAGCCCCCTTGAAGTGGTTTCAGCACTTGTCACTCTTTCGGGCATCGCCTGGAGCTGTGGACAGCTCTGCTCTTTCAGGATGAGGTCCCACCATGGACTCTGCAGCACTGATGCTCACCTTGATGTGGTGACTTGGATCAATAGTTAGACCAGTGAGCCACTGGCACCAGCATGTTGTGATGTTAAAAAGTAGCTGAAGTGCTTCTCAATGCCTGTGCGCCCGGCAAGTGAGAGGAAGCGGTTCCTGTCAAGATCATCTCAGCAGCACACTGCAGGCTACAAAGTACTGGAAAGCCACAATGGATCAAGCCATACAAAGCTGCTCTGTAAATGAAAAAAATAACAGACGAAAATAACTTTGAGTCACATCTGTTCAGTTTTAGAAGTGGAAGAAGAGTACTGTTACTGTTCCTGCACACTGGTAAAGACATAATCTGGGTTATAAAATACATCCTCAAACGTGCAAGAACAGATTTATTTGGACATGTATATGCAGCTGAAGCGAGCTGTACACAATAATGACATAAAATGTCTCCTTATTAAGATGTTAAGATGACAATCCCTCATAGAACTTTTGAGTTGTTGGTCTTTTTAGATGAAATAAAGCATGTTCCCAGCTTGATTGTGAGAGCAGACTAAAACCCACAGCTCCAAAAATGTATATATCCATGCATTCGTACAATTTCATTTCCAAAATTATGATTTCCTCTCTGTTCTTAATTTGTTTTCTCCAGCTATCTGCTATCTTTGCTGACATAACATTCAGTTCTTTTTGTCCTTCTGGTTTACCAGATTTTTAGAAATTGCTTCGGCCGCTTGACCTTAGCTTTACTAGGTAATATTGAATCCTGTTTCTGGCCACCTTGTTTGATACACTCTCTCCTAACTCCTGAGGCAAATATCTGCCTTTTCAGCATCTAAATGCTGTACGATCCACAAAGTGCACAGGAAGCACACAGTAGGTTTGTAGAACTTTTTGTTTAAAACAGCTGCCTGCTAATGAGAGCAGTGAGAGCGAATTAAAACAGTAAAGTTGTTGGCTGTAAAACGAATAACAAAGGCACTCCATGATCCTCAGGGAAACTACTGAAACATGTGATGGCTCTTTTAGCTTGTCTGTATTCAAGTACAAGTAACTATGTAATCCATAAATATAAAATATGTAAAACAATATTGATAACATGCTGCTTTGAATATTTCTTTATACGGTGTTGAAAGCTTATGTATCATATATTTCTCTCTACAAAAACCTGTATCTTTTGCTTTAGTAGCCCAGCACAATAAATTGCCTGAAATACTCCAGCTCCCAAAGTACCCACTAAGTACTATTAGTATTTACTGCCTGTGTTTCCTCTGGCCCCTCGTTCGGCCTCTCCTTTCCCCAAAGATAGATTACAGCCAAGACAGCCTATGACCGATGGATAGGGGGCACAATGCCTGAGCCTTTGGAGAAATATGTGCTTATGAAATCATAAATATTATCTCAAACACTAATTAGCATTAAGAGCACCGGTGATTTTATTTATCAACTTTAGCCACAATTAATAACCACAGCCTTGAGAAGAGCAGGAGGCAGATAGGCAGGACATGTTTGCCGCGTCAAGGCCGTAAACCCATTACACACATAGACTGATTGAGGCAGCCCCACTGGGGGAATAAGTAATTGTGCCTGAGAAATTTTAATTGCCCTGAAATGCATTCTAAATTACACCACCTTGTTTTCAGACAGAAGTAACATGTCTGAAGGGCTGGGATAATGGTGGAGTGTCGTGGGTCCAGTAATAGGTTGCTAAACACCAGACGACCTTGCTTTTTTACATTTTCTTTGACTGATTTTACTCTGTGCTTCTTACAAAGCTTAGATTGAGGGGTTGGCGTTTAATGTGTAATGTTGTAACAGGCTGTTTTTTAAAGCTTGACCACAGTTTGACATTTTGGGAAATTCTCTTATTTGCGTTCTTGCTCAGAGCGATAGAAGATTGATACCTCTCTTGACAGGTCTGCCTGATAAAATTAAAGTTACAGCCAGCAGCTGGTTAGCTTAGCTTAGCACAAACACAGGTGGAATCAAAAACCACCTAGCTCCACCTTGTAAGCTCATGAATTAAAAAAAAGCAAGATGTGATGTTGTAGCTTTCCTGCCTTTATGCTAAGCTAAACGTCAAGCATCATATAATTTGAAAAGTATTTATTTGTTGTGAGGGACAATGCAAAAAACGTTGTGCATATAAATCTGAAACACATTAAATGAAATTACAGGGGGTGCAAATATTCGAGTTGTGCCCATCCTCCATAAGAAGGCCAATAAGCCGTTTTCCCAAAATGTCAAACTAATTCCTTTAAGAGCAACCTGTAAACTTCACCACTAGCTGGAGACATTACTCCTCTCGATGTATGAGATGCTTATTGGACTGACAGAGACGGATCGTGGTTAAATGGAGGAGAGGAGATGTGGATGAGTTAAGCGCAGTTTGAGGATGAAGGGGGTGAGATATCAAGGGGGATTCGGGGCTGCTGCTACCGGTGGGGCCACGGGCGGCTAGTGGTCTCATTGCTAATTATCTTTATTGTGCTTCCCTGGCAGTTTTTCTGAGCAGGGCCTGTCGCTGGCTCTTGTGTGGGAAGCTCTCCAGAGCTCTCCTTTAGTGGCCCCTGGCTAATAACTGCTGAAGGAATCACTCTGAGGTCACAAGCCTTTCTCCGTTGTGTTTTAATCCCTGTGGGGCCACAAATAGGTGAACACACAAGGACCAATTCTTCCACTGCACGCTTGACAACAGTATTTCTTTGGTAGTTTGTTGAGGCTCAAAAGGGATGGACATTCAAAATGTACACTAGAATTGCCTTAGGCCTGCAGAGGTCCTGCCTGAAAGCAAAGGGAGCAGCAGTCAGGGCCGATAGGTGATCCTCTGCCTCACCTGCTTCACACGCCAAACCTCCTCACTGATTCTCACCCTCACTGTGGGGGGGCTTATAGTCAAGCCTTCTGCCTTGAAAAGTGGAGTGACCACTGGGCAAAAAAAAAAACAAAAAGGCTCTGACAGCTCTTTTGCTGCAGGAGGCTATTGCACTATGTTGTTTTCTTTGCCATCCATGACAAGCATCTTTTTGAATTACCTTTCATTCAAATGTTCACAAGAACACTCTTTGTCCAGTACTCACAGTGGACATGTTTGGGAAATTTCTGATGAGTTATGTTTCTCTGAGATATCAAAACTCTCTTTTAACCCTGTGGTTGTTGCCAGAGTTTGCATCACCTCAAAATATTTGTGTGAAATTCAAGAGGGGAAACCTATCAGATGGATGAACATTGAACTGATGTGTTTGCAGAAAATAAGTAAACAACATTAATTTAATATGAATGAATAAGAAAGTAGAAAGTGGCAATCCTCACATGGGTTTTGTATGTGATACTCTCATCAAGCTGATAAACTGTAGAGATTAAAGATATTAATCAAAGTTTTGAGACGATGAATCAAAGTCATTTGACAAGACATGCTCCTTTATGACTTTGTTGTATAAATTGAATACATTTTTGTGAAAGATGCACTTTGCCATTCTAGTTTTCAAGAGACCTTATCAAGGCTGCTTTCGGAGCTGGGAAGCGCTGATAGGGGAGCTGTATAACCTGCCAACTGTGTAGCACAGACCTCTGTACTGTACACTTCTGCAGAATTAACACAAGAGCCAGTTGATCTTTGTCGCTTCAGGGGAAAACAGAAACCAGAAGTAAAGCCAGATATAGTTTGAAAGCACCCTTAGATCATACACTGTCTTTACCATCAAACAAGTGTCCACATAGATATTCTTAATGGGTTTAACTTGGATGAATTATTTAAATCTTCCCCCAATGCCTCTCTGGCAAGTGAATCCACAACACAGAAATGGTCATAGCTAAATGTTATCACTCTTCTTAATTTTTACGAGTCAGTTTTTCAGTGCAATCCGTCTTCTGGAAGTTCATCCGAATGTTCTCTTACTAAATGGACTATTGAGAGTCTGTACAAGTTCGGAGTTTTGCTAATTATTTTCCTCGCTGGATTCTGACACTAGACCTATATCTTGTCTTGAAATTAAAAGTGCACTCAACTTGATGGTAGGATGGGACACTGAGAATATGTCAATCTTTAAATCCTGTTTTAAAAACAATGATTGTGTTTAAACAATATCTTAAACCGTCTTGTTTATACTTGTGCTTTACCCAAAGATAAGTCTCAAAGATAGATTTATATGAATGAACATGTCTTTACCTCACTGATAAGGTTCATATCTCATTCCCTTTATCACTCAACATCACACAGTATAAAACGCATACTACGAATATGGGCTTGAGTTATTACATCATTAATATTTTCATGTGCTGGTTGGCAAATTCAATTTGAAGCAGAGAGCTTTGCAAAATGGTGGAGAAACAGTGAAGAATTGGTCTCAGAAATGAGCAACACGGCCGCCTGCTGTGAACTGTGAAATCATCCAGATTGCTTGACTTTTTGAAGATCTTGCCACATGTGGTCCGCTTTCAGAGGCCAATAAAGAGGGAGCTCTGCTAATGCTCGGTGGGGCACCCACTTTGATACCAAACCCATGGCTTACTGTGACAACACATCACAGGGGGTCTCTGTGAAGATAATCTCTAATAAGGGATGAAACGCTGCTGCTGATGAAGCGGCTGAATGCCAGGTTGATCTTTGCAGAACTGCTCTAAGATTGACTGTTAATGACGATGTCTTAAGATGGTTTAAGCAGAAGCCTTAATGATGGACCTCCACTCTTGGATCTGCTTCTGTTCACTGAGATATTCTGCTATTATTTATTTAACTATGCTTTGCGATTTTTGTTTAATGAAACTCTTAACTGATTTATTTATGAGAAACACAATATGACCTCATGTCTTTATTAATGAGAAGGTTTTTCATATATCAAAAATAATGAGCCATTATAATTAGATAAAAAGCAATGATGAAAAACAAGTGTTGCAGTAACTTGTTCAATGACTTTTACAAAAAGTGACTGGATGCTTATTTTTTTGACCAACGCAAAGGCCAATTGGCCAACTTTTATGTAAGACAATGTTTAATAAATAAAGTGCTTTTCATTTTGGTTCTTTGATACAAGTGTAGCTTATCATTTCAATGTAAGAAGAAAGTTTTGTATATACATATAAACATTAGTCATGTTCTGTTTTTCTTGATTTACAAAGCCTTGGTTAGAAAAAGTTTCATAACATTAAAAAAATGGTTTTAAATGAAAATAAATAAAAAAAACAAACACTAAATATATATATTTAGTGTTTGTTTATCTGTTTAATTGATATTGAACACGTTGAGTATTCAGTCCATGTATACAAGCAATACAAATTGCCATTACTTTTGTTTATTTAGATAAGAAGTGTCCAACAACGAAGCTTTTATTGATGAATAAACGATATTACGTCGCTTACGCAAATCTCTGACGTCATACATCTAATTCCCTCATCTCATCGCATTTAGCGCGAGATTTGAGGACGCCCTCGTGATTAGCTGCACGGTCAGCGACAACAAAAACTTTACCTGAAACTAAATGGACTCAAAAACTTCTCCAAAACAAGAGAGAAGTTCTGTGTGATATTAAAGTGGATTGGAGGTAACAGCTGACACGGAGTTGGCGTTATGTTTGCTGGACAGGTAAGCTACCTGTGATGAAACAATTGTAATGCTGTAGGCCAGCGGTTCCCAAACTTTTTTTGCGGCGCACCCCCTTCTACGTCCCAACCGGGTTGACGCACCCACCCAAAAAACGCAACCCCCCCCCCCAAAAAAAAACGCAACAAAGCTTTGTTTTATCGCCATATAAATAACTTTGTCACGAGACGTTCCACTTCACAGTTCGGCTGTCTTCTTCTACGTTTGTATCAAAAACTAATAAATTACAGTTTTTTTTGTTTAAAATAAAAGGGATTACAAAGGAAATGTTTATTGTTCCTGATTTTTAAAATTGTAGCCTATGGAAAATTCCCACTTTCACTGTAATAACAACAACAACACTGTAATATTTTTACACCAGACCACCATTACATGTTTCATCTCGCGCACCCCCTGGTGGCAGCTCGCACCACACTTGGAATCCCTGCTGTAGGCTAACTACTAACTGATGTGCAATACAGCCAGGTTAAAACTGGGAAAATAAACTTGATAGCCTGTCTTCATAAAACCTAAGCTTGCAAAAGTATATACCAAACGTAATACTATTTCCATATATATATATTCCCATAGATTGATAACAGTTGTCTAACATGTGAAACAGCTGTTTTTACTGGTAAAGTAATTTAATACAACCACTAGGACTTCCATTACTACTGTACAAGTTACCCAGCAGCCATTATTTCACCTAAAGCTAGCTTCAAATATTTTTGAATGTCTACATTTTTTGCCAATACAATTACTTCTACTACAAACAGGTGTCTATTTATTGTGTACACCTATCCACAAATAATGCAATCTATTACAACAGTTAATTCTATCTTTATCTTTTATAATGTTGAGTTTTTGTTGAAACTATTTAAGAGGGAAGTTATTTGAACTGCGTGGTAATTGTGGTGGTTTGTGGTGCTTTTGAATTGTATTGTATCATACTGACAGGTGTGTCTTGTATGCTTAATGTCAGTAAGACCTTTGAATATTGAAGTATAGTTTAACCCTAAGGGCTCAAAAGATACATCTGCTGGGTTATGATATTATTGAAACAAAAGAAATGGTAAGGACAGATTAGAAAACCTACAAAATGCATTTTTCCACTTGTTTTTCTGTAGTCTTTGTGTTTCTTAGTTTGAAACACTGATCATTACCCCAACAGACCTCACAACAATAAACAAGGTACTCTGCTCACAGTCTGTCGACAAACATAACTTCACACAAGGTAAAAAGTTAATAGAGCGGCTGATATTGAAACTCTTTATCCCAGGTGTTCACTAATGATCAGACCTCCTGCTGAGCAAACACAAAAATCATGTGATTTAGACTTTTTTTTTTGTTTTGCTTTTCATTGCAGGAACATCACAGGTGAAAATAATAACCCTAACAATGGCTGCATTCCATTTAGGTGAGATGGTTCCTGGGTCCTGGCATTGTGCATACTGGTTCACTGTAACCGTTTACTGGGACACCTGAATGGAGCAGAGCCATCGTTAATGCTATGAGTCACGCCTGTGCTGTGTGTCAAACTATACAAGAGATTTGGAATTATTCCGGCCTGTTTGATTCATACTTATGAAAGCCTTAAATATTTATTGGAAAGCATAACGAGTTGAGATTCGTTTTACGCTTAAAGAGTAACAACAAGAGAAGACAATAAAAAAAAGGAAACAGTCATTTTGGCACAACAACTTCTTTTACGTGCTCAAACGATGAGCAAATGGACAATAAACGCTGCAGATGACCTCGCTGTCAGACGATCTTGCTGTCAGACGCTGCCATTTCATATGTAACAGATCAAATTATGAGAGACCTTGCAGTGCAGTGCCGGGGCTCAGCGTGGGATTAGGGGGCAACTATCTCAAGGCTGTGCTTCTCAGATAACCGCACCTAAAGCAACCTTTTCTCAAACACACAATTACCCGTCCGCTTCCTCCCCCCCAATCCCCTTCACCGCCTCCCTTTTGAATTTCATCAGGGGCTTAATTAGTATACAAATAAAACTTCCCTTATCTCCCTCTCGCCCTAATTGGCCTGTCTTTAGTTATGCCTGGTAAGTGTGTGTTAGTGTGTGAGAGAGCTGGGGCCCCTGTAATTAGGGTGACCGTGTTCACCTTTCCTCTCAGACGCACGGGTGCTCAGGCGGCCCGTGGGGAAAGTGGGGCTCATCGTGCAGTATGCGCACATGGACGAGTGTTTGTGTGTTTGAGAGAGTGTTTAGGGTACGTGCGTTCTGTATGGGGGTGTTGAGGAAGAGGAGGTGGGGTGGTTGCGCTCAGGATTATTGCTCTGCAATCATTCTTGGACCGTCCCAACGGTGTTCTCATGAGCCAGGAGGGCTTTGGGTGCTGCTGGTTCCCACTGAATGGAAGGGGCATCTTACTTTTTTCATTCCCTCTCACTGTTCCTCCTCCCCTCCACAACTAAAGTGTTTATCGATTATCTCATCCCGCCCTTCTACAACTTAATATTGGGTGACAGTGCACTGTGTTCTCACCGTAATTAGAGTTCAGCTCTGAGGTGGGGGTGCGGGGTTGCGGGGGGCAATTAGAACCCTTTGTTATTAAACTTGATTCATCTTCCTCCTGCCCTGCTCCGCTCTCCACTGCTCTCCGATGCTTACCAAGGGTATCGGACCATCCAGCCTCCTGAAATTGGCTAACGGCAAATTATCATGTTTGCTGCTAGACTTCCACCCCCATCAGCCCCCTCCAACCTGAACCCTTTTTCCCAGGTCTGCTCTGCTCGCGATGCCAATAAAACACAGTAATAACTGTAAAGATCCCCAGTCAAATCCACTCAGATGCCTGGACTTACAATCACAACAGAAGTCCAGCAGAGCCACTGAGAATACTTCCTTTACTGTATGGCTGCACACAGCGTTTAATGTGCGATTATGTAATTGTATAAATAGATGGTTTCTGTTTTGTATAAAATATCTTATATGTCCGGAGACATTTTTAAATATTTAAGTTGGGGATGCTGTATTTTTTTTTCATTTGCAAAGGGGTTTGTGTTTTCTAGTTCTGCGTGTTTGTTTTTCTCTTAGTAACTTGCATACAGGACAAATCTATAAACGGATGTCAATGAAATTTGGACGGAGGTAAGGCCATGAGCCCGTAAGCAGTGATTAGTTCTTGGTGGAAATCCAGATGCAAGTGTGGATCCAGAATTTTTGCTTAAGGGTTTTCTAACATCGCACGATGGGAGTTTTTTAACTGAGAATGCATTTTATGAAATTAAAATAAATCTGACAGTGATTGTTGTTAACATTTGTGGCCTTATCATGAAAACTAACTGCTGTTTGTAGCATTAGGAAATATAGTCTGGTTGGTTTCTTTGAGCCACAATTTAGTAGGAGTGAACTTTATTTCACAAATAAAACTGTCATCCTTGTGTTCTCCATTCCTTCGCTGCTCGAAACGTTGTTAGTTTGAAGAGGTGATGTGAGTTGACAATCTTGTCTCCTCTCCAGCCGCCTCCACACCCCCTTATCCTCACCCTTCCGCCCATTCTTTGTCTCCTCCAGAGTCTCCAGGAGCTTGATATGGAGCTTATGGGGAAAAGGAAGAAGATCAATCCTGGTGTCAGCAGCCCAGCGCACATCTCTCCCTGTAACGGCAGGACAAGTGTCAGCTGGAGGAGAGGCAGCCGCCACGCAGAGAGGGAAAGAGAGGGAGAGAGAGAGAGTGAAAGAGGGGGATGATGGTGGTGAGGGGGGTTGAGAAAGAGAGCCCTCTGCATGGCAGCCAAGCGAGTGAGCAAGCGAGCGGCCCAGCCCAAGGGAGTGCACCTCCAGTAGACAAAAGATCAATTCTCTCCATTTCACTCTCAGCTCCTGATAACAAGCAAAAGTTCAGCAAGCCCAGGAGCTGTCTTGCCTTTGAAATGTGCATTCTGCTGCGCTGCACACACGCAGTTGCACAGTTACACTCTCATACAGATGGCATACTCACAATCACACTCATCCTTTTTAAGGACCAAAGCGTAGGATTTGAGGAGGATCCAGTGGAAGAAATGGCAAACCTTTTTAATTGTTATGTTTATTCTACTATCCAATCAAACGAAACCAAATAGGTATTTTTATCTACATAATGACCAGGTAATATTCCAATTAGTCCTCCATGTCGCAATGCCATGTTTCCTCAGTAGTCCAGAACATAGTCTGTTTTTAGCATAGACTCTCTCTGAGGGCCTTGGGCATCTCAAATGTACAGTAGTTTTGCAAATGCACCTTTTTAAAGCCATTGTAGATTCTTCTAAATGCTTGGAAAGGGGGGTTATGTAGGGCCACTAAATCCTTAGACTTGTCATTTTAAATGAAGGGGTCTAGTTATTAAAAAAAAAGATCTATTGCACACATTGATCCGTGCAAAGGTTTCAAAATGGCTAATCAGCCTTGTATATTGATATATAGATATATTTACCCATGTGCCACATACATATGTGACATTTCAATTTTCCATTAGAGAACAGATACAAAATTATTTTCCAATGCTTTCAATTGTAGTTATTAAAAAAGCTAGAAATTTGAATAGTTTGGTCAATGAATTAAAATAAAAGGTGCTTTCAGGGCATTCTATTCGATTCACTGAGGGCAGACACTGATTTCTTTGTAGTTCCGGTTATGCTCTTTGTTTTCATGATGAGGATCTGCAGCATTCAACAATTCAGATCTGTTAGTAAATGTCCTTTCTGCTGCATCTCATCGCTTGGATTTAGTTCAAGATCATAAAACAGACAGTAAGGGAAAACAGCACCAGACAGGAAGCTGTTGCATTTGGTCAGAATCAAAACATAATTTGTGACAGAGTGCCGAGCCAAGTGTGTGTGGTTTGGATCTTGATTGCGGGTAACATTGTTATTGGCAAAGGGCTACGGTCAGTCAAAACAGAAACATGCATCTTGAAGAGCTTCATTTTGTTTTTCCTGCACACACAAGTGTTATTGATAACATTCTCATTTGGGGGAGTTTATGGAATATATTGTTTCCTTCCTGTTTGTGCTGGTGCAAGTCACAGCACTTGTTTTTGTTATATGTTAAAGACTTACCTCAAAACCACATGTTTGTGGCTGAGCCCTAATGTGTTCCTCATTTAAAGCAACAACTTTTTCAAACTTTTGACAATAATTGAAGTAAATGTGGGATGAGATGTCGCATCTAAACAGGCCATTCTTTCTCCAACACTGACACAGTCTTTATAAACAGTTACTGAACATCAGAACCTTTTTTACCGTCTCCGGTGCCCATACAACTTTATATAGGTCAAGTAAAAAAAACTATTGGCAAAAAGACATTTCCATGGTTCTAATACTTTAAAGTCAAACACCAAATTTTTTGCCAAAGCGTCAAAAGTTCATCTCATTTCCCTGTTTGGTGTTCCCTAATGAGTCCTCATTGTCTATTTGGATCATTTCTGTGTCTATGAAGGTTTAGAAATCCCTGCTGAATCGCAGCGAGACTGATGGTGTGTGACAGTTCTGTAGCTGGTTCTGTTTAAATAAACCACAAACAGAGAGCAATTCTGCAGAGGTTAAAACCTTGCCACTTCTCATCAGAGTGAAACTCTGGGAGACGGTCACTCTCTGTCGGTATTCAGGACGGGCACTGACCCCTGCATCACAGTGGAGTCTATCGCAGGTGCTGCTGGCCGGCTATCCAGCAAATATTGATAGAGTTTGGAATTACATTTATTTACATCCATTCGTTTGGAATCCAAATGTCATAACAGTGTCTGTGCAATGTGCCCAATGCTTATGCTTCTCTCAGGGACCCTTATCCACGGTCTCCAACAGATGGCCCCCACGTCTTTTTATATGCAGATTTATTCACTGCCAATGTTTACAGATAACGTCATTACACGGACATCCATTGCTAAATAGGCGGTAATTGCGGCAAAAGCTATCATCCAGTCAGTGTTGTTTTTGTCATGTTCATGCTGAAAGGAACAACTTGAGAGGGAGGGACAGCCAGCATCACACAAGTGACCTTTTACATGATTTTCAATTACTGCCGAGAGGAGAGAAAGTGAGGGGTCCCTGTAGTGCAGCTGTCTCTGCCGTCTCCCTTCCAGAACATCTGCCCGTCCAACGTGGCAGAGGCTCCTCTTTCTCCCCGTGAGGTCGCCTGCCCCGTGTAGGATGGGCAGGTGTGCGCTGGGCCTGGCCCCTCTGTCATTAAGCGGTCCAGCTGTGCTGTCACGTCTGGCACAGAGGCGGGTGTCATCCATGACCCCGCCTCAGCCCCCTCGGAGGGGAAGACACAGACCTTGACAGGGCAGCTGAGGGTAAAGCCACGCATGGAATATCAATGAAGGACGACCATGCCGTCCCCTCCTCGCACCCTGGTGGGCGCCACCTCTGCACGCTCGCCTACCCTCCTGCCAAAGTGCAGGATGGGCCCTCATCAGCCGTGTCAGTCAATAAAAAGAGAGCACATCACATCTGCCCCCCTGCTGTGTCCTGTGTGCCTTTTCTAAGGAGAGTTACACAGAAGGACAGAGGGCTGGTAGACATTTTTAAACAGGCTCTGAGGAAATAAGTATATTCACTCACAACTAAATATATTTTTCAGTGACAATGGGCTACACAGTTTGCTCATCAATTAAAAATACTTTGTGATTGCAATCCTAAGAAATTAGATCCAGTATGTGTGAAATTAATGGAGAAAAGGGTTAATTATCACAGTTTAATTAAATTGGGACCATGCCGTATGAATTCTGCCAACAACATGCTCCTGTTTTTTTGTATCGATGTTTTTATTTATTGGCACTTCTGGGAAAGACCTCTTCTAACACTTCGAAATGGCTGGGATATGTGAGCTTCACAGTTGAGGGTATAAGTTACTACCAGGAGGTGTTCGCAACTAATTAGAGAAATGTATAAAGGTGGCAATAAAAAGACACAAGCTCTGCTCCTGATGATGAACTAATACCACTTGGTGAGCGTGTTGCCTTGGAAACTAGCCCCTAGTTTTGCAACCTAAGCGTTCTTGACAGATTTCAATCAAACCTCAATCAAGTGCTATTTCTGGAGCAGGTAGCATCTTCTCTCAGTTGTTCACAGGAACAAAATAGAAAGACAAATGTATCTTGAAAAAAGCTATAATGCACTGTTTTGAATTGTTGGTTAAATGTGTGTGCATCACAGTAAACATGTCAACCTGTTGTGTGCTCAGTAGCAGGGGGGGAAGGAGGGTGATTTATCTGCATTTATTTCCCTTTAGGCTACTCCAAATTGGCTACTAGTAGGTTATGATATTAAGAGACAGGGCCATATTTCATTCACTCCAAGTACCTGTTTTGCTGTAACTCACATGTTACTAACGACACAGATACTGACTTCTGTCTTCTCTTTTTTTGTTTTAGCTCCTACCCATGCCATGGAAGAAAACCGCCTCTCCAGTGAGCCAGCGAGCGGCACGGCGGCCCCAGCAGCTCTGCCTGCATTTGAATGTAAGGACCTGTATCACCTCTGGTCCCTGAATTTATTTACTCCATTTTAAGTTAGTGGCTGACTCAGCTGCAGAATGGTAATTCCACTCAATAACTTCATGGTTGATAAGGCAGAGGAATTCACAGCTATTCAGGGGAGGAAGAGAAATACTAGAGATTGTGGGAAATGGAGACGAGGAGTGAGATAGAGACTGCTGAACACAGTGGTCAGCAAACAGGAGTGGAGAAATCTCCCCATTAGGTGACCATCAGTGGTTTAGTCTAAGTTTAAATTGTGGGAGGTCTATATTCTTGATGCCACACAGAACAATGCAGATATTGTAATCAGAGCTACGGTCGGAGCAGGAGAACAGATGAGATGAAAATCAGTAACTTATGCTTGGAAAGAGAAGAAGTGTATTTTTTATTTGGTCTGGCTTTGCTGTGTAGTTACAGCTGTGCAAGAACCTGAAACAGTTTTGAAGGAGGGTCGTTTTGTGGCACATGAGGGACAAACAAAACTGCCTCTTTAGATGCCTAATCTGATCTAATGTTGTCTATTTATTGGTTGGTAAAAAAAAATGAAAGAACCTTCCTATTACCACATCTTTATACTTTGATATTTATCGTTAGTGAATTCTGCCCACATATCTTTTGAAATCATTTTAAAATGTAATTATTTAATTATTTTAAAGAATCTGCCTACATATTATCGCTGTATAAAGTTGCGTTACTGAGGGAAGAAAGGGCCGATAATGTAATTTCAAGCAAAAGCCAAGAAGGCAAACAGTCAAATAAGAGATTTTTGTAAAGAAATTAATTTTGGGATCTTGCCTCTGCCCTCTATTACAATGTCAAGGGTAAATTATCTTAATCTCCTTTGTGTGATGGCATTTAGGTTAGAGAATGAATGCTTAAAAGATCAACACCCAACACATTATGGCAATAATACTCTGGCTCGCTTCTAGTTCAAAATATATGATTTCAGAATATGCAGTTTTCACATTCTCAGAAATGGCTCAACCTACAGATGTGTTTTTACCCTGAGTCAAACATTGATGATTTGTCATTATACTTTTAAAGTATCGGTCCAAATAGCCTGGCCATCTCCAAAGCGCTGCTGACACTTGTCAAGCCTGCATGTCTAATGCTTTGCAGCTAAGGGAAAATAACTCTTTGCCATGCGTATTTCAGAGATTGAATTAATTATACTGAGGTTAGTTTTTCTCCAGGTGTCAAGACAGTGTCCAGAAATTTAGTTTGAGTTATTTTGAAGCTTGAATAAATGATAAAAATATGTTTTTCGTGCGCAGCGTATCTCTAAAATAGATTTGGAAATGAAAGATTTCTGTGATGCAGCTATTTTTCCAGTCAAAATTTCCCTTGTCTTTCTAGCGTGAGCAAACTTTTTGTAGTATACAATGTACTGAAATGTTTTAGAATCATGAAGGATTACATACAGAGATATGCCAACTTCATTTTCTTCTAAAGAGGAGAAATTCAGAGTCAATAGTGGAAGAGCTCTTTCCAATTCATGACAGGACATGAGACACTTGGTGATTAAGAGCTGTAAGTCACGTAAACAAAATAAAGTCTAAAATAATTTAGGAATTCTCAATGAAATAGAGTCTACATCTCTCCCTCCATTGACCCAACACTGCTGTCGTAAAGTCCACAAACGTGTTACGCGTCATGCATTTAAAAAATCCAAACCCCTCAAGTGCACATTGCTTCATCCAAACCACTGAATCTTTCTTTGACCGATAAGAAATCAAGAAGGTGATGTTTGTTTAGTCTACTTTGAGTTATTGGATTTTTTTGGGTATCAGTGTAATTTCCAGCCTCACCTACAGTGTATACACGCGTCTGGTGTTATTGGCAGCGCGCCTTCATCCACCGACACCTCCAGCGTCCCTGGTGGCCTTTGTCACAGAAGAAAGAGAATGATCAATATCCCAGTTAAACTAGACTTTCAAAGCTGATCGCAGGGCCTCGTTCTGGGGCCATCTTCTTTAATGAATTTTCTTTCATTCCACACAAGTTTTTAAACATCAAACAATAAATCGGCCAGGGCACAGTAAAATATTTAGATCTATTGACTGTGTTTGAAAAATGCAGAGGGCAAAAACTCTAGTGGTTTGATGCTGATACATTCTGAACACTTTAATCCATCCGAGTGTTTCCTTTTATCTGCCTGGGTTTCTCCAAAAGAGGCGAAAAAGGCCTGAAGAATGTTCTAAAAGATCCAGCAACACTTTCTTTAAAGCTCCTTACCTTCAATAGCTCTTTTATAACAAAGTGATTCTCCATGTTCTTGGTACCGAGGCACGTTTAAAATATTAATTCGGCACACAAAATGATTGATTCAGTCATATTGTTGAAGATTGGTCACATGAGATGGCAGTGGGACCAGGTCCTCTTCTACAGAAATGATTGTAATTAACCATAATTTCCCCTTTTCTTTTTTATGTGGATAAAGTATGTTAGAGAGTGCTAGGTTACCATGGTGGAAAACATCTGTTGTGTAGCATTGGCAGTTTACTTTAGTAGCATTGCGTTTTGTTATCCCTTCCCCGAAACAAACCCTGAAACAATACATCAGTAGTTTTTTGGCGGATATTAGTTTTGACAAAATATCTTTATTCTGCCATAAAACATCTCACGAAACAATCATGGGTTGTTTGAGTTATCTAAAATCTCCAATGTTGATGGATTGTGTTCAGATGGTATGAATCGGATCAAAAATAGGGTCTGGAAATATATTATGGTGTAGAAATGTTTCGTTAAACTCACTGAAATTGAACGTTTTAGTCGGTGGGTTTTGTGTATTCAGTGCTCATCACAGGACTTGATAGGTTTAGGAATTTTTCTTGTTATTTTTGGTCAAAGTCACATCAAGGTGAACATGAGCGCCTTGGTCTGACCCCTTGTGGAGCCTCTCTTCCTAATGTAGTGATAAATTGTACCGTGTGTATGCATATTTTGCATGGTCTGTGTGTGCATGTGTGTGTTTGGCTGGCGTGACAGCCCGGCCTTGACGTTAAACATCTGTTTGGTGATTCATTCGGCTGCGGATGCGGAGTGACACCGAGGCACATCTGCCGAGGTGCGGACGATCCCTGCAACCTGCCCCCTCGTAAGGCCCCTGCTCCACCACCCGAACCACTTTTCTGATGATTGCGTCATTTTTTTCTCCTCCTCCTCTCCACCGCTGCTAGTTCACAGAAGTGACATCCGGCTTTTTCCCCCAGTCGCGCCGGCTGGAGAGCAGCAGATGCACAGCCTTGGGGAGATTTTGAAATGGCAAACACAATGAAACTCAAGAACCTGGGAAAAAAGCCATCCCACAAAAATCTAGTTCTGTCCTTTTTTTTTTGCCATGGCCGTGTTAACATAATGCTAAAAAATATGCTATGCTTTTTGAAACACATCAGAATAAAGTGGCCAAGATACCTGATTAACAGATTATTTGAATAAGAGAATAACCAAATAAATAGCCACGATTTCAATAGTAGAGTAATTGTATAAGCATTGCCATCATTGAACAAGGCAAACAAATCTAAATATCTAACTGTGAGGATTTCGTGCTTTCCATGCTCTATATTACTGTAAATTCACTTTATTTTGTTGTTGGGACAAAAACAAGCATCCTTAGACTCGTTATGGCCATTTTCCACTTTTTCTTCTAGTATTTTTAAGTCTAAATTATACATTTTATCGATTAAAAACAAAAAAAGGGGGCTGATCGATATCAAAATAATTTTTAGTGGCCTTAGACATAAATATATTTTATTTTTGCACAAAATCTTCATCAGAATGTATTTCATACACCTAGGATGCATTTATTCTTCTGAGTGGAAAGATTGAGAAATCATTTGAGTTTAAGTGACAGATGCTTCTCTTCACTACTGTGCAGGGCATTGTAATCACTTGAATGAATACAGCTTGACTAATTAAGGTTATGCAGTTGGCTGGCTCTCTCCAAACAAAGACCAAGTAATGTGGATTGTGTTGTAGCGCAGCCCCCGTAGTATAGCGAGAGCCGAGTTGATATGCTGCTCAGTCTGATGTGTCAGTTGGAAAAGAAATGCTAGAGAGATCAATCAGTCCACCACTTGATTTCCAACATCACATTCATGTTTCCACTTAGCTAACGATATAATTTTGTTGTGGGATAATAAGCTCATAAATTGATTTAATGTATTGTCGAGCTGCTCGCAGCCCTGCTGTTACCATGACGAAAACACTGAGGAATATCACTGTAACAAATTAGGCAGAAATAGCTGATGACTAACAAACAGATGATGATGACGGAAATGCGCAGGATAGCCGTTCCTGAGCCTGCCGTGCATGTTTGGCACAGATAGAGTCCAAGGACTCGCAGGGCCTTTGATCCTGTCTCTGGGGCGTCCCAGATGTTCCAGCGCAGGGCAATGTCAAGTCTGGTTTATTTGCAGAGGTAATGCCCGGCCATTATCCGTACAAGTCATCCATCAAACAAAAAGGAACATTTCAGGAACAGCTTTTTTCCTTGCACGACTGAGCAATTGAGGTTTGTCAGTGAAGAAGGACTCTTGATAGACCACAACCACATCGTCAGTTACAGTGTGTGCTTTAAAGGGCCCAGAGCTCCATGTTTAGTCAGGGCACCTGAGGGACACTTCCTCTCCTTCTCAATGCAGATGTCTCAGGATATTATCTATCATATGAGGTAATACTTCATTTACATAGATGTCACAGTTGTCCTTCTGGAGAATCATTTTATTCATCAGGAACTTTTTTTGAGTTCACACTGACAAAACAAAAAAGGCCTAACCAGTAGGTGGCAGTATGATACCTGAATCTACGACTCCTCAAATCAAGACTCAATCATTACCATCACCAAGAATAAGCACCCTGACTATATCAATTGACAGCTTTAAATATACAATAAAATCTGCTCTTATTATATATAAAGTTATATACCATTATTATTATTCTATAGTATTACAAATCAAACACTCTTATCCGAATGCAGAATATCATTTTTGTTTTATCACAGCATAGAATAAAAGCATGCACATTTTGTCCACAAAGCTATGACATTTTACTGAGCAGTACGTTAAGCGTTAGCAACACATTTTATAGGAAACTTATTTTATAAAATACAATTTTGTAGCATTTGACTAAAAAAATCTGCCTCAACTTTTATTGATTACATGGCTCACTCCTTCCTGAGTGTTTATAATCAGCTTTGTGTATAACTGAAATTATTGCTGTGCTAAAACACCTTACCTGTCCTTGGGCTAAAAAGCCTTGAGCTTTGAAATATAGCTAAATAAGAAAGTTAAAGTTTAAATACTGATAATCCTTTTTTTAAATGTAGTCTTGAATCTTAGGAGGTTTTTTTTCAATGATTTCACAATTACAAAATATAATTTTACGCACACACATTTATTTTTGTTTGTTTGTAGGATCGAAAACAGTATGGCAGTTTTTTAAAGCTTACTGTAAAATATATAGAAATGCTCACCGATCTTTAACAATTTTCCTTCTATCGATTTGAATAAGAATTCTCCGGCTTCATGAGAGCACATTTCAACATCGTCTTCCACTTTGTGAACGCAGCGCAGGATTTACATGCTTGGAATCTTTTGTAAATGCTTTCTTCCCATATTGACGGTATCACTCTTCCAGCTGGCAGCAGAGTGAAGGCAGAGGGAGATTTTGTAAATGCATATGCGACACTGTTTCCCCTCCAACTATAACTCCAATCCCCACTGAAAGCAATTAAAAGGTAGCTAAAATCCACAGGACCATAATGGGTTAATTTCTGGGCTTGTAGCTTCGGCTTTCTTTGTTTGTTTAGAAATTGAACTCAAGGTGGACTTTTTTATTAACTCTGGTCAAGTCACAAAATGATAAAACTTTGTGGCTGCACGGAATCAGACCGTATGATAGGACGCTGAAAATGTTTGTTCCTCATTAAGTTCGTTCTCAAAATGTATTTCCTACTGATCAAAAAAAAAAAAGGAAGGTGGTTGCACAATCTGCTACATCCACTGCCTCTACTCAGAATTAGAGATTTATTTTCTGAGGAGGGAAAAAAATCAATTAGTGCTAAATTTATTCATGGATTTCTGCGATCAATGCGAGTCCACTCAGAGGAGCTCGGTGGGACCCAGTTCATCCCAGTTAATGTGTTTGAAGGGGAATTACCATTGATGTTGTTTTCCCTTCCTCTCAGGTCAAAGAGCAACCTCGGAGCTGTCACGGCCCGCCTGCCACACGGGAGGAACTTCCCTCTCAGTCCTCACGGTTACCCACAAGGCACCTGCACAGCACAGACGATGACGGGGAGTGGCGGTTGATGTGAGAGAAAGAAAATCAGGTTGGTTGAATGTACTGAATCTAACGAACCCATTGTCAGGCAGTCTCTTACTAGAGCTAATTGTGAATCCAATCAAGGCTGGGAATACTGCATATTGATTTACCCCACTAAACCCACACAATGAACAAATACAGAGGGAATGCATTACGTGTAAGTCCACTCACAAATGGCTATAGCTTCCACAGAATATTCATATTATCTACAGTAGTGCTCAGTGTTTTTTATACTGGTCTGCTAGGCGGAAAAACAGCCGTTCCTCACTCTCTTAATTTGCTGCAACCGCTGCAATTTTAATTCACACGACCTTTAATGACTTTCATGATTGTTTTTCATAATTCTTCCTCGAAAGACGTGCGGTGTGATCTTCTGAAATGTTCCTTCAAGGATATTCTTTTCGTATTGATTTCAAACGGTTTCTGCACACAGGCTATATTTCAGGTCAATTAGACATATTTGGGCATTTGCAAATCATATTTTCCTCTCAGATCCTGGGGCTCTAAAACTGCACTTTTGGCCCTAACATCACCGCTCACATTCTCTGTGGAGCTTGACATTTTGATCTGCAACAGAGACTAAATGATAACCGTTTCCTTGTAAATACTGTAGCCTGCGGGGGAGGGTTTAAATAAACCAGGAAGGACTTTTCACTCACTTGTTTATATTCACAAAATCATCTTAATATGGACAGCTCAAGCATCTATTATATATTGCATAGCATGCTGCAGAGTGGTGCAAAGGGGAGACCCATAATTACAGCAAATTATTGTTTGTAATTTTCTTAATTCTTCTGCCTTTACACTTACAAATGATGTTGTTATGACCAATCCTCTGCACAATAGTAAATAGGCTGTGATTGTTCAGACCGGACTTTCTTCACAAGATAAAATAATTCCACAATCCCTTTCTGTCACTCTTTGTTTTCTCTTTAAAGAGAATATCTTTAAATGTTTTTTTTCTCTCCAGTTCATGTATGAATAACAAGCTGCCTTTGTTTGAAGTGTTTGGTCTTGGCATCTGTGATCACACTCATTAGGGCTCTACTCTCACTGAGAGCAAAAACACTCCAATTCATTTATTTTTATTTCAAACATATCATTGACTGCTGTCTGAGCTCGCATCCACATCTAAGAGAAAGAATTCATTTGAAACTAACAAACGCCCCACGTTTCAACAGTTTTAAATATAAATGGAGAAGGAATCTATTAGATATTGGCTGATCTTTGTATATTTAAAAAAACTAAAGGAGTAAATAAGTCCTTACCAATTAGTGCAGAGATTTAATGCATTATTTATTTTGCCTGGAGACAAAGTCATCCCTAAAGTTTGACTCCTATTGTCGGGACAACAGGTCTCTGACACTTTATGGAGACCTGTTGTGTGACAACATCCCACCCCCGCTGCAGAGTACATGGTGAAGAGGCAGCGCCCACACAGGGGAAGATTGACATAAACACTTTTTAATTGAGCTGCAAATGTTGTCTAAAGATGGAGTCATTATTTTACCATTCCTTAGGGGGAGAATCTGCTCATGCAAAAAGCGAATGTCGGCCTATCATTAACACCGCCAGTCGCATTATGCCCAATGTGAGGCTGCTCAGATAATATAACATTTTTCACTGTGGCGCTCTGAGCCTTTTCCCAGATTGCTGATAGTGTTCAGTGCTCAGCGGCTGGCTCCAGGGAAAGATTGCTCCTTGTCACATCCTTATCAAAGAAGCGTTTTGTTCCTTCTTGCACACACACAGTTCTTATTCCAGAAGAAGGCCTGTGATCTCCTGTACGAGTGTAGATCTTTCTTCAGCATCCCCCCTCTCTCAATGCTCCGCTGACGATCAATTGTGTTTGTACTGTATGTGAATGTGTATCAAAGAGTCCCCACAGTCAATTCCTCCACTTATAAGGTAATGTACTGACACAGGAGATTCCACGGGGACTGTGCAGAGGCTGAGCAGCGGAGGGAAGGCTTCGGAGGAGGGGGAACACAGCAGTCATATTGAGTGGGAGGAGGAAGAAGCTGGATTGATAACAAACACCGCTTACACAATACTATCTTCACATGGAAAGAACATGTATACCTACAATGCAAACTAGTATGCACATACAACGTTGTCAGTGGTTGGTTTCATCATGAAGGCCTCGTGACCTGAGCGTTAGCCTTGGTGGTAAATCTCCCATCGAACACCTATTCTGTTTCACGGAGCCACGAGGGGATTCGCTGTCAGTGAGAACTTTCCTAGCAGCAGAAAACACTCACCCAGTTGTTTTTATTAATCCTTCAGATTTATGAAGGTAGCTGTCCATGCGGAAGGGGAATTATTCCCATGCATTTCAATATTATATTGACCTTCTAAGCAGCCAAGTTTAAGTCAGAAATCCATAGTTGCTCTTGTCTGAGAAGTGGAAAGCCTGGGTGCTCCTCCTTTCTGCACTCGCTCTTTCACAGCTGAGGTAGGAGGCAGGTCAAAAACAAGGCTAGGGTTTTGCTGGATTCAACCCCGCCAAAGGAGAGAAGTGGGGGATGCAAGGGATGGTCTGTGCCTGTGTGTGTATGGGTATTTAATAGCATAGGATGTGGGGTGCATTGTGCGTTGATGTTTGTGTATGAATGTGTGGATACATAGGCAGTGACAGAAGGTGACCCCTCCGTCAGTGGTTTATTACGTGTGGTTCATTTGCTAGGCCAGACTCCATTGGCTGTCAGTTTTACTGCCCGACTGTGTCAGCTGGACACTGTTAGTCTGATGGAGTGTTTTTGCCTCCGAAGCCATCCTCGAACAGGAAGACAGCGAGAGCTATATAACAGGCCCGGTGACAGGTTCTCAAAACAGGCGGGCCATGAATATGCAAGCTCTTCCACAAACAGCCAGGAGAAAAAAACTGCTTGATATGACTGAATGTGAAAATAAGCAATTTTGCCATATTCAAGCAGCCACATTGACACTTTCAGCACATTTCTCAGAGAGTCTCTGGAATATTATTTCTGAAGTTAGAGGGGAGAGTTTCTTGCCTGTTTCATCACTAAATATTAAATAATGTTTCACTTTACTGTCACAACATAATGAAAACAGGAGAGGCATGTGCTTTGGGATAAAAAGAAATCATAATTAGATCTCTTTGAGAAGTTATGATATTTGTGCATTTTTTTATTATGTGATTTTTGCACAAGTAACATGTCTTGATTGATTGGGATAAGGACCTCCTCTTAGCTCCAAATGTGCTTCCACCCTCCGCTGTTTAATGCAAATTAAGCGAACATGTGCCTTTGATATTGAAATGATCTCACTGCTTTCCTACAAACATTTCAGCAGATGAAATGTGTGTGCACTTCCTTGCTGTAAATTAAATTCACCTCACCACGGCCATGAGCTTCACTGGGACCCAGAATTAATGTTTTTAATTTAGTTAAAAAACAATTTCATCTCCAAATAATTTGAAAACAATAAAACAATTGTTTCCTGAATGTTAAAACAAATTGAAGACGAGTTCACGTACATGAGATCAGAATGTAACCGTTTCCTGTTCTCAATGTACGGAAAGCTAAAAACAAAGACAGCAAAGCTAGTTAAAAACATAAATGTTAAACTTCTATGTACGCCTATAAATGTATATAAAAAGCATACGTAGCCGGTCTGGCCTGACCCTGCTGCCGAACTCTGCGTTGTGTTTGAATGGTAGAAGGAGACGTGGACAACTGCTCACTTTGCCAGCCAGGGGAATTTATTCTCTGTGTGAAACATCAAATATCAGTACAGCAAGCAACTTCACAAGCCAGGTTGATCTCATGCACATCTCTCCTCTGAAAAATAAAATAAAATACAAATGAAATCTTCTTAAAATGAGAATAAAAAAAAAAAACGTCATTTCAAAATAAAAGCTCCTCCAAGAGAAATTAATACAAAACAGCTGAAAACAACAAAACATGTACACCAGTTACACATACAGACACAACAGCAAAACACATCACCATTTATAGAAAGAACAATAGGTCAATGGAGCCGAGTACAAAGGGTGCTAGTCATAAATATGGGATGATAAATGTAACCAGTTACGTAGAGGATATGATCTATATACTGTATGTAAATAAAGGATGCTTAGTGTTACGGGTTGTTTTACAGGGGTTTTCCTGACCCTATGTGACTGGTGTGTGAACAAAAATGTTTTTGTGTTATGTTTTCGTACAGCGTTCTGTCTTGCCTACCAGAAGTTTGACAAGGTGTGGTCCAGGGTGTGAAGGGTCTGCATTGATGTTTCCTGCCTGCTTCGTGACTCCGGAGGTGTTAAAGTCCTGAGGGGAGGGCAGGTTGACACCAATGATTCTTTCTCCACCCCTGACTTTCCATTGTAGTCCGTTCCTCTGCTGTTTGGTGGCTGATTCATACAGTGATGGATGTTTGTTTAAGATACTTGATCGTTGAATTGGATCCAGTATATTCTCAGGTATTTCACAGATGGTGTCAAAGGTGTCTACTTGATATCCTTGTGATTGTGGATCACTGAAATGTGAAGGTTTCCAAATAATACACAGTTTTATTGAGTATAGTAGCGGAGGTAGCTTTAGTGGTCTGTTGAAGATCTGTGTAAAGATTGGGTCAAGATGGTCAGCACAGTCATCATTTTCACAGCAGTTAATCATTATTTGCATTACTGTGTAATCCTTCAGTAACTCATTGATTAATTGGTTTTCTAAAAAGTCATAAAATAGTTTTCCAAAGCCCAGAAATCTGTCTTTTTGTCCAACAAACAGTACAGCACTATCCAGTCAATACACAGACTGATTGTTTCATCTAGAAAAACAATCACGTAGGAATATGAAGATAAGATTTTGATGCAAATCCCACTTACATCATGTATGATTTTTTATTTATTGCCCTCTGAGGAGATAACAGGATATTGTGTGTGTGGATAGAAATGTTTTTGAATAACTAACATGTTAAATGCAGTCCCAGTGAGAGTCCCACTGCTTCAGTCACAGCAGCCTTCACCTCATGGCCCAGCTCTCCTGAAGACACAACACACTGACTCACTAATTACCTGCTATTGTCGAGATAAGCAGGGGTAAAATTATTGTCTCATCTGTCCAACAACTGTCTGTTTCTTCTGTTTTCTTTTGCCGTGTTCATATATCTTGTAGATAACAGACAAATTGTTCACAAAGAGGTTGATAGGGATATTTTCATGTCTCCTGCCAGGTGCTTTAAAGACAGTAAATTTGGATACATTCAGACGTTTTGTGGGATATTACTGTGAGAACGGTTCAGGGTCCGATTGGCTCACAGTTAAAGTTTGGTCTGGCCACCGTTCTGAGGAGGGGAAAGGGTGGCGATGCTATTAGCTGTACTCCTTTCCTGTTTAGAGGAATGGGCTGTACATTCCAGGACACACACACACACACACATTCTCACACTTTGGCACTTATGAACACATTCTTGTTCATGAGCACAGATACTTTTATGCACACCTCCTAAACAAACTTTACACTTAGTATAGGTTTTACAGCACATACACATGAGCGTGCACTCACACATTTAAATGCATTCACATGCCTTCCTGTTCAGACACACTCGCTCACTCAGTGACTCTATCATCCTCCCTTGCTCCATCTCTCTCCCTTTCCCTCTCACTCCCTTTACTGGAAGGCCACTCTGATAGGCCCCCTCATAAGGAGAGACACACCATCCCAGCTGATTCCAGGGGGAGTCCTTCAGAGGGAGCACTTCCAGTGGCTTCAGTGCATTAAAGCTTTTACCTTTTGCTTCTAAAGGCATCGGGACAAAAACAGGCCAAGCTCTTTCTCTCCACCAGGGAGAGAGGGAATGCATTGTCTTGTGAGGACACTGATTACTTAGGAATCAGTCATCAATTATTCAAACGATGGCATACTGTATTGCCTCCACCTTTAGTGACAAGACGGCCTTTCAAGGCTGGGAAGTGCAGAGACACACCCTGCTCAGTCCACAAGAATCAATACGGGCCGTCCTGGTTTGCTTCCTCACTTTTGTTTCAGTGTCTCACTCTTCATACCAATGTAAATTTGGGGCCTTTGCATACACATTTGGGAAACCTTGAAAGGCCAGCTGCTGAGGAGGCCACAGGGCTAAGGCAGGCCACCATGGAGGCCTGCAGGGTTTGGAAACACGCCCTTGGCATGTCCCTGAGTTCACTCCACCGCCTTTTTGTCAAGTTCTGCCCACTCCCTTTGGTCTTTCCAGTGCCTGTTGTCTTTACTCAGCTGATTAGCTGTAAGTGAGCCTGATGAATGTCTGCCGTTCATCCACAACACCTGGTTCTCAGGAGAGTGGAGTTGAAGTTGTCTCAAGGACGGAGACAGATGTAAAAAGGGGACTTTCTTTACACAAGTCCAAAGATGGGACCACCCAGGATTTGCATACTTGAGGTTTTGACTTTGCTTTTCTTCCTTGCCTCCGCTCAATGGTGTTGCAGAGTTTTCCCTGGACCAGACTGCTGGCATACACCACACTCCCGCTCTTTAGTCACTGTCACTGAAACACAAAGAGCCCAACACACAGCCTTGTATCCTGTCCCAGACTGTCTGACCTCCCTTCTCTGGAAGCCGTCACCGCCTTGTGATGTTTGCTAATATAATATCATCTTACTCAGCTGCACAGCCAGAGCCCTTATTTTGAACAACCACAAACCTCTAAAAAAGGTCAAGCATCCCAGGCCAAAGAGCCAATCAAACAAATGGAGTGTAATTCACACCTGATCTGCTACAGTAAATGGGGTTTTCCCTTTTTATGTTGTTTTATTATCATGCGTTTCCAACATGCCGGTATTCCAGAGAGTTTTCTCTGACTTTCCTGGCTGTGTCAAGGTCAATGGGCATGCCACTGCTGTTTATTTGCAGGCCATTTGGCCTCTGTTGCAGCTTGCGACATGAAAGAGTGAACAAAATGAGGAGGGGAGAGGGAAAAAGTCATAAGGGTGAGGAAAAGCATGGGAGGAGCCAGAGGGAGGGAGGGCTGCTGGAGGAGTTGGATAACAATGGCTGGGGTCCAAGGTTGGCTAATAGTATCTGACACACTGCAATTTTGAGGCTTATATCAACATTGTTTTTACAGCTGTAATTAAGCCACCTAATCAGAAGCACATTGGTCGGGACAGTCTGGGGCTGGGGGGGGGGGCGGAGGCGCAGACACACAGTGAGCTGTGTTCAGCCCTGCGGCGAGGCAGCAGCACCGCACCGGGCTTTGGCTGGGTGGAGGCCAGCCAAGGGAACTGTGGGTGGGAGAGCATCCTGAGTGTGACACACACACACACACACACACACACACACACACACACACACACACACACACACACACACACACACACACACACACACACACACACACACACCTGCACAAGGGCTTTGCATTGTGAACCAAGGCCACACTGAATGATATAGGGATTCTTTTTCTGCATGTATGTGTTCAACTATATACGTGTGTGTGTGTGTGTGTGAATTTTTGTGGTTACACATCTGTTCAAATTGTTTTCGAGGCTATGTGTGTGTTGCAATATTCTCCAAGTTGCGTGCATATCTTTGTTTATCAAGTGCTCAATTATGCCCAAATCGTACTTTCTGCACGCATGTGTGCTCAAGTGCATTTGCATGTTTGTTCAGTGGACATTTTATGGTGTGTGCCTTTTGTACAGAAAAGAACAGCGTGCAAGTGTGTGTATATGAGAGCGAAGGATCATGTGCATGTGTGCGGTCACCGCAGTCCCACAGACGTTCACCCCACCCCTGTCAGGGCCCAGTGCCGAGTCACCCAAGTCTCAAATGGCAACAGTACACACACACACACACACACACACACACACACACACACACACACACACACACACACACACACACACTTGCAGAGCAGGACGTGGAGCTCAGCTGGGGCCAAAGTCAACAGATGAGCTGGTCTGAACTGGCTCGCTGTGTGTTCTGATTGTAAATTGCGCTGGTGATGATTAGAGAACTCCAGCACAGGATGTCGACTCTTAAAACTGTCCAGAGAAAATAATTTTCTACTATGTTCAGGAAACTTTTTTTTCTTTCTCTCCTTTACACTGCTCCCCACTCCACTCCCCCCTGCCTACCTCCCTCTTTAATTTAAACATCATGGGGCTATATGTGTGGAGGTGGAAGGAGTTGGTGTGTAAATTGGTTTAAGGCCTCCTGAGTACAGAAAAGCCAGACAACAGAGGCTGTTCAAAGTTTCATCTTATCTATGCAAGTACACACACACACACACACACACACACACACACACACACACACACACACACACACACACACACACACACACACACACACACACACACACACACACTCTCTAACACTTATATATTTCAATGCACATACAAACTCATGCATACACTTACACATATCCATACACATTCACAACAATGTTTTGTGTTCTATATCTGTGTATGCGTGAGGACATTACCAAGCAATATTTCACTGTATCCAGGTATGTGTGCATTAACAACATTACCTAGTTGTTTATTCCAGTATGGCTGTCAGAAAGTGGGCAGGAAGATCATTGAGTGTTTATGTAACAGAGCCCGAAAGTGATGGGGATGAATCATTATTGTTCTGCTCTTTACTGCCTACTCACTGTGTCATGATGTCATCATCCTGAGACTCACTACGTCGGTCTAGCCCAGGTTGTTGTTGTTTAACAAAAAACATAGCTTTACGAATCTATCCCTCACATCTGGATTACTAATAGTGCAAAGAGAAACAAAGATTATTGGATTCATCCGTGCCTTTGTGGTTGCAGACTTTTATAGTTTTTCTGACTTTCAAAAACATGATTGCATTGGTAAATATAGCTAAAATAATAAGCAACTAAAGTCAGTATATTGGACAAGTCACTCGAACAGAGTCTGCTGAACGTCCTGCCGTCTGTATCCAGCTGGTGAGTTTTGTCCCACATTCTTTCCCCCCCGCTGCGTCACCCAGCTTGGCGACCATGAATGTGTTAGCAACTACTGAGTCCTCTCACCACGTGCTTCGGACTAATTTAGATTTATGTCCTTTTTAAAGACTTTGCCATTCCCTTCCTCTGCAGATGACATTCTTGCTTTTCTACATCACTTAGTATATACATTGATTCATTTTCAAACATGAAACCCTTTGACAGAAAGATAGAGGGAAAGATGGACGGAGAAAGAAGGATGTTTGTGTGACTTGTCTGCGTCGCTGCTTTCCTAAAATTTGGCAGTAGTTCCTTTCTCCCTCCCTTGTTACTCTTTTCCACTTCCACAGAAATGTCCAGCTTGATTTAATCAGGGAGGCGAAGGGGAAATCAAACTGGGCGTGGGACCAAAAACCTCCATATGGGGACAGGCCTGGTCCTGCGACCTAATTGACCCCGGGGGCAGGCAACAAAGACAGCCAGTGAGTTTGTGAAAGAGAGTCTGTTTATATTTGTGTAATCGTGTCTCTGTATGTGCATGAGTGTGACTCAAGGAGGGGAATGTCGGGGAGCGGGGAGGATGTTAATGTGTCCCTCAGGTGGCAGCAACAGCACAGTCACACACAGACTTGTGTTTGACATGAAGAAGGTGGGGAGAGTATTTCCTATCCCACTACTCCCCCCTCCTCCTTTTCCTGCTGTGCGGTTCAGACGTTAGAGCTGACATTAAACTCCTGTCGACAAGCTCCAGGTGGGGAATAAGCCACGTATGCCGTCGCTGTGCCCCGAGGCCTCGCAGCAGAGTGTCTTTCCCAACACGCTACACCTCCGTGTTCCTTTTGTTCCTTTAATTCTTTTTAACTCCCCTCTCGCTCTATTCTCCTTGTTCCACTGCCTCGTGTAATGTGACTGTTTACACAAAGTGACGGTTCTTCATCAGCTCGCCGGCTTGTGGTTGACCGAAACAAATAAATA